>NC_052624.1:241448710-241759094 GCF_016161935.1 Mauremys reevesii
AGTTGCACTGGAACTTTTAGATTCAAATAGCACAACAATTTCTCATTCAGAATAAATTTGCCTTTTGCAATGATTATCTTGGAATTTATGCCCATACCCCATACTTCAAATATAAAATATCTCATATAAGAAGACATTTTCTCATAGCAATGGCCTCCACTAGCTGCAGGATATACTGACCTCGCTAAATATTGGCAGTCAATAAGTACCCTCACCTTCAGTTTGGGGCCAAACAATTCCCATCTAGGTCATTACATGGTCCAGTAGAGAGTGAAGTGAGTTGAACTATTGTTCAAATAGTTCTTGAACATCATGAGTTATCATTAATTTTATGGGGTTTATTGCTTTCTTGAAAGCTTGGTGAGCTTTTCATCAGTTTGATGCAGATACTTTGTTTTTACTGCAACTGAGCAAAATGAATCTTCTCACTGAGCCGTGAACACCAAGGCGTACTTAATTTTACAAGAGGTCATTAGCAGATCTAAACCGGGGATATTAGCTTATTTGACTTTACAGAATTTAGTGCTGCCAAACTGAAGCAAATTATAAAGTGAAGGGATTATCACTATGTTAAATTCATTTTCAAACAGACATTAATGTTTTGATAACTGTAAAGAATATGTAAGGTGTCTGTGGTAAAAGTGTGTAACCACAAAAGCCACATAATTCAGTATATCCTATAAACAGTAATTATCAAATTGAAAATCACAAAGCAGGGCTATCTATTCTGTGCTGAAATATATTTCTTAACCCAACTCTGTTTTACCTCTTGAATGCCACATGTGTGCTAATAAGCTGTTTGAAAGGCCAGACTCTTTATGACCCTTTACAGAAGAACAATTCATAATAATTATCATAGTAATTAAAACATTAAATGTCCAAGATAAATCTCTATAATGAATGGATAAGGGTCATCTAAACTTTGCTGTTATTGTGAGTATTTTGTTATTGAGGGACAGTTAATTTTGTCTGAGTGCTGGTCAATGAGAATTCTTCTTAATAGTCTTTATGAATGAATTGGGCATTAAAATAGGTTCAGAAATAGTTCTGTAACTTCAGGTTCTGATTTCCATAGTTTATTTTTATATGCAAATAGATATTCATACCTACATTCATATTTACAAGGAAACTTAAAGGTACATCGTCTCCTAAACTAACAATCAATTTATCATATTAATTTTAGCTTAAGAAAGTATTTTTGTCTGATAATAATAATATAAATTTGTTAATGCAAATGGGTATAGTTTTAAAAGTTGCTTTTGATTTGCAAATACCCTTTTTGTCAGGAAATGTGAGTGCCCATGTCTAGGCAATTAAAAGTTGAAAGGAGTTAGCTATCACTATTGAATTAAAAGAGGAATGGATTGACCTTTCACCTTTGTGCTCAGACAGATCACTCATGGTTGTCTCAACTAGCTAACAACTTCAAAGAGATCTGTGAAGTGAGTTTGTCCCTATCATACAGGAGGAATGATCAAGGTGTTGATAACAGGAATATTTGTTAAGCTGAAAAGATATTTCATAGACTTTATTAGGCTAAGCCATGTGAGGTCATGCAGTATAGCAGATAAAGGTATGGGGCAATATTCATAAGCAAAGATCCCCACAATAAACAAGAGTGTGGAAGGGAAGGTGAGACGAAAGGAAGCTAGAAGTTAGAATATTCGGATCTGATTCTCCATCCACTGCAGGCCCGGAGAGTTTTGCAATTAACTTAATAGGAGCAGACTCTTGCCTGGAATGGGGTAGAAATATTTTTTTCACATATGAAGATAGGTTGCTGCTACAGCTCTTTGGGAATAAATTTATCAACACAATAGATAGTAATTCTAGTTAGTATCAGAGGGGCAGCCGTGTTAGTCTGGATCTGTAAAAGCAGCAAAGAGTCCTGTGGCACCTTATAGACTAACAGACATGCATCCGACGAAATGGGTATTCACCCAAAAAAGCTCATGCTCCAATATGTCTGTTAGTCTATAAGGTGCCACAAGACTCTTTGCTGCTTCTAGTTAGTATCTTTATTTTAAATACAACTGGTTTAGCTGGGATTTTCAAAAGGCGTGTAAGTGAGTTGGGTCCCAGACTCCCATTGAAGTTCAGTGGGAGTTTGGCACCTAATGTTCTTAGGCTCCTTTGAAAATACCACCCTATATTCTTTCCATAACTGCTTCACATAACTATAAGTTAAGGACCTGGGCAATGACACATTACTGTACCAAAAATAGCTCTTGAAATATCATCAAATGGAAATGAAGACCATCTGGTTAAATAAAATACAAGATATTCTTTTAATGGAGAATATCCACACTATCTTGCTAGTTGCGTGGTGTTCATTACTTTTATAGAGTCAAATATATATACCTCAGAAGTAGAAAGTTTATAATCTTTTGATCCCTATTAAGAATATATGGCATTTCTAATTGTCTGACTGAAATTCACCCGGTGAGGAGGGCCATCACACGACCTATCTCCCACCCAAATTCTCAAAATACTAATTAAATGAAACTTATATGGTGCATGGGACTTGTGCTGGCTCTTTACACAGGGGTGCGTCACCATATATGAATAGTTTATTGTATACCATTTTCTTTATATTTCATTTTAATTTTTAGATCTGTATGTTATCATCCAAAAATAAGAATAATAAAAAAAAATCAAACCATTCAGTAAGTTTGAAAGGGGATTTTTTCAATCTAAGATATTTTGACTAATCTAAGAGAACCACTTTGGAACCAGCTTATTGCAATAAACCTGACCCTGCAATAATTACTAATGATTATTATTACTAATCTTTAGCAGAGTAGTCACTTTATTGAACTGAATGTTGCTAAAGCAGCAAAGAATCCTGTGGCACTTTATAAACTAACAGACGTATTGGAGCATGAGCTTTCGTGGGTGAATACCCACTTCGTCGGATGCATGTAGTGGAAATTTCCAGGGGTAGGTATATATATGCAAGCAAGAAGCAGGCTAGAGATAACGATGTTAGTTCAATCAGGGAGGATGAGACCCTCTTCTAGCAGTTGAGGTGTGAACACCAAGGGAGGAGAAACTGCTTTTGTAGTTGGCAAGCCATTCACAGTCTTTGTTTAATCCTGAGCTGATGGTGTCAAATTTGCAGATGAACTGAAGCTCAGCAGTTTCTCTTTGAAGTCTGGTCCTGAAGTTTTTTTGCTGCAGGATGGACTCTTTGCTGCTTTTACAGATCCAGACTAACACAGCTACCCTCTGATACTTGAATGTTGTTAATCACTCTTGTAAGGACTAATGGCTTGAAAGAGGTTTGCAAGATTGGTCCCAGTATTTGCACTTGTCAGGAAGGTTTATATCTTCATATTGTTCTTTAGGACTGTAGACGGTCCGGTGTGGGGCTCGGCCCTCTCAGGTGCGGCTGGGAGCCAGGCCGCCTCACTATGCGGGGCTAAGTAAGCAGCTCAGTCTCCAGAGTCCAAGCCCTAGGTCAGGGCGGGGCAACAAACAACAGTTCACAGGCTCAGACCCTCAGACAGGGGCTGAGCAAAATAAACAGTCAGTGAAGCCCAAGCCCTAGATCAGGGCAGGGCAACAAACAGTAATTCAAGGGCTGAGACCCTCAGGCAGGGGCTGAGCAAAATAAACAGTCAGTGAAGCCCAGGCCCTAGATCAGGGCGGGGCAACAAGCAGTAGTTCAAGGCTCAGACCCTCAGGCAGGGCTGAGTAAAATAAACAGTACTTCAAGCCCAAGCCCTCAGTCAGGGCGGGGCAACAGCTAGCAGTTCTGGGCTGAGACCCTCAGGCAGGGCTGAGCAAAACAAACAGTAATTGAAGCCCAAGCCCTCAGTCAGGGTGGGCAACAAATAGCAATTCTGGGCTCAGACCCTCAGGCAGGAGCTGAGCACACACACAGCAGTTCAGGGGCTCAGGTCCTCGGGCAGGAGCTGAGCAAACAGCAACAGTTCAGGGGCTCAGGTCCTCAGGCAGGAGCTGAGCAAACAGCAACAGTTCAGGGGCTCAGGTCCTCAGGCAGGAGCTGAGCAAACAGCAACAGTTCAGGGGCTCAGGTCCTCGGGCAGGAGCTGAGCAACACTGGTAAGTCCAGGCTTCTAGGCCTGAGCGCTGGTGTGAGGGGGAGACTGCCACCCGTGAGTGGGGGTGGCAGGGGGGACACAGGCCCACCCACTCCACTGTGTCCCAGCTCGGGGCCCTAACAGCGGCAGTTAGTCTGCTGCTGTGTCGGTGGGGTCCTGACCACAACACACCAACATTGGCTCTAAGTCTGCTGTAGCCAGACTGGGGTCAGCTACCCCCAGGCTACTTCCCAGCTCCCCCTCCATGGGTACCTGCTCATCTCTGGCATCCTCCGTCGTGTCCCACACCATGGGCTCCTCGTGGGCTGAGCGCTGGGTAGGTCGGGCTGCTCCTCAGGACGCGGGGCGAGGGGACGCTCAGGCAGCTCCTCAGGGTACCGGGCTCGGGGAAGGCTCGGCCTAACAGGAGCTCGGGCAGCAGCGTCTGTCCTCTCCGGCGGCCAGGCAGCAACTGAGCGCTGGGGCCGGGCCTTTATACTTCCTGTCCCACCCCTTTACTTCCGGGGGGCGGGGACAGGTGGCGGTGGCTACGCCCACTGCGGCGACTGTTCTGGCTCGGCCCTCTCAGGTGCGGCTGGGAGCCAGGCCGCCTCACTACAAGGACTGTGTGGGATATTACATTTTAACTATTAATTCAACAAACACAAAGCATTTTAACATTAAAACAAAACAGGAACAAATTACATCAAATGGTTCTCTGGGTGTAGGAGTAAGCATCTTTTGACATCACTAAAATATTGTTGTATGATAAGACCCTGGAAAAACGTGAATGCCTAGAATCCATTTTATGCATCAATTTTAGGATATTAGCTGCCAATCCCAGATTTGGTACTATAGGACTGACAGAGGTTCAGGTATAGTTTATGTGTATTCTGTCTCCCTTGATGCTGGGAGAAAGCTGAAGACTGAAATCATACATTCTGCACAAACAGAATTCTTCTCTGCCAATTGTAAAAGGAGAAAGACAAAAGCCCACATTTTAAACTGTTAAGTTCCAAACCAGAAACAACCTTAACTAGATGTGGGATGGAACAGCCTTGGCAAGCATTCAAGTCTACATACAAATTCTTCAAGAATGAAACCACCCGAAAAGTGCTCTTTAGGAGCTCATGCTACCATCTTCTTTTTCTTTCTCTTACTGATGGCCAATTAAAAAGGGTTTTATGAATGGTCAGTCTACACTGCTTCTCTTCTCTCATATTCTCTTAAAACTCTCAGGGCTAGAAACCAGTTAAAATATTCTTTAAGAGCTCAGTCCATCCCACTCTTCTTTCTGTCTCCTCAGTATCAATGTAGTAGTCAAGCCTTAGTAAACAGCAGAGCTGGATGAACAGTAAAATAACTGGTTTGCTAATATTTTCATGAATAGTTTGGTCCTGGATTCACATTCATTGCTATTCATAAGCACTCAGAAAATCACTGGTATTTGTGAAAAGGCTTGCAAATCCTGAAAGTTTTGTGAATTTAAGATGAAAAAAAGTGTTCTTCTGAAAATTCATATTGGAAGTGTATTGTTCTCTATTCTCTTGTTTTAAAAGTCTCAGTCATCCAACCATGGAGCATAAATAATACCATGAGCTAGATGTTTAAAGGGATTTAAGCCCCTAAAGTTAGTGCCTCCTGGAAAGTTTGAAAGTGCCTAACACCCATTGCTTTTTTGAAAGTCCCACTACATGCCTATCTGCATCTTTAACGTGCCTAAAATCAGACCCCATCTAATTTAGGTGATAGATTTCACAATGCAAAAAACAAACAGCACAAGGGAACAGTTCCTGAGAATTGTGAGTACTCAGTATGTCTGAAATGTAGGCCAATTTTATTTTGGTGTCACCCTTCTCCAGCCACCTCTTCCATAGAATCTGCTTCAGCTGAAAGAGGAAGAGGAGGTGAGAGAATTTCTAGAATGCAGAAAAGGCAATCTGCCAGGCTGTTGTGAAATCGTACATTTCAAGGAGATTAGCACACCAGATTGAAACCTAACTCTTTTCAGGATGAAGATCTATTGAAATACATTGAAGCAATTTGTGACTTCTACTACAGTTTACTATAAAGGGAGCTTTGCTGGATCCAGGTTTAATATAGGTAGATTTCACTGCATTTTCCTTACTCCCTTAAGCTCTTAGGCTCCACTTTGTCTATTCCTTTGTGTTTATTACCATTGTCCTAATAAGATGCTAAGATGTTAAATGAGACGGTATACGGTTTTATTAGACCTTTCAAATGCTCTACAATCCACCAACTGCAGCTGATACAGGACTTCAGTGAGAGTTGTAGTAGCTCCACATGTCTAAGGGTCAGGCCTAAGGAAAGAAGCAAGCTACCTGTAGCAAGACAAACTGTTTTCTTTCACACAGAGAGATGAAGCTCTGAGACCAGGTAAAGCTCAGAGTAAAGGGCAGCCACTTGCTAGTCTGGACATAAAAAGATGAAAGATTAGATGGAAAGTTTGGAATTGCTACAACAGGAATAAGTAAACTATTTTCTTAGCAGCGTTGGGAAAAAATGCCGAACTGACAGACCTGAAAACTAACACCCTCTGCATCTACAGACCCAACACACACCTGTGCACCACTTAAGTCCTGTTTGGAGGATTCAAGTGGAAATTAAGTGGTGCACGAGCCTTGTGCTGGCCCCTCTGCACAGGGAGGGAATTTTACCCCATCCACAAAATAAGTACAACCCAGATAGTGGAACTGAAAGCTTTCCCGTGCAATAGGATTGCCAAATTTCTAGTCGGACAAAACCAAACACCCTTGCCCTGCCCCTTCTCCAAGGCCCTGTCCCCCTTCCTGCTCTGTTCCCCCTCCTTCTGTTGTTCGCTCTCCCCCATCCGCTCAGTCACTTTCACCCAGCCGGGGTGTGGGAGCAGGGTGAGGGCTCCGGCTGGGAGTGAGGGCTTTGGGGTGGGTCTGGGGATCAGGGACTTGGGGTGCAGGAGGGAGCTCTGGGCTGGGGCAGGTGGTTGGGGCACGGGGGGGGGGTGCAGACTCGGGCGGGGGGTGTGGGCTCTGGGGTGCAGCTGGGTTTGGGGTGCAGGAGGGGGCTCCGGGATGGAGCCCAGGGGATCTCAGTGTGTTAGGGGGTTTGGGATCAGGCTGGGGGTGTGGGCTCCGGAGTGAGGCCAGGGATGAGGGGTTTGGGATGCAGGATCAGGGCTGGGGCAGCGGGTTAGGAGTGGGGGGGTTGTGGGGTGTGGTCTCTGGGAGGGAGTTTGGGTGCAGGAGGGGACTCCAGGCTGGGGCAGGGGGTTGAGATGTAGGAGAGGGTGTAGGGTCCCAGCGGCGCTTACCGCAGCTCCCAGGAAGTGGCTTCCAGGTCCCAGAATCCCATAGGCACATGGGCAGCCAGGAAGGCTCCATGCACTGCACTCTTGCCTGCAGGCACCCACACCCACAGCTCCCATTGGTCACGGTTCCCGGCCAATGGGAGCTGTGGAACCGGCACTCGGGCCGGGGCAGCATGACATGGCCACCCATACTCTTAGGGGCCACAGGGACCTGGCAGCCACTTCTGGGAGCTGTGTGGAACTAGGGCAGATAGGGAGCTCCCCGGGCCCTCATGGCACCACCAGGGTCCCTTTTTGAGCGGGTGTTCAGGTTGAAAACCAGATGTCTGCCAACCCTACACATACAACGTCAGTGTATGTGCTTCAGTTGTAACATAGGGGCGAGAAGGTATTTCATTTCTCCATGACAATTCAGTCCTTGGCCAGAGACAGCCAGAAAGGGTACTAATTGGTGACAGTGATGTAGGCACATGTTCAGTCAGAGCTGTAGACCACCCACCCATGGTGTGCACCTTACATAAACCACTGAGCACCTGTCAGAGCTGAGTGCTAGATGATAACAATTGTCAGCTGTGGGTGCTCTGAGTTAAACTGGAAGCAGTGAATGAAAGGCTCCATCTCCCATTAACTTGACCCATACTTTATTGTAGCTAAACTGAGTGAGTCAAATCCTGCAGGCCTTATTCACTCCTTACATAGGTGAGATTTCATCCTAGCTAATGGGAGTTTTACCTGAGCAAGGCAGGTGGGGTTTGAACCTATATGATTTGATTACAAAGGGATTCCTTTTGTTTTTAAGTGGCATCCTTTTCAGGTAAAAGCACTATTCGCCTATAGATCTCCATGTGCTTCACTAATAAGGTGAATTAATTAATACCCCCATTAATACCCCCATGTGATAACTGTGGCATGTAGAAGATAAGGCCAAAATTTTCAAACTTGGATGCCTAAAGTATGGCAATCAAATTCATATTTAGCACCTAAATAATTGGCCTACTTTTCCGAGTACCTGCAGCTCCTATTGGCATGACAAAATACAGGCTTTTCATTTAGGTTTTATATTCATGGGGACATCCCAGGAAAATTAATCCAAATTAACTAAAGGTGTGAATCTGAAGTGGATTGTTCAATTGCATTTAACCCCCGTGTGAACACTCTCATTCTGAACTAAAGTGGCCTGAATTCAGTTTTCCATCATTCACAGTTTTAGGCACTTGGGTTTGAATAAGCTGATTTAAGGAACTTGTCTGAGGTCACAATGAGTTTGTGGCAGAATAGAGATTAGATTCCAGGTCTCCTGGCTTTCAGCTTCAATTCTTAAAGCTTAAGCCCACAATTGACAACACAATTGTCCCACTGGTGATTGATCTGCTCAGCAACAGATTTAAACAGTAAAGGGGAAAGTCCATTAAACTGTAAAAGTCCTACTGGCATATCCCATTTTTTATCTTTCTTTTCCCACTCCTCCCTACCACTTTAGGTTTATTTCACTTAGTAAGAGAACAGGATATAGTTCAATCAGATAAGGAAATGTGTTCGGTAAAAGGTGAGGGTCCAGCTGGAATCTGAATCAAATGATGCTGAAATTCCACTAAAAGACTGATCAATGCTGTAATGTCTGAAGCGGAACAAAGAAGCTCAAGCCAAGCCATTAGGCAAATGTAACCCATTACGTGAGCAGACACTCTAGTGCTTCAGGGAAGTCTTTGTCTTCTTGGTTCCTCTCCATCCTGCTGTTTTAATTTTGCTCTGTAACTAGCTATCTACAATTTAAAACTTTTTGTTGTCTGGACCAAATCTCCTCCTCCAGGCTCCTTTTCCTCATTAGAGAAACTTCAGTAACTGTTCCTCTCAGCTTCTTTTGCACTGGTTTCTCTCTGATACATTCTAATTTTAATCATTCTCTGAGTGACATTAAGTAAAATAGCAGCAGTGCAAAACAAAACACCCACCCCCCTAAAACATAGCGATCTCTTTTATTTT
Organism: Mauremys reevesii; assembly: GCF_016161935.1. Classification (NCBI taxonomy): domain Eukaryota; kingdom Metazoa; phylum Chordata; order Testudines; family Geoemydidae; genus Mauremys; species Mauremys reevesii. The sequence continues at coordinate 241,458,047 of NC_052624.1, forward strand.
GATAGGTACCATTATTCTATGGGCAGCTCTGATCGTTTTCAGAGGGCAATGACAAAAAATGGAAGACAGTTTTAGTAGTTATAACAAATGCTCTTAATTAACTATGATATTACAACAAATTCAAGGCATAGCCATAGAACTAACTATCACTGTTCCTATGGCAGCAAACGCTGCTCTGCTCCACTATGCTGGTTATAATTTGTCAATATGCATCTTCAAAACAACAACAAAAATTTGAATAAAGAAGTGGAAAAGAGGAGTAAAAAGATTAGACATTGTGACAGACCCAGACCAGTGGGGTAGAGGGCAAATATACTGGTCACTGGATGAGTAGTTTTCTGTTCCCTGAACAGAGCAGGGGCTGCACTAGAGTAATCAGGAACCTGCTAGAACCAATTAAGGCAGACAGGCTGATTAGATCACCTGCAGCCAATCAAGGCAGACTAATCAGGGCACCTGGGTTTAAAAAGGAGCTCACTTCAGTTTGTGGTGTGTGTGTGAGGAGCTGGTAGCAAGAGGCGCAAGGAGCTGAGAGTGAGAGTGAGGGTACGTCTACACTACGGGATTATTCCGAATTTGCATAAACCGGTTTTGTAAAACAGAATTTATAAAATCGGGTGGAGCGCGGCCATACTAAGCACATTAAATCGGTGGTGTGCGTCCATGGTCCGTGGCTAGCGTCGATTTCTGGAGCGTTGCACTGTGGGTAGCTATTCCCTAGCTATCCCATAGTTCCCGCAGCCTCCCCCGCCCCTTGGAACTTCCGGGTTGAGATCCCAGTGCCTGATGGGGCAAAAATCATTGTCGCGGGTGGTTCTGGGTAAATGTCGTCAGTCACTCCTTCGTCTGGGAAAGCAACGGCAGACAAGCATTTCGCGCCTTTTTCCCCTGGATTGCCCTGGCAGATGCCATAGCATGGCAATCATGGAGCTTGTTTTGCCGTTTGTGACTCTCACCGTATGTGTACTAGATGCCGCTCACAGAGGCGATTCAGCAGCGCTACACAGAAGCATGCTTTTGCTTTTGCATGACAGCAGAGATGGTTACTAGCCATATTGCACCATCCAAACCCTTCCATAAATTGGAACTGAGGATGATCATGGCTACCAGTCCTTTTGTACCATTTGCTGCTAGTGCCCCTGGCCGATCAGCCAGGGGCGCAAAAGCCAAGATTGGTTACTAGCCATATTGCACCTTCCATCGTTTTGTACCATTAGCTGCTGTCATAAGTGCCCTGGCCGATCAGCCAGGGGCTAGCAAAATTGGGAATGACTCCTGAGTCAATCCCTCCTTTTGGTATCTAAAAATAGAATCAGTGCTGCCTAATATAGGCAAGTGTACTAGAGAACCACCGTATCATAGAACCAGAGAGCACAGCTGCTCTGTGTCAGAGCCTGCAGAAATTATGATCTGTATGCTATTCACAGGGGTGCTCCTGTAACAACCCCACCTGTTGATTCCGTTCTTCCCCAGCCTTTCTTGGCTACCGTAGCATTGTCCCCACTTGTGTGATGAATTAATAAAGAATGCAGGAATAAGACACACTGACTTGTTAGTGAGAAATGAGTGGAAGGCAGCCTCCAGCTGCTATGATAGTCCAGACAGGACATTAAGCAGTGTGTAGGAGAGAAGCCCAGCATCCCACTGCTAGTCCAGGGGCAACTGAATCTTTTCTTTACACATGAAGGGTGGGGGCTGATGGAGCTCAGCCCCCTGTTGCTATGATGAGGATGGTTACCAGCCATATTGCACCATCCATCCACCAGAAAAAATTAGGGCCAATAGGCTGATGACTAGGACGGTTACCAGTCCTTTTGTCCCATCAGCAGAGGCTGATGATGAGGATGGATAACCAACTTTGTGTACCATCAGTCGCCCATGGCGGGGGGGGGGGGAGCAAGGATGTTGGTGTTGAGTGCTGCACTATCGCATCTATCTGCAGCATTCAGTAAAGATAGGGTGACATGTAAAAGAGTCAGAGGACTGTTTTACCTTTCGCTTCTGGGGGTGGGTGGGGGTGGGTGAGGAGATTGCCAAGCTATGCCCTGACCCGCGGACACTGTGTTTGACCCTAGAAGCATTTGGAGCTCAGCCAAGAATGCAAATACTTTTGGAGGCTGCAGGAACTGTGGGATAGCTTCAGTCCTCCAGTCCATGAGCATCCATTTGATTCTTTGGCTTTCCGTTACGCTTGTCACGCTGCAGTGCGCTGAGTCCCTGCTATGGCGTCTGTCTGGAGATTTTTAAAAAAGGATTCTGAATTTCATCTTCTGTAACGGAGCGCTGATAGAACGGATTTGCCTGCCCTTACAGCGATCACATCCGCATGGTCCATGCGGAGCTCTTTTTATTTTGATTTCGGACTGCATCGCCACCCGTGCTGATCGGAGCTCCACGCTGGGCAAACAGGAAATATTCAAAAGTTCGCGGGGCTTTTCCTGTTTACCTGACCACTGCATCCGAGTTCAGATTGCGGTCCAGAGCGGTCACTGGTGCACTGTGGGATAGCTCCCGGAGGCCAATACCGTCGATCAGCGTCCACACTAACCCTAATCCGATATGTTAATACCGATACTAGCGTTACTCCTCTCGTTAGGGAGGAGTACAGAAACCGGTTTAAAGAGCCATTAAAATCGATATAAGGTGCCTCCTAGTGTGGACGGTTGTGGCGTTAAATCGGTTTTACGCTCCTAAAACCAATTTAAACGCCTAGTGTAGACCAGGCTTGAGAGTGAGAGTGAGAGTGAGAGTGAGAGTAAGAGTGAGAGTGAGCTGCTGGAGGACTGAGGAGTACAAGCATTATCAGACACCAGGAGGAGGGTCCTGTGGTGAGGATAAAGAAGGTGTTTGGAGGAGGCCATGGGGAAGTAGTCCAGGGAGTTGTAGGTGTCATGCGGCTGTTACAGGAGGCACTTTAGACAGCTGCAATCCACAGGGCTCTGGGCTGCAACCCGGAGTAGAGGGTGGGCTCGAGTTCCTCCCAAACCTCCCAACTCCTGATCAGACACAGGAGGAGTTGACCCAGACTGTGGGTTCCACTAGAGGGGAAGATCACTGAGGTGAGCAAATCTGCCAATAAGCACAAGACCCACCAAGGTAGAGGAGGAACTTTGTCACAATATGTTTAAAAAAAAAATCTTAAAAAAAGTTCTTTCCCTCCAGCCCAAAGAAACAAGCAACAGAGAGACTTCTATATATATTTTCCCATGAAAATTTAATTGGTAAGTTTCAAAGTTCCAAACAAACTCTTTAAATTAAAAGCTATTAAACCCCTCACCCAGCCCCAGGGGTGTGAAAGTAATACTCCAATCATGTATTGACACTACAGTAGTGAAACAATGATTGACTGATTTTAATACATGTTGGCTGTGGATACTCCATACTTTATACACATTTTTGGCATATTTTTATTGACAGGGCACCATTAAATAGTAAGCTGTATACAACAATATTAGACAACAAATTTGTGTTTGTAGTATAGGTTAGATTAAAAACATAACACTTACAGTCAACACCACATAGTTTTTGTAAAGTGGTATTTCTAGTTCAGTGTTTCTCATACTGGGGTCGCCGCTTGTGTAGGGAAAGCCCCTGGTGGGCTGGGCCAGTGTATTTACCTGCCCCGTCCACAGGTCCGGCTGATCGCGGGTCCCACTGGCCACGGTTCGCTGCTCCGGGCCAATGGGAGCCGCTGGAAGCAGCGTGGGCCGAGGGACATACTGGCCGCCGCTTCCAGCAGCTCCCATTGGCCTGCAGCGGTGAACCGTGGCCAGTGGGAGCCGCGATCTGCTGGACCTGCGGATGGGGCAGGTAAACAAATCAGCCCGGCCTGGCCCACCTGGGGGCTTTCCCTACACAAGCGGTAACTCCATTTTGAGAAACACCATTCCAGTTACTTCAGGTATCAGAGGTAGTCAATGGTTAATTTTAGTGATATCCCACTGAAAATTCAGCAAGCAGAATGATGTCCTAATTTACACTAGAACCAATGTCAGTTCCTTCAAATGATGTCTTCACTAACGTATGGACAAATCCTATTGTCTTCATTGGGTTTACACAGGTGTGATTGTTTAGAACTTCAGTACGCAAGCTATTAATCATGCACAAAGTAGAACACAATCCATTTCCAAGTCTCTTTGCTGTTGTTGGCCATAAAGTAAGAATCCATAAGTCATGATTCAGATCACAGTTTCACTTAAGTCAGTTAAGTTACTCTGGATACAAAGACGATTGGAATCTAGCCCATTGGCAGTAAAATCAAGACTTAATTCAGAAGGCTGAAATACAGTAGATGAAAACATCCCACTGTAGAAAGCCAGCACAATGCCTCAAGGAGCTTCAGTGGGACTTAAGTGGTGCATAACCCTTGTGCCCACTGTCTGTGCAGGGGAGATTTTTTTTCTCCAGGAATCACGTCTATCAAATATTTTTTAATATAATCACTTTCCAGATCAGAACTGCACTGTAAGGGCCAGATTCTGCTTGCATTAAATCAGCTGAAGTTTTTTTCACTGACTTCAGCAGGTGTACTGTCAGGATCTATAGCAGCAGCAATGTATGCTCCAGCCCCATGTCTCCCCTGCCCCACCTGCACCACCATTCCTACCTCTCCTCATCCCAGTATGTGGCTTTTAGCTCTTACACCATAAAATATAGCAGCAATTATCTGTAAGGGGCAAGTCTTAAATCAAAATATAAAAACAACTTATTCTGCGTTCCACCAGATGATTTTGAAAGTCTAATGCACAGGAGCAGTGTGATGACAATTGAAGAAAAATGGTACCTTTCACAAGCTCTTTAGTCACTGGCTTGTTTCAAATGATACATTTTATAGGTACCATTCTAAGGAGAACTAGTTAATGGTTGTTTTTCTTTTGATATACAACTGCAATCATTATCACTGCATGATGTTTATTAAATCTTAACAGTATTCCTCTGGTCTTAATACTATAGATTTTTCATAAAACTGTCTGGGTGAAAATATATATATATAATACACAAACACAGACACATATATATGTACAGAGGCACCCATGCCCTGGGATGTGCTTGACCCTCGCTCCACCCCAAGCCCTGTCCCCACTCCATCCCTTCCTGCAAGCTCCCACCCCGGCTTGCCTCTTCCAGCCTCCTCTCTGCCCCCATCCCACCTCTGCCTCCTTTCTGCCCTGTTCTGCCCCTCTCCCACCTCTTCCTGCTCCCTGCTCCTCTCCTTCCCTCCCCCAGCATCTCCTGCACGCTGCTGAACAGCTGATTGTGGCAGGCAGGAGATGCTGGGAGTGAAGGGGAGGAGCTAATCGTCAGGCCTGCCAGTGGGCGGGAAGGCTGGGAAGAAGGGGTATGAGCTGATCCCTGGGGCTGCTGGTGGGTGCTGAGCACCCACAATTTTTTCCTGTGGGTGCAGCCCCAGAGCACCCATGGAGTCGGCACCTATGTATATAGATATAAATTAAGAAAAACTTTCTAACTATAAGAAAAGTTATATACTAGAATAGCTTGTCACAGGAGATTGTGCAATCCCCATCAATGGAGGTTTTTAAGACCATTTTAGACAGGGATGGTCTAGGCATAGCTTATGAGAGTGGAGGATAGGATGGACAATTGTACTGGCATCCTGAGATCAGGTGACCCCCAAATGTCTTAAACTGGAGTGAAATGGGAGAGGATGGGGCCTCAGGGAACGTGATGCACCAGGGCCCCAAAATTAATCTTAAAAGGCCTGGGTCTAGACAGGGGCGGCTCTACGAATTCTGCCGCCCCAAGCAGGGTGGCGCGCAGTGCCGCTCGCGCTGCCGGGCGCCGGTCCCGTGCCTCCGCGGGACCTCCCACAGACGTGCCGCTGGTCCCGCGCCTACGGTGGAGCTTCTGCAGTCATGCCTGCGGGAGGTCCACACAAGCCGCGGGACCAGCGCACCCGCCGCAGTCATGCCTGCGGGAGGTCCGGTCGTCCCGTGGCTCCGTTGGACCTCCCGCAGGCATGACTGCGGAAGGTTCACCAGCCCCGCCTGCCGCCCTCCAGTTAAAATGCCGCCCCACACGCGCGCTTGGCGCGCTGGGGTCTGGAGCCGTCCCTGGGTCTAGATATGCTTGGTCCTGCATCAGCAAGGGTGAATGGACTAGTTGACCTTTTTAGATAACTTCTGGTCCTACATTTCAGTGATTGAATTATTTTAGGTGCCTTATTTCAGTGCTGCTGGTGAAGGAAGAGATCCTATAAAGATGGGAGCGTGGGGGTTAACCTTGTCCACCTAACAACCCTCTCTACTCTGCTGAATCCATTTTTAAGGCCAGTTTCTTCCAGAAATCCTTCCTTCCTTATTTTCCTCAGTATCTTCTACAGACCTTTCTCCGCCTAAATTGTTAGTCCATGTATTAAAATTCTTGTCCTTTTTTATTTTAAACATAGGAATGGCCATACTGGGTCAGACCAATGGTCCATCTAGCCCAGTATCCTGTCCTCTGACAGTGGCTAATGCCAGGTGCTTCAGAGGGAATGAACAGAACAGGTAATCATCAAGTGATTCATACCTTGTCGCCCATTCCCAGCTTTTGGCAAACAGAGGCTAGGGACACCACTCCTGCCCATCCTGGCCAATAGTCATTGATGAACTTATCTTCCATAAACGTATCTAGTTTATTTTTGAACCCTGTTTGTGTCTTGGCCTTCACAACATCCTCTGGCAAAGCGTTCCACAGGTTGACTGTCTGTGTGTGTTTTGTCTCTCTTGGAGAAAACTCCCTTACTTATCCTGACTTCACCAAAGTTCATAGGACAAGTCTTGAAGAGCAGGTCTTCACTAGATCTACTAAATCAACTGCCGATGCCTCAATCACCGCAGAGTTGATCCCTCTCAGAAGAGTTAACTCAAATTTATAAACCTCAAAGCAGGTTCATTTTCAGTGTTTAATTTATCCAGATACTCCACCATTACTTTTACAAATTCTGTTAATGAAGGTGTTTCCTTGCTATATGCTATATACAATGGTAACTATACAAGTATGGATAAATACATATCTCATCTATTTACATTGTAATTGCAGGTTCATGTAACAAGTCTGAGCTTCCTGCACAGATATTTTTGTCTGCCTTCCTTACTGATCTCTGACTTTGTCCTACATGTGAATACTGACATGCTGTGGTGGGGTGGGAAGGGGTGTTTGAACACCATTAAAACATAGTATCAAAATCTCCACCAGGGAGGTATGGGTTTTGAAGTATTTTTGTTACCTACATAGATCTTTTTTACAAATGGCTTTGTTTCCAACGGAGAGCTACTTCACAGAATATGTTTATTCTATAATATGTTTTTCCATGAATTGCTAATTGAACCACTTAGAAATACATTACTTCCCTTTACTTTTGCTTTACCTTCAAATATTACAGAAGAGACTAGCTACTTTTGTTTATACTGTGCATCATAGAAAAATGTGACCACAAGGGAAATTCTAATGCATCTGAGCTCAGTTAACTTAAATACCTACTAGAAGCTGAAAACCTTTGCTTTCTCATCAGTGTGGCAGTTGCCAAGTAATCCACAATCCGCGCAGTCTCCCTCATGCAACCAATGAAATTGTTACATGAAAATTAGCTGCATAGTAAGATAGTGATTGTTTCAGTTACCTCTGATATCACAATGGTCTTGGATGTGTGGCATGGCATGGATGAATGCTTTACTGTAGCTGTACATTATATGGGTGTAATTTGTAAAGTCAAAATAGCTGAAAATGTAAAAGTTGGATGATAACATACTGTGAATCCCAGTGATTCTGAACTTTATTTTAAACAAAAAGAGCCCTCAACCATGCTTGTGGCTCTTTCCATTGTTTCATACTGACTCAACAGACATTCTAGGCTTCAGAGTGACAATTCTGGCATTTTAGGGCTGGTCTACACTGTGTGTGTGGCGGGGGGCGGGATCGATCTAAGATCCGCAACTTCAGCTATGCTATTCACGTAGCTGAAGTTGAAGTATCTTAGTTCAACTTACCTAGCTGTTCTCACAGCGGCGAGTCGACTGCCACGGCTGCCCCGTTGACACTGCTTACTCCTCCTGCTGAGGTGGAGTACAGGCGTTGTTTCGCGGATTGATTTATTGCATCTAGATGAGACGCGATAAATCGATCCCCGATAGATCGATTACTACCCGCCGATCCAGCGGGTAGTATAGGCGTACCCTTATGTAGATTTGTCTGATCCAGCAAAATGATTCATACAAGCAGTCCCTTCTGAGTCCAGCTTTGCAGGATTGGGACTTAAACGAGGAATGTAGTAACTGAATACCCCTGGTCAGAATGCAAGTCTAAGATAATATAACAATGGTATATTATGTTATTGTTGATATTTCCCCTGTCCTCATTAACAAGACAGGAGTTATGAGAAATGAAGCTTTCTAAATAAGGATATTACATAACCTTGAACTGCAGAGAGCCACTTCCACAAGGCAAGCAATTAAAACTACATAACAAAGAGATGGGAAGAACTAGATCCATTTAATGAATCTCAAAAAACTTTAGGACTTTTTGAAGCCTGCATAAGTTTTCCTAAAATGCATGTTAGGAAAAATATAATCATCAAAAAACAGACATGTTTTCCCAAACTAAATAAATGTATTTATATGCTGACATAAAACAGTAAAGCATTAAACTAACAACATCTCTTATGTTCAGGGTGGTGATAAGATGAACCTTTCAAGATTTTTTTAGGGGTCTGGGAAAGTTCTGATTGTACCACAAGCTGAAATCTGGCTATATTAACAGTCTCCTGGATCTCTCCTGTAGAAGGTCAGCATTTATGCAACAACCTCTCCCATTACCTAGCTCAAGTGTTTCATGCTGTGTCCTTGTCTGTGACTCCCTTTGACAGAAAAGGAAGGAATGTGACAGAATCGTTAATCTGTGCATGAGTCATATGTGATAGACCACAATTAATGCTAAGAATAAATTATAATAATTATATAAGCTTTGCATCTTTAAAAGCAGACTAAGCAAGACAATTAGCATTCAAAAGCATGGTCATTAAGGCCAGCACAAAGGGCAGATAGTATTGGAGTGGGGGATGCTTGCATGTTAAGATCCGAATTTGAAAAAAGAAAGCTGGCACTGAAACTGTTTATTCACAGCAGTGAATACAAACCCGAGAACAAACAATAGACAAGGCATAATGAACCCTTGAAAATACCAAGGCCCCAGCTAGACTAGGATATCAGATCATGTTTAAAAATGTGGTAGCATACATTTTAACAAACTTTTTTTTTAAATTATAGTATAGACAGGACATCTTTAAAACTTGTTAACTGGTTGCTGTGGTATTGGGAACTGTACATTTAAGTGGTATCCAGACAGGAAGTCTGGGAGAAGAGAACTGCAGAAGCTTACTTTCTGTTATGTAGAGGCAATTAGGAGCTTCATGACTGAATAAAGAACATAAGAAGGGCCATATTAGGTCAGATCAAAGGTCCATCTAGCCCAGTATCCTGTCTTCAACAATGGCTAATGCCAGGTGCTTCAGAGGAAATGAATAGAATAGGTAATCATCAAGTGGTCCATCCTCTATCTCCTACTCCCAGGTTCTGGCAAACGGAGGCTAAGGACACCATCCCTGCCCAACCTGGCTAATAGTAATTGATGGACTTATCCTCCATGAATTTATCTTGTTCTTTTTTGAACCCTGTAATAGTCCTGGATTTTGCAACATCCTCTGGCAAAGAGTTCAACAGGTCAACTGAGTGTTGTGTGAAGAAATACTTCCTTTTGTTTGTTTTAAACCTACTGCCTATTAATTTCATTTGGTGATTCCTAGTTCTTGTGTTATTTCCTTATTTACTTTCTCCACACCAGTCATGATTTTACAGACCTCTATCATATCCCCCCTTTGCCATCTCTTTTCCAAGCTGAAAAGTCCCAGTTTTATTAATCTCTCTTCATATGGAAGCTGTTCCATACCCCTAATCATTTTTGTTGCACTTTTCTGTACCTTTTCCAATTCCAGTAAATCTTTTTTGAGATGAGAAATCCAGCTCTGCACACAGTATTCAAGATGTGTGTGTACCATGGATTTATATGGAGGCAATATGATATTCTCTGTCTTATTATCTATCCCTTTCCTAATGATTTCCAACATTCTGTTAGTTTTTTTGACTGTCACTGCCCATTGAGTGGATTTTTCAAAGAACTGTCCATAATGAGTCCAAGATCTCTTTCTTGAGTGGTTACAGCTAAGTTAGACCCTATCATTTTATATGTATAGTTGGGATTATGTTTTCCAATGTGCCTTACTTTGCATTTATCAACATTGAATTTCATGTTCCATTTTGTTGCCCAATCACCAAGTTTGCAGAGGTCCCTTTGTAACTCTTTGCAGTCTTCTTTGGACTTACCTAGCTTGAGTAGTTCTGTATCATCTGCAAATTTTGCCACCTCACTGTTTCCCCCTTTTTCCAAATCATTTATGAGTATGTTGAACAGTATTGGTCCCAGTAAGCCCCCTGAGAGACACAACTATTTACCTTTCTCCATTGTGAAAACTGGTAGTTTATTCCAACCTTTTGTTTCCTATCTTTTAACCATGTACTGATCCATGAGAGGACCTTCCCTCTTTTCCCATGGCAGCTTACTTTGCTTAAGAGCCTTTGGTGAGGGAACTTGTCAAAGGCTTTCTGAAAATCTAAGTACACTATATCCACTAGATCACCCTTGTACACATGCTTGTTGAATCCCACAAAGAATTCTAGTAGATTGGTGGTGCATGATTTCCCTTTACAAAAAAACTGTTGACTCTTCCCCAACAAATCATGTTCATCTATGTGTCTAATAATTCTGTTTTTTTAATAGAGAGGATCTCTTTCAATCACCTTGGGCTCCAAGTAATTACTAAATACTATACTTGCATCCAACTCTTCTCTTTGCTGATGTTTAAAAATGTGTTAGCTAAAATATTTTAATACATGTTTAAAACGTATTAGCTAACATATTTTGGAACATGACTTATTTTCCTAGACCAGACAGGATGCAAATATTTTACAGGGTTTGAAGAGGGAAATGACATGCAAGACACCGGACAGCAAAAAGGATGTGTTGCTGACTGGATACATAGGAGGAAGCACTCTGTAGAAATATAACGTTACTTTACTGTCACTATATATAAAGTGTCTGTGTAACAGATATAATAATATCCTGGATAGACCTTATTTAATTAAGTTAAACCTTGTTGAATTAAGTATTTTGGCAGTCCATTGTATTGAAAATGCAAATATCTATGTACTGCGATGGCATGGAACTTCAAGACATGATTATTGCATTCAATTACAAAGGAATTTTTGGGATAATATATGTGAAGTGGATCTCACAGAAAATACTTGAAGGTGAAAGAAATACAAATGACCTACCTCAAATCCATCCTTTTGAAGAAGCACTTTCAGCAGAGACCCACTGTTTGGCTGATTATCTATTCATTGTCTGTTCAAAGAGCCAAACTGGATAAATGAGTGACTCAAAGAGTCATGGGTTGTTCTTGTTCTAAGCAAAGAGTGTGGGTGAGTGGCGCAACTCATTACATGTTACAGTAGGCTGAATCCCATAATCCTTCAAAATCCACAGTGAGTGCTCTGTATGCCTTTTCCTCTTTTGGAAATCTAGGTTCTGACTTTCTAGACCTTTGAGATTGTTAATGTATTGTGTTAGTGGCTGTTAGTTACGAACTTCCCTCTATGCTTTTCCTGCATTTTATAACTTCCTGCACAGCATCTCATCAATGATGGGATCATACTCATATTCTAAAGAAGAGTCTATTTTCAGTGAAATGTAAGACACTTAATTTCCTGTTTATGCAGCAAAGGGATGACAGAAGACAGATAGTTTCTCATGCAGATAGAGTAGCCTGTGCTGAGTCACTATTCTTTGATGTGTGACAGATTTCCTACAAAAAGGTTAGAGAAATCTGTTTGTGTGTGTGTGTGTGTGTGTTTGTTTTAGAGTGGCAAGATCCCCTCCACCCTATTAAATCACACTTGATGCCATTTGGAAATCAAAAATAACTCTTTAATGCTCTGTATTTAGTCAGTTCTGAACACATTGTTCTTGGAATTAGGCATGGTGTTAGGCCTATTTTTCCATGTATAATTAACAGCTAAGCTGCTTATAAAAAGTTCAGTCTAAATACAAAATCATTCTGTTCAGAATATGCCTTTATATAATGTTTACTTGGCATTTTCTAGGTGAGCCCTCTAAATAATCTAATTCTAGGGCTAGCTTAATCAAAAGGTCACCTATTTCTGAAAAAGACATAATACTTTCCGACATAAATTTCCTCTTTCTTCTTTCATGTTTAGATTGTTGGTGTGTAAGGCCCCTGGAGGGTATTACTTACCTGCTATATGCCCCTTGCAGTCTCCTTAGCTAAGAAGTGTTGAATACTGGAGTTGTTATTTACTGGCAAAAAGTATGTCAGAAAAACTGTATAGTCATGCATCAGTGACAGTGGGCATCTCTACATTCTGATTGGCTGAGACAATCCCATTGCAGTCAAGTCAGGTAATGTGGGAATCGTCCCTGTTTCTTAGGCATTATTACTGCGCAGGAATTGTCTCAACCAATCAGAGTGCAGGGAGCTATCCACTCACTGACCTATTTTCATACATTTATTTCTCAGCACTGCAATTCCCACCACTTCAGCTCAGAGGGTCTGATTTGCATAGAGGTTGCATAGTTATTTTCAGTAAATATATATTAATATGCTAATCACTACTTATCTAATCTGACTAGCTATTATAAATTGCTCCACTCTGATTTGCTACTGAAATATACTTTTCTTCCTATACCTCCTTCATAGCCTGCCCCCTTTCAATTCTTGGACATCTTAAGCAAGATTAGCTCCCTGTAACAGGTCTCACTCCCTGCTGGGTGCCTCCTTGTGACTGGGTCTCAAGCTTAACTCTCACACCATCTGTCACTCTTTCCATCAGTTGCTTGCACCACGGCCTCATTCTCTCTGGGACTCCAGGTGCTCCCTCTTCATGACTGAGCCCACCAGCCAGGTCACTATTCAGTCCTCCTCTTCCGGGGTCTCAGAGTCCTGTCGTACAAGCTGTCTATGCCATATCAGGCAGCCTTCTGACCAAGTCCAGTGCCACTTTCCCATTGACTGGTAGGGAACCCCAGGCCTGCCCACTACTCTGAGTTCCAGCCCAGAGACTCTCTGCCTAGCAACCATAGTCTACTCAATCTCAGACTTTCTTGCTGACGTCTTGGGCTCCTTCCTACTTCACTTATCTAGCTTCTGGTCCACCTCGGGTTTACCAGTCCAAACTTCCTCCACGTCCAGTGGCTACTTCACCTGTCTCAGCTTCTTGCAAGATTCTGTAGTTCAAGGTAGACAGGGTACCAGGGCTTATTTTTCCCCCAGAAGTCCTCCTTGTCCCTAGCCAAACCCTCTTTCTCTAGGAAATGAGAGCAGAGCTCCTCCCTGCAGCCCCCTTCTCCTCTCTCCTTCCTGGCTTTATAAAAGCTCAGCCTCCCCCTGCCCAGCGGGGCTTCATCATCCAATTATTTTATCAGTTAAATTTAAAGTTAAATCAAATGTATCAGTCCCTGGCTCTCCTTCTGGTGCAGCCTATAGAATCATAGGACTGGAAAGGACCTTGAGAGGTCTTCTAGTCCAGTCCCCTAGTCCAGTCCCCTGCACTCAAGGCAGGACTAAGCATTATCTAGACCATCCCTGACAGGTGTTTGTCTAACCTGCTCTTAAAGATCCCCAGTGATGGAGATTCCACAACCTCCCTAGGGAACTTAACCACTCTGACAGTTAGGAAGTTTTTCTAATGTTAGATGTAAACTGCCCTTGCTGCAATTTAAGCCCATTGCTTCTAGTCCTATCCTCAGGGGTTAAGAACATTTTTTCTCCCATCTCTTTGTAACAACTTTTATGTGCTTGAAAACTGTTATCATGCTCCCCTTCGGTCTTCTCTTCTCCTGACTAAACATACCCAGTTTTTTCAATCTTCCCTCATAGATCATGCTTTCTAGACCTTTAATCACTTTTGTTGCTCTTCTCTGGACTTTTTCCAGTTTGTCCACATCTTTCCTGAAATGTGGCATCCAGAACTGGACACAGTACTCCAGTTGAGGCCTAATCAGCACTGAGTAGAATGGAAGAATTATTTCTCATGTCTTGCTTACAATAATCCTGCTAATACATCCCAGAATGATGTTTGCTTTTTTTGCAATAGTGTTATAGTGATTCATATTTAGATTGTGATCCCTTTCTGCAGTACTCCATCTTAGACAGTCATTTCACATTTTGTATGTGTGCAACTGATTGTTCCTTCCTAAGTGGAGTACTTTGCATTTATCCTTATTGAATTTCATCATATTTACTTCAGACCATTTCTCTAGTTTGTCCAGATCATTTTGAATTTTAATCCTATCCTCCAAAGCACTTGCAACCCCTCCCAGCTTGGTATCATCCACAAACTTTATATGTGTACTCTCTATGTCATTATTTAAATCATTGATGAAGGTATTGAACAGAACCAGACCCAGAACTAATCCCTGCCAGACCCCACTTGATATGTCCTTCCAGCTTGACTGAGAACCACTGATAACTACTCCCTGGAATCAGTTTTCCAGCCAGTTATGCACCCACCTTATAGCAGCTCCATCTAGGTTGCATTTTCCTAATTTGTTTATGAGAGGGTCATGCAAGACAGTATCAACAGCCTCACTGAAGTCAAGATATACAATATCTTCCACTTCCCCCCCATCCACAAGGCTTGTTACCCTGTTAAAGAAAGCTATTAGGTTGGTTTGACACAATTTGGTCTTGTCAAATCCATGCTGACTGTTACTTATCACCTTGTTGTCTTCTAGGTGCCTGCAAATTCATTGCTTAATTATTTGCTCCATTATCTTTCTGGGTACTGAAATGAAGCTGACTGGTCTGTAATTCCCCAGGTTGTCCTTATTCTTCTTTTTATAGATTGGCACTATATTTTCCAGTCCTCTGTAGTCTCACTTGTCTTCCACGACTTTTTGAAGATAATCACTAATGGCTCAGATATCTCCTCAGTCATTTCCTTGAGTATTCTAGGATGTATTTAATCAGGCCCTGGTGTCTTGAAAACGTATAACTTGTCTAAATAATTTTTAACTTCTTGTTTCCCTATTTTAGCCTCTGATCCTACCTCATTTTCATTGGCATTCATAAAGTGCGATGTCCAATTGCTACTAAACTTTTTGGTGAAAACTGAAACAAAAAAAGTCATTTAGAACTTCTGCCATTTCCACATTTTCTGTTATTTCCCCCACCCCCCACTCATTGACTAACAGGCCTATCCTGTCCTTGATCTCTCTTGCTGCTAATGTATTTGTAGAATGGTTTCTTGTTATCCTTTATGTATCTAGCTAGTTTAACCTTGTTTTGTGCCTTGGCCTTTCTAATTTTGTCCCTACCTACTTGTGTTATTTGTTTATATTCATCCTCTGTGATTTCACTTAGTTTCCACTTTCTGTAGGATTCTTTTTTGAGTTTTAGATCATTGAAGATCTCCTGGTTAAGCCAGGGTGGTCTCTCGCCATACTTCATATCTTTCCTACGTAGTGAGATAATTTGCTCTTTTGACCTTAATAACTCTTTGAAAAACTGCCAACTATCTTGTAATGTTTTTCCCCTTAGACTAGCTTCCCAAGGGTTCTTACCTACCAGCTCCCTAGGTTAAAAACCCACTCAGACCTTTTGTGGGACAGACATCCCATCACACTACCTATTCCCACAATAAATAATATTTTGTACATTACCATTATCTTAAATCTTCCCCCTCCTCCCCATTCTACTTCTCATCCCACTCACCTCTCCTTCTTCCCCCTCTGCCATCTTCCCACAACTTTCTCTTTTTTTCCTCCCTTGTCCTTCCTCCCAGCCCTGGGGTATTCTCCCATTCATAGTTACTTAAAGTTGAGTGGAAGCTCACAAGTTTCTTTCCCATTCACTGCTGTTAATACCAAGTTTGAGAGACTGGAAGACCAGACACTTTAACAATAACTACACAGTGAAACCTGTTAGTAATGCTTATCATAGTAACAGGTGGCATATTAATACAATGTGATTTTTATATAGTCCCCATGAAGATCTAATGTACCTGGGAAGAGACTGAGATAGAATCACATAAATGTAGGGCTGAAAGGGACCTTGAGCAGCCTGCACTGAGGCATGACCAAATAAACCTAGTTTGTCTCTGACAGGTGTTTGCCCAATCCGTTCTTAAAATCCTCCAGTGATGCGGATTGCACAACCTCCCTTGGAAACCTTTCCAGAATTCAACTACCCTTAAAGTTAGAAAGTTTTTCCAAATATCTAACCCAAATCTCCCTTGCTACAGATTAAGCCCATTGCTACTTGTCCTGCCTTCAATGAATATGAAGAACAATTGATCACCTTCCTCTGTATCCCCCTCAGCCTTCTTTTCTCAGGACTAAACATGCCCAATTTTTTAACCTCTCCTCATAGGTCAGGATTTCTAAACCTTTGATCACTTTTGTTGCTCTCTTCAGGATTCTCTCCAATTTGTTCACATCGTTCCCAAAGTGTGGTACCCAGAATTGGACACAGTACTCCATCTGAGACCTCCCCGGTGCCAAGCAGAGTTATCTCCCATTGTCTCCCATGTCTTACATCTGAGACTCCTGTTATTACACCTCACAATAATATTAGCCTTTTTTGCACCTGCATCACATTGTTGACCCATATTCAATTTGTGATCCACTATACTCCCCAGATCCTTTTCTGCAGTACTGCCACCTAGCCAATTATTCCCTATTTTGTAGCTGTGCATTTAATTTTTCCTTCTTAAGTGACGTACTCTACATTTGTCTGTATTAAATTTAATGTTGTTAATTTCAGACCAATTCTCAAATGTGTCAAGGTAATTTTAAATTTTTATCCTGTCCTCCAACGTGCTTGCAAACCCACCCAGCTTGGTATCATCTGCAGATTTTATAAGCATAAGCTCCACTCCATTATCCAAATCAGAATGATAATATTGAATAGTACTGGACCCAGGACTGACCCCTTTGGGATCCCATTAGATACACCCTCACTGTTTGACAGCAAACCATTGATAACTACTTTCTGAACCAGCTTTTCAACCAGTTGTGCACCCACCTTATGGTAATTCCATTTAGACCACATTTCTCTAGTTTCCTTATGAGACTGTCATCTGGAACTGCATGAAAAGCAATATTAAAATCAAGATATATCATGTCTATTGTTTGTCCCGTCCACTAGGCCAGTAACTTTATCAAAGAAGGAAATTAGGTTTGCTTGAGGGGGCTGGTTTGTTCTTGACAAATTCATGGAGGCTATTCCTTATAACACTATTATCCTCTGGGTGCTTACAAATTGATCATTTAATCATTTGTTCCAATACCTTTCCAGGCATCAAAGTTAGGCTGACTGGTCTCTGAGTCCTCTTTGTTCCTTGTTTTAAAGATAGGTATGATGTTAGATACTATGGTTATGGGTGGTATACAAAAACCTAGGATGGATGGAGTGTGAAGCACATTAGTCACATAATAAGACAGGTTCCTATGTCAAAACTCTTACAGTATAAATAGTCAGTGGCCAGAGAAAGGAGAGCAGGAGAGAATGAACTGTAATTTTTTCTCCCACTCTTAAAAATAAGTTCCCAAATCTGAGATCATCAATCCTTACTTATTACTTTTCTTGATCTTGTGCCATCCTTTCCAATTATTACCTTTTATTCACAGCCACTTCCTAACACTGCCACCCACAAATCAAAAGAGATATGAGTGGCCCTGTAAAAGACAGATGGCTGAGGCTGCCATTAAGATGCTCGGTCAATGTTCTTTTTAAAACAAAAAACTAAAGATTGTTTCAACTGGGTAGTCTCACATTATGTACAGTTTCTAATGTGGTCATTTAAAGTAATCTTTTATTATGAGTCATGTACCATATCTGAAGTACATGTTGATTTTCAGAACCTGTGTCATGAGAACTGAAAAGGCTTTGTCAAACTGAGATAACCTGGCATAGACAGTCCATGGGAAATTAGACATGTTTATTACAACACCCTAATTTTATTAAGGTTCTTTTTCTATTTTTCTGTTCTACCTGTGTTTTAGTTCTTTCATAGAAGTCTACAAATTTCATCAAAAGCTTTTCCTTTGAGCATCCAAACAACATTGTGAATCAAACTCAATTGATTTGCTTGGAAATTAGGGTGAGACTTCTTCTAAAACAATAGATAAAAATGATCCTTAGTTACCCTCTCCATCTCTACAATACACAAAGACTGGGCTCCAGCTCAGCTAGGTCAAATCCTGTGCACTTCATGTAGCATGTGTAATCTGTTTTACTTGGCTTGTATTTCCAAAGTGAAAAGGATATCTAAACTTACACAATCTCATCTGAATTAACAGCATAAATTCCAAGAATTACATTATTTTCACATGGCTATGAAAATTTGTAATAGCAACATTCTGAACCTGAAATTAATCTCTCTCTCTCTCTCTCTCTCTCCTTTTGATTTTCTTTTAAAAATTAACAACACACTTGGTAGAAGGATCTTAAATTAACAAAGGTGAAAGCACAACACATCCCTTCACTGGTTATGAATTAAGTCTGCTGGACTAACACATCTAATATTAATGTTGTATGATAATAAGCATACTGTTGATTATCTTCCCTTTTGGATTGAATTAATGTAAATACAATATGTGAAGCCAAAGATCTGAACTCTTTGCAAGATACTATATTTTTCCTTTTTCTTCCTCATGCTAATGTAGTCAAGGGAAACTTTTCTGTTTTCCCAAAGAACAAGGATGAGGAGGACATGTCTTAATTAATGTCAATTGCAGTAGAAAGCGATCTGCATGTCAGACAGAAAAAAAGAAAAAAGTTCAACATGGCATTTAAGAAAGAAAGAAAGAGAAAATATTTGAAACGTATCTTGTGCAGCTATCGTCTTGATGAACCCTCTCTGCAACAAGCATTGATCAGTATTTCATTTACATACTAGACACAGGGGAAACATCAGTCAACAGAGGCTGCATGTGGGCAGCTCCTAGTGACTAGGTTCATAGGAGCTGCCCACATGTATCCTAGCAATCAGTCTGTCTAGGTTCCTACAGCAGTGTTCATCTCCTTAGAAATAATAAGAGATAATAAACAAAATCACTTGATTACTTCTGAGAAGGCAGTTGGAAGGGCGGTTGTTTATTCTGCATAATTTATGTAATTGTGTGTCTCCTCCCTTTTTTCCTACTATTCTTTCTCGTATTTTTCCTTCTTGCTTTTCACCTATTTTCCTCCTCTTCTCCCTTCTCTCTCTCTCACACTCATTTGTTTGTGATGTTCACAAATCTCATTGCCATTCTAAGGGCAGTAAGATTTGTGAACATAGTTATCTCCTTAGCAATGAGTTCTAAAGCCCTTGGTCTATAATTAAGAAAGTCCTGCCTCCTACAGACTTCAGCTCTAATGCTGGCAACTGAAGAGTCCTTGAGGTAAGTAGTTGTTGAGGGAGGCAGTTATGAAGAAAGAGGTGCTTTCTGAGGGGTCATAGGTCAATCCCATGGATCTTTTTGGAGGTTAACTCCATGACTTTGAATTTAACCCTTTGAATTCAAACACTAGGCATGTGAAAGTTGACCAGTTTTCCCTTAGGGAAGGGCAAGACTTGGGGACATATTGCATATTGGGTTTTGTATCTCCAAGTTAGTCTACAGATTGTTTGATAGCTGGGTGATCTGGTGGAGGCTGACCATTGCTCTCAAAGGAAAGGGAAGACCTAGCTATAGGCTAGTTGATTTGGGAGATGGACTCTGAGCCACTATCTTTAGATAATTGGTTTAATTTGTGAATTTGAAAATATTTTCCAGGCTCGCTCAGGAGGCATATCCATCTTTCTAGCTCCTGCAGTGGCCTGTTAGCCTATTTTCGGTGGGGCACCCAGACAATGAGAATTTTTACACATTATGGTAGTTTGCAAGGCCTGCTGGGCCCACAGATAGCTTCCTGAGAATTGGCCAGTCTGTGGCATCTTTTAGGGTAAATATCTCTCTTCAGAAATGAGATTGACAAACTCTGTCAGGAAGAGTGCTAGATGCTCTTGTGCATCTCTCTTCAGGAGCAATGGGCTTGAATTTGGAGGGAAAAAATAGTTGGTAACTCTGGTTTCTTTGAGCCCTTCTAAAACATGCTGCTCTGTGATTATGCTGAATTCAGTATTGCTAATCCCAAGTGTTCAAATTCATAAATCAAGCCCCCACAAATCATGAGATTTAAAAAATACATTTGGGGTTCTGTTTATTTACCTTTTGATTTTTGAGCCCTTAGGTCACACTGGGTCATATTTTAAAGCTTTTCTGTCCAATCATGAGAGCTAGAAGTGTTTTAAATAAAATAAAAGCTGAGATTCTCATGTAATCACAGGAGCTGGGATGTCAAGAAAAACACTAAATATACAGAGATATGTATATGTCACTTGACTGCTCTACCATGATAAGCAATTAAAAAATTACAACCTCATCATGACATACTCATTCACTGAGATAACAAAATGCATGTTTCTATAGACATTTTTCACAGCTTGGCAATTCTCCTTGTAACCCGTGGCATACTCTTAATGTCAGCATGGGTGTAGGTGAAAAGAAAATGAAATAACATGCTACCTGAAATTCTTTGGGGAAAAAAAGCAATTAAATGTTTTCTGTTATGATGATGATGACATGAGACTGTTGGCTAATGTTAAGCAATTGTAAATGCAATTCAGAGGTTTAGCTATAACCTGGATAGGATCCAGTACTGTCACCTAAAATAGGGGAACAAGTCCTGAGAGATGCTAAGCTCCTTACAGTTCTAGCTCATGTCACTAGGAGCTGCAGATGCTCAGCACATTTTAAAATTTGGGCTAGAGGAACAAGAAACAATAATTGTTTTGTAAGGCTATACGGCATCCTCAAATCAACTATCAAAAAGTGATCCTTTTTGCGATTAAAAAAAATTACTCTGCTTCAAAGTTTTATTCAGTGTGGCTGAACCAATTCCTGTCCTTCAGTATCCGTGGTAGTATTGCTGCTCAGTGATAGGACTTTTGTGACTGTCAGAAACCACACAGCAGTAATAGGAACATCTGTTTAACGTTACCTTTTGGGCAACAAGAACGCATCCCAGCATTAGAATCTACTCAGGGACAGGCCAATAGCCAACCATAACACTCTTTGACTGACTACAATCCAATAATAATTTCACTCTTCCATCTGCTTCTGTCTTTAATCTATTTTTTAGTTACTCCACCAAATAGGGAGGTCTTCCATTCGCTGATATTCAACTGAAGGTTTTACTGTAACAGGCTCTCAGCACTACCATTCTTTCTGTTTCTCCAGTGTTTTCTCTTGCAAAATACCAGCAAGAGATGATTACGATGCAAGGCTTTTCCTGCACTGCTTTCCTTCTTTGCCATCAGAATATATTAACAGGCAGGCACATAAAGTCTTTATTATCAAATATGTAGTAGCCTGCTCCACCCAGTGTAAAATAAATATATACAAACCGCTAAAACAAGGCCCACAACAAAACCTTTCCAAACCTCAGCCTGACCCTGCCTCAAATGCCTGGGGAAAATAAAAGATTTCTCACACTTTCTACTCTGTCTGGGTTACATTTTCCAGCTCCTTGGACTGCTGGACATGAACACACAGAAGGCAAAATTTGGACAGCTTTACAGATATCTCTCATCACACTAAAGTACTAAACCTCTACAAATAAATAACAAAACTGTGAATTTGTACCACAAATAACTTGGGATATGAGCCTGTTTCCATTGAAGTCAATGGCTTAATTCCCATTGACTTCAGTGGTGCACAACCAAGCCTCTGCCAAGGCCCCTATAATGTGAATACAGTAAGACTGACAATACAAATTAGCACTTGCATGGTGCTTTATGGTTTTGAAAGGGCAGATTTTTAAAGATATTTTGGTGCATGACACCTATTGAAATCAATAAGCCTTAGGCACCTAAATACCTTTCAAAATTTGGCCCAATGTGCTTTACAACATAAAAGGCCTGGTTTTTATGATCCTTCTTCCAGTGGAGTGGTAGTACATTGTGTGACTAAAGGGAGCAGATTTTGTCCCTAATTATGTATCCCTATAACAACACTGAAATAGACAATTATGCTGATCCTTGTTTTATAGTGGTCTTCCTTTAGTGGATGTCTCCTGTCACTGTCATGCACCCTTTTAAACCTGGATTCAAATAGGGGAAAGTAGGATGGAAAGGCAGCTCTCCATACTCTGCTATAAGCAGTGAGAGCTGCACCTCCTCTTCCTGGCTCCCCCACAGCTCTCTTTATTCCACCTGCTTTAACCACTGCTTATTAAAACAAACAAACAAACAGAAAAATGTAAGTGTGTGCAATTAACCACCATCCCCACTATTCCTTCTGCCCTACCAAGCCACAGAAACCAAAGATAGGCTGCTTCCCACATAAATAACCTAGGCTGCCTCTTTGCTAGCTTCTCTGGCAGTTTCTCCATTTTGTATTGTCTTTATGAACTTTGTCTCCACCACCTCCAAATATTCAAGCTGTTTGTATATTTCAGCAGTATGTACATTTTTGCCACAATGGCTGCAGAAGCAGCCTGCAGCTCTTCCAGCAAAAGATGTACTTGCCTGGCCATTATCTTTATTGGCCTGGACAAGATTTACTGAAAACCTCAACTATTTTTCTGAGGTTATTTTCAGCATAGCATCTGAAGTTTTTTAGAGAAATATCCAAAGTCAAAGCTCCACTGGGTAACGACAGAGCTTGCTTATCTGTTTCTGCAATGTGGGCATCTCATTAGTACCATCCTTTCCTTTGCAGCCTCCATCATCCTACCATGTGTTCTGGATGGAGGTTTTTATTTTGCTTTGTTTATTATAGGCGGATTCTTCTGTTCTTTAATAACCTGCTTTTCTTCCTTCTCTCTCACGATCCTCATTAACTAGGGAAAAGATGGAGGATTTTGCAACCTCTTTCTCAGACAGAGTTGATTGAAAAGATGCCATCAAAGAGGGTACCTCTTAAAACTTGGTTCAGCTGCATATGATTTATCATAGCTTGCTGTATGCACTCCTTTACTAATAATAGCCCTTTGCAATCATTTCTGCTGATGCTGGTAATAACAGGAAAGTTTCCCCCCATCCTTCTGGCCTAACTGATAATTCCTGCCTTGTCCCATCAAAATCCTTTGTAAAGTCGTCAGCAATGATTTCCTGGTTTGCAATGGCCAAATTATGTTTGTGATATCTGTCTGACAACACTTTTTTCTTTGCCTCAGTTCCTTATTATCCCTGAACGATTTGTGCTGTCTGATCAATAATCTTGCCAGGGAGTCAACTGGAATGCCCAAATGGTGTGAGTGGCATTGGTTCTAAGCTCCCACCCACCCAGGTCTACTGAGACAAATAATTTAATGAAACCCCACACAGGGAGAGACCAGAAGAAGGTAAACACAAAGAAATAAGGATCCAACAAATTAGAACCTGCCCCACAAAAAGAAACTAACAAGGCCAATTCTTATGCCTTAAAGACTGTGTCAGATATTTCCTCTGACTTCAAAACATGTTTGGATGCCAAATTAGGTAAACTGTAGGTTAACATTGATAAAATATATATTTTTTTAATATTGTAGTAATGACTCAGGACCCTATTGTGCTAGACTAGATGCTGCACATCCTCATAATAAAAGAATGGTCCCTGCCCCAAAGAGCTTACAGATCTAAGTTAAGATTATCATATGCCAAATAGTCCTCCATACTTCACAAAATGAAAGACACAGAGTTTTGGTACTTGACGATTGTTAGGATGATAGAGACAATAAGTGACAGACAGCAATTTTAAAAGGTAAAACAGGAGTGGGGAGCTCGTCATCTCTAGTACATGTATATTCTATGTAGGTGTTGATTCATGTGATGAGATTACATGATCTTGTATAATGGGATGAAGTATACTTTTTATCTCCAAAAAGATTCATAGCTAGCCATTCAAATGCACATGCACAAGATGGACAGTAATTTGCTGCTGACGTAGGCTAGCAGTACATTATACTCCACTCTAACCGGAGCAAGGAGTAGGTTGGGAAGGACTCTGACTCCAAGTTGTGTGTTGTCTGAATTGCTCCTGGTGCTACCCTGGGCTGTTACAGTTTATGCATCACCCTTTACTCACCACTCTATGCCTAACATCATAATCTAGTAATTTAATCTAATAATTAAACAAGCTCTCAATCCATCTACCCATGCAATAAAGCTAAAGACTTTACCCACTTTCTTTTGGAGATAAAGTGGAAGCCATCTGTCATCATCAATCATTAGACAAAGGGCTTGATTCTCCACACTTACCTTGGTGTAAATCAGTAGTAATACTGGTGTAAAACTAGTGAGAAGTGAGTGTAAGTGAGAAGAGACACAGCCCCAAAGAGTTTTTTATTTTCATTCTTGTGTAGCAAGAAAAAGTAGAAAAATTGATTATTTTTGGTCCCAAACATTTGTTAAATAATACACGTTCTTCAAGTGTAGGTAATACGGTGATAAAAATCATCTCTGTATTCATGAACAAAAGACTAGAAACTTATCACCTATATTACTCCCAATGGAGCTTTAATAACCTGCTTCTGCAAGAACATTATACAAAATAAAAAGGCAAAATGTATCTGGAAGCAAACAACACAGAGGAAATTTCTCTCTCTTGCTATGAGAAACTATGAAACCAGACTGAGAAGCTATATAACACTGCATTCAAATGACAAGAAGAAAGAAAATGTTGCAGCAAAGTAAATTAGAAAAGAAACTAAAATAACACAGACGTGCTTTACAAACCCTTCCAGAAAAAATAGGCAGAGGTAGAAAACAGCGTAATGCCACATTTGTTGTTCAATGAACACAGAAAACAATCCAACCATTTTTATATCCAAAACAAAACTTTTTTTTTTTTAAATTGAGTATGGGGAATAAATGAGGGACAATGCTTGGTAACTTGATTCATAAAAATTCCTTAGCGTGAGTACTGTAATGTGCCCTGAAACACAAGTGGTGCAACCACAATTACTAAATCTCAGCAAATAGTGAAAGAGCGCTGCAGTTTCTATGAGCAGCCCAATGCAACTGATTACAGTCAAGCAGAAGTCAGGGCCAAATGTTTGCCACTTGTTAACTTTCAAAAACCTGCAGAACGCTTGGAACCCCACTAGAGCAGGATGAGATTGAACAAGCCAAAAGAAACACCAAATGGGGAAAGGATTCAGTTCTAGATGGACCGAGTATAAAGCTTGACAGATGGAAGTAAATCTACCTCCAGGCTTAGAGATGCTTTTTTGCTAATAATTTTTATTATTATGTTTCCATACACAAAGATCAAAACATGAGCTTTTAGTCTGCATGACGTTCATTACAAGTTAAGGTAGCCAACAAGGAACAAATATGTGTCTATATTTTTTTTATAAAAGGAGAGTGAGAGCAATCACAATCCCTCTAAAACAGCGATCTTGGATTGACTCTCAGCACTGCCTGAGAACAGCCAGGCAGAGGTACAGCACACAGTGAACAATCATTAGTGCAAGAAGAATTAGGGGCATTTTTTTAATCAGGTAGGAACTGGCTAATGCTGTTCATATCATCCAGTTTTCTTGTTCTATGTTGATGTTACTCCAGATTAGCCTGATACCTTGATTGGTTGGAGCTGTGTGTGTCAGAAAGCCACAAGAAACCCACCATACAGCAAAAAAAGCACTCATCAGCGTGACACTGAGCGGGAGCAGAAGCAGAACTCCTTGGGGCACAGGACTGGCTGGAGGGGGCAGACTTGGAAATTGTTAGCAAGGAAACTACCTGCTGTTGTTTGTTCCTACTGTGTTTGGAGAAACAGGACTTTGTGAACATTCTTTTAAAATAAACAGGATCGTACCTAAGCAATATCTGACTTATGTCATCCATTTCTCCTTCTAACAGAAACAAGCTGGCAAGGCCCCATATATTGGCTAACTGTTTGGGCCAAGGGGCATCTTACCTAAGATTGCTTGAATGGTATTTGGCAAATGACACTATTAAATTTTGTTGTGCACCTTGTATCTGGGGGGACTGGGGGTCACCAGCCCTGTGGCAGTGCAGGGACCCCACTGCAGCTCTTCTGTCATGGCCCCACTCAATCACTACCAAGACAGCAGGGCTACAGAGTGCTCCCTGTGCAGCTTCATGAGCCATTCATACAGCCTCCCCCACAGCCAGGGACTTTTCCTCATCCTCCTTTCAGTACTGGCTGGAGGCTTCTGCTATGTTATCTGACCTTTGTATTGTCTGAATCCCTTCCTTGTCCCTAGCATGAGGTACATGGAGGACAAGGAAGGGATTTGGATAAAGCAGTGGTTCGGCTAATAGGATTTAGGATAAATAGGAACATACATACTGTGAACTTTGTTACCACATGAAGGGGGCAAACTGAATAGGTGACTCAGCTGCAGGGACAAGGCATCACCTAGCAAGAGGCAGGCCATCACAGTGTTGGAATGATTGCTGCCTAAGGCACTGGAGACAGGGGAAAGTGGCAGCCCAGCAGACTAGTACGTAGGCAACACCACTGGTAAGCCTAGCTCCTGTCACAGCTTGGTGGAGAATGCAGGCAGCATCCCAGAAGCTGCTTGTTGCAGGGAATCATTGCCTGTAGATTTTTTGGCTTAGAAAAAAAATCACAAGGGGAAAGGAGATTAAAAAAAGGAGATGGATATAGACAAATTGTTGAAGTGGCTGATGAGACAGCCAACAACAACAGGTGGGCCAACAGCAGGAGCAACAGAACCAGCTATTCCAAGAAATGGCCGCACAGTAATAACAGCAGGCAGCACAACAACAGCAAGAGCAGCAGCTCATTTTTGTGGATTAGCTATGCAACAGCAAGAACAGCAATAGTGCCTGGTCCAGCAAATGGTCACCTTTTGACAACCACAGGAGGCAAACATGGATCTTGCAGCAGGGCTCCTGAACCTTACTGCAGACGCAAACATTCGTCTAGGTTGGATATTAGGAAAAACTTTTTCACTAGGAGGGTGGTGAAGCACTGGAATGGGTTACCTAGGGAGGTGGTGGAATCTCCTTCCTTAGAGGTTTTTAAGGTCCGGCTTGACAAAGCCCTGGCTGGGATGATTTAGTTGGGAATTGGTCCTGCTTTAAGCAGGGGATTGGACTAGATGACCTCTTGAGGTCCCTTCCAACCAACCCTGATATTCTATGATGCAATGTACAAAGAGGAGGCTTAGAGATGATACGGAAGTCTTCCTTGTCACCTTTAAGCAGGTCACCACGGTGGCATAGTGGTGACACCTTACCTGGGCTATTGTGTGGACACCTTACCTGACAGGGCCAGCCCAAGCTGCATGTCAGCACTGCTATACTGTGGCTGCATAAGACTATGCACAGGTTCACATGACCATCTGAGACATCTCTGATATCATAGCCAAGACCCACCAACAGCAATTTCACCTGGGAAGATACCTACTGGGGCCCGGCCACAAGCAGCAGCCTAGAGCCTTAAAGAACATTGTAGGCAATGGCTCCAACTGAAAAGCACGTGGGAGAGCAGGTGGTCGAGCCATTTGTACTAGAACAATTTACAAAATCCTCCTGCCTGGGGGATGAGAGTGAGTGTTGCTGCATTGACCCAAGACATTGACTGAAACAGTGAGGCTGACAGAAAAATTATATGGTAGCCACAGACCCAGCCATTGAAACTCCAAAACCAGAAGCTGCTTGTTCCAGGGGATCATTGCCTGTAGATTTTTTGGATATGCAAGGAGGGTGGCCCCTGGGAAACTATATATCTAGCCCCACTTCAAAATCAGCAGCTATGACAAAGCCACAGAGCTCTGGCCCCATATGGACCAAAGGGCTGGGGAAAAGCCTGATCCCGAGGAAGAGTCCTCCTCAGGCACCCAACTCCCCCTAAAACAGTCAAGGTACGGGGTCATTTCAACTGCACCTGCCCCTTTATAGGCTGCAAGTATGGGCAAGCATGGACAGCTGATACCAGGGCTCAGAAAAGAGATCCGGCCGAGATGTTAATCCCACTGCAGGTCAATGGGGTAGAAGTGCCAGAACTAACAGACTCAGGCTGCAGCCAAACGTTAATTAGGAAGCAGATAGCAGACATCGGAGGCATCCTTGGAGATCACTATCTACCTCCAGTATATACGGAGGGCGGTACACTTATAGCCCACAAACAAGATGCAGTTAACCATGGGAAATCATACATGACTAATACGGGGGGGTTGCACTATGGGCTCCCACGCTAGCTTACCCAGTGATTCTGGGCCATGACTGAAAGTCTTTCACAGGTCTTAAAATTATGGGGCAATGAGCCCTTGAAAGTACTGACCCTAATGTGGAAGCCCCCGAGTCACAAGAATCGTAAGAGTTGGCAGGAGTTGGGGAGAAAGAATATGCCAGTGAAGAAACCTCTCGGCAGGACTGAACCTCTCCACTGTCCTCCCTGTAATCAGGAAAACTAGGGGCCTTGAATCCCCTGGACATAGACCAGCTAGCACCAGGCATAGACTTTGTATGCGAACAGAAGGATGATCCAGCCCTGAGCAGGGGTGTGAACTACTCATCTATGTGGCAGGCAAAATACTCGATAAACAACTGATGAAGCAGTGACCCCAGTTTGAACTGAGAGAGAAGAGGGTGTACCAGGTGGCGAAGGACCCCCAAACGTGAGAAATGAGGGTTTAACTCCCAGTCCTGAAGAAATTCCTTCAAATTTTAAAATCTGCTTGTTTAAAAAAATCTGGAGGCAGCAGTTCTCTAATACTGTACAAATTTCACTTTGTTAAAGTTCTCAGTAAACATGGATAATGGTATTTGTAATTTACAGATTCAGGAGTTTATTTCTGAACAGTGTAAGAACAGCACACACATCCTCAATATAAAAAACAAAAAACCCATAGCTATCCAGGAATATACAGTGTTGGTGCTGTAGTTATGACTGAATTTATCTTTTTTATTCCTTAGAAACCAGTGGTTTCCGTTTACATCACCACACCATTTATCTACAATATTCTCTTTTTATATGGTGAAGCAAGTAGAAATAAAGCCTCAGCTAACTGAAGAACCACTTTTAGTCAATGAATCATACCTTCTTCTAAAAGGTCTCCTTTTACTATTAATTTCCTTGACATCAAATTGCCTTTTAAGGTTCTGATATCCTTGTTTTTGTTCTAAACAAAATCAAACTAAATAAATTTATCAGTTTGCACATGTAAACTACAATCCATACTGGAGTGAACAAATTCCTTAAAGATAAAAGCAATTCTTAAATGGAATGCACTTTACTAAGGCCTTATCTATACTATTGCAGTAAGTTGACCTAAGTTATTCTACTTCAGTTACGTGAATAACATAACTAAAGTAGATGTAGCTTAGGTCAATTTACTGTGGTGTCTACACCATGCTGTGTTGACGGGAGACACTCTCCCTCCGACTTACCTTACTCTTCTCAGGAAATGGAGTATCGGAGTCGATAGGAGAGCACTCTGCCATCGACTTAGCGGGTCTTCACCAGATTCGCTAAATTGACACCTGCTGCATCAATTGCAGCACTGCCATCTACCATGCCCAAGGTAAGCAGATAATGCTCTGAACTAAATGGGATGATTTTTCCTATGGTAAATGGAGCAAAATTGGGCTTTTGAAACAAACTGAAGTTCACTTGTAACAGGAATTACTACCCTGCTTTCTCTAGTCATTAGAGTAAAGATGATCTGATGTTTAGAGGCCAAGAGGGAAGTCAGGAAGACTGGGCTTTATTCTTGTGCCACTGATTTACTGAGTGACTTTGGACAAATCACTTCACGTATCTATGCCTCAGCTTCTTAATCTGTAAAATGGGGATCCTAATTACCTGCCTTAAGAAGATGTTGTCAAGATAAATTATTTGATGGTTCCAAAGCATACTGAGCACAGGAAAGCATCATTGATCCAGTCCTCCCAAGTGTTATACATCCAACTCCTGCTGATTTCAGGAAGCATACAGCACCCGAATCAGTTTGGAAGCAATACATTTCAGAACATTTCAGCCCTTGGGACTTAATACTTATAATCCTGATATTCCCTTTCCACCTCTAGATTAAAAGTTCTCTACTCTGTTAACCTTTGTGACTTAAGATTTTGTTGCCTCAAAAATATCCAATTTTATCTTTCTCTTCAGTGGAGATGAAATCGTTTTTATTCATTTCAACAGACTCAAGGTTTAAATTTCATTTTTAAATACCATCAGTTAAAATTTGACATTATTCATATTAAAAAGTATAAAACCACAAACCTTATCCAACAGTGAAGATGGAGGCAAAGAGGGCAAAGAGGAAATATGAAAAAGAACAGCTAAAGATATTAAGATACCCCGACATTCATTAAGTACAGCAGACATAAGTCAGATATGAGCGTGAGGGTCTGTTTGCTCACCAAGCGGCTAACGGGGAAATTAAAGAAGATAAACTCTAGAGAAACTTTATATTAGTCTTGACTCCTAGGGATAAAGAGATTCCTATTCAGAGGTTATTTTTCATGGGCAATCAAGGAGCAGCACTGACAAAGATAGAGGTATCTAAGAAGCGTTGTTAGCAGAATACAAGAAGCATAATAGCAGTAAATCATCAGGGCTGAATGGTATTCATCCACCAAGAGCTCTGAAGGTACTAAAAAGCAAAGTAGTTAATGAAAATAATAAATTCAGCAACAGTTCCTAAGGACTGGAAGTTGGCCAGTGCTGTGCTTATTCTTTTAAAAGAATTAAAGGTGCTTCTCGGTTTATAGGCCAGGGACTTTCACATACATACCAAGAAGCTAGTTGAGAGTATGATTAAAAGCCGGGGAGGGGTTCTACCTGTTGGCAAGGTCCTTGAACACTGCTACAGCAGCTTATAGAAACAATAAATGCCCATATCTGGCTATGGGAGCCCAAGCACAGGCACTGCCTAGGATAGCTGTAATCTGTCCTGCACAGACACCCTTGTAGGCACTAGTGTCAGTGGTTTGCCAGGGCTGGGGCATGTTGAGAGCAGGAAGGGAGTCCTCAGACTTTATGTTGCTACAGGAGATTCTGAGCTGCCAGGGTTTTCAGAGCGCTCCTCCCCCAACCCAGGCAGCCCTTGCAGAGGAGGGACTGTAACTTAGAGTAGCTCCCAGATGCTATAATTTATAAGGGCCTGTACTGGTCTCCAGACCAGCCCAGAATAGGGAGTGCAGCTATCTTTATCACCCCATAACCCTGGGCTGGGGCTTTTTTTATATTGCACCTGCCAAAGGTGCAACACAGAATCTCAACCCACGTGAATAAATAAAGTAATAGGGGCAAACTTGCATGTGCCTGTCAAACCTCGGATTCTTTGAGAAGCTGAAGCTCCGGGACATCTTGAAAATATAAGTCAGAACTTTATAGAAACAGTGAGCAGTAGTTCTCTCAGAAAGGAGACCCAGTAACCTTGGTATGACAGGCTAACTCCTGTCACAGACTGAAAACTAGTTCAACTAGAGATTCATAGATTCACAGCTTGCAAGGCCAGAAAGGCATATTGTGATATATAATCTGACCTCCCGTATAACATACTACACAATAGAACTCCCTCAAAATAATTCCTAGCAGAAGCATCAAGGGAAAATAAAGGGACAGCAGCCACCTCCATTGGTGCTCGATTGTAGTACAGGGGCTGCAATGACAGACCCTGCCTCCAGAGTGATGTCTCAATGCCTGCTCCGAGGCAGCCCCACACTTACCAAGCTGCTATTGATCAATCCTGGTTCCTTTAATAACCATCTAATGCAAATTAGGCTTCAACTCACCTTCCATACCACAGAAAGCTGGATTCACAATGAGACTAGTGTTCTTGGGATGAGGCCAAGGATGAGAGTTGACAGCCCTTGGCTTCACCAGGGGTTTAAACAGGTTGGTTAAGCTTGGGACTTGTTAGGATGTTCAGGCTATGAGTATTGAAAGAGAGGAAGGCTGGTGACAAAGCAGGGGCAATGGAGAGTTAGGATCTGTCCCTTTAGTCCAAGTTATATCAATGTAAAACCTGTGAAAATATAAAAGATCAGAGTCAAGCCTGAAACTTTCTCCCAAGACAAACTTTCACTGAAGTCAGAGCAAGTTTGGCCCAGGCGTCATAAACCATAAGGACAGCAGGATTTGATTACTACATCTCATTCTTTATTTACACGTGTGTTTTCAGATAAGAACTCTGCAAATCACATGGGAAATATTAGTGTTCAAAGTGAAATTGGGTCACTTGATCCAAAGCTGCATTTTGCCCCAAGTCTGTTAGTATAAAAACATTCTGCTTCTTTTTCTAAATTCATTCTTTCTTTCTTTTTTTCAGTCCTTTCAACTTCAAGGGGTTCCTTTGATCTGAGTGGATTTTTTCCACTATGTTTTGGCTGCATTATTATTATCCATGTACTTTGTGTGTGTGTTTATATGTACATATATAACTCTCAAAAAGTATAGTTTTACAATGTCCTATTATCAGTCATTTCAATTCTCAATACACTTAGAAGTCAGGATGTGATTGCCATTACTGGGACCAAATCTCCATCAATTTCCTTAGTCCTAGATGGAGCACCCCCTAGGCATTCCTGGAGGCTATCATGGTAGTGGTGATCTCACACCTCTGCTAATTTAGGTCCAGATCTGGCTGCTTTTGAAGTTAATGGCCAATCATCAACTGAGCAGGACTGGACCTTTAAAATGAGCTTTTTAAGTGCATTGTGAGAGATGATGCACTAATATTATTTGTAAAAATGATTTCCTTAGGAACTTTGTGTGAATATGGATCAGGATTTGGTCTGTAGAAAACAACTCCTGAACTCATCAGTCCTGAATTTTCCTGAAAACCTGAATAATAGAATTGGCTGCCATTTGCTGCAATTTCTCATGCACCTGTGTTTCAGCCCTTCCTTTTGTAACCCATCTAGTGGGGCTCTCTAGCCCCCTCTAAAAGCTGGGCCACTGGGAATTATTGTGAGGTAGTTTTATTGGGAGGTCACATTAGATGATCACAATGGTCCCTTCTGCTCTTGGAATCTATGAACCCACAGAGAGGTTTATGAGTCTGCTACTAGCTTTGAGCTAACAGAGTTTCATATATTTTCTCAAGCAGTAGAGGTTAATATTTGTGGATCCCAAGGTCCCAGATTCAATCCTCACTACCCAAGGGCATTGAGACATGTTTAAAAGATCTTTAGTTCTCCCCTAGACAATAGAACCAGGAGCACTTTGGTTGTTCTGCTCCATAACCAAATTGCCACAGTGCAAAACAACTTTGAATTTACTTTTTAAGCAGAGAAATGTTAGCTGAACTAAATTTACCTAGTAGAATTCTATTTGGCCAGTGACAGTGACTTGATGTGATGCTGCAAGCCTCTGTGAGCTGCAGACTCGTCCACCTGAACATTGTCACTTATGGGTTTCTTCCTCCTGAAGGAAACAAACAAAAAAAAAGAAGTAAAAGGAGAAGAAAATTTTTTTGCATCACAGAAATACTGTAGAATTGCAATGTGTTTTTGTCTGGTTCAGTAATGTCTACAAGTACACACACACACACACACACACACACACACACACACACACACACACACACACACACAACTACATTAACAGTGAGTTAATCATCTTTTAATAGTGTTAGATGGAATCCTGTGGGTGAGCGTGAACTGGTTGTTAAAGAAGGTGAAGCACTTGTACATTTCAGCAGCTTGGGGTTGGCAGACTGTGCTAATGGGGCATATTGAGGTATTGCTGAAAGACAGCTGAGTTAACTCTGCATGAGCAATCTTAACTGTGCATTTGCTGATTTTGCTCAACCCAGTGTTCAGCAAGGGAACGACCTACCACCAAGCAACTAATCTGCATTAGTTTGTTTTTTTGCCATTGAACGTCCAGTTTTTTGAACCAGAAAAGATAGGTTGTTGATAGGAATTAGCAGCTATTTAGACAGTTTTACATATCCTGACCCAGCCAACCCACCATCCCCATGTCAGCCTGGGACCATCAGCCCTGCTTCAGCACACCTCCCTAGCCAGGCCTCTGACCCATTCCTTTTAATCCTCCATCCAACTTGGCCCCCTCCCACTACTGGACCCATTCCCCCCCTTCCCACTGCAAGTAGGGAATGCAGCTCCCTGAAGTCTTACTCTATGATATATAAATATTTCTATTACTGTTACTTCTCCCCCTCCTATAGCCCATCTCACATGCAATGCCTGGAGTGACTAACAACTATGTTACAAAGGAAAGTTGTTCCTGGTTGTGTGTCACAATGGTAAGATGCTGACATTTGTGGCAGGGTTGGTGAAGGAAATCACCAACAGGGTTTTGTATCCAAAATATTGATAGTTTATACTTGAGAGAAAGCTCCTCTGACCTCTGAACTATAGATATACCCCATCTCCAAGAGTCAGGTGTCAGAGTTTGTAATGTTTCTATGCCTTAGAGTAGAGGCATTTTCTGGTCAGCCATGAACACTCCAATTTCCTGATTAATGTCCTTCCAACACTTGTTAATAGCTTTTATAGTGTCACTGTAGTAATTACTCAGACTCTCAGCCAAATCAGAGAAAACCATCGCAGCTCCTGGACACAAATCTCTGATGTAGTCCAAATGAGCTCTCATACACGGTATGAGGTGTACATCAGGAATAAGGTCCGGATCATTTCTGCCCAAGTGATCACCACAATGTCTGGTAGATCACAACCTCCTCAGTCACAAGTTAGATGTAGACCTGTGGGCAAAACGTGATGCAAACAGAGGCTACCTCTCTCCGCCCAGCTGTAGTCAGCAATCCCCATGTGATGATGTACTCCTGGTTCTCCTGCAAAGTTCTACAACTTCATGATCCAGGAATTGTCCAGAATCCACACGTTGGCAACTCTGGCAACGCACATATTTCCTTTCCCTCAGCTGTCAAGGAGTCTGCACGGTTAGTTCCAAACTTCCTTGCCATGTGTCTTTGGAGACACCACATTATCTGCCCTGAGATCAGGAAGTAGCCATTTTCCCCCACCCCTGCACCACTGGGGCTAGTAAAACACAGATTTCCTCAAACAACCAATCCAAGGCTTGCCTATCACCTGTCCTCATTTACTGCCCCCTCCAGAGCCACAGGCCCTGGCCCTGCCCTCACCCTCTCCACCAAAATCCTTCTTTCCAGCTCCTCCACACCCAATATAACAAAATGTTGCTTAGACCAGCTAGGTCTGCTGTGTTCACAATAAACCGCTCCATAAAATAAAAACGCATATTATAACAGACACAACTTGTAGCAAGCAACATGTTACTAAATCTTTATTGCACAGGTGTACAGACATTTCGAGAAGAAACCTCAGTGGCAGGGTGTTCATTGGGGAACTGATGTTGGCATTTCCCCTCAAATTACCCAGGCCAGCATGAAGTGGCTACATAGAAACCCTTACCTAGTTTTTTTCTTTATTGGTGCATGTGCACTGTAATCCTTCTAGGCCACACATTTATGCAAGCAAAGAAGAGCACATAGTCTTAAATACCATTCTCAGGTTGGATCCCACAAACATTTAGTGAGTACAATATACTACCTTGAGAAAAACTTGACAGAGTGAGACCATTGCCCTGCATCACATCAATAGTTTGATCTCTGACGCTTTTGTCTACACTAGCACTTCTGTCGATAAAACTTTTGTCAGTAAAACTTTTGTAGGTCAGGAGTCTGAAAAAAAATACCCCGATCAACATAAGTGTCACCAACTAAAGCACTGGTGTGGACAGTGCTATGGCAGCAAGAGACACTCTCACCCCAACATAGCTACCACTGCTCGTTGGGGGTGGTTTAATTGTGCCGACGGGGGAGCTCTATCTTGTCAGCATAGAGCAGCTACACAGGAGACCTTACAGCAGCAGCGGTACAGCTGTACTACTGTAAGGTCTGTAGTGTAGGTCTAGCTTAACACACCCACCTAGAAACTTTTTGAAAATGTCTGTTTGGGGGTGGGAGGGGAGCTTATGTCTCCACAACACCTACACCATATTACCTCAGATTTGGGTCACAAACCCTACCCTTCACCCTGCTAAGACACGTCAGCTGTCAAAGGAATCTGAGTAAGCTTGGTTGACCTTTAAACAGAAGTTGTGATGAAGCCTTAATGACAGTGGCACTACTGCACCACTATAATAACAGAGACAGTCCCTGCCTCAAAAAGCTTGCAGTCCAAGTGAATTAGTGGATGTGTGCAGGGTTTATGCATGGGTCAGTGTTGGGGTTCATTACCTGAACTGTGGCATGCAGGAGGGTTGGGGTGCACTGGCAGAGCTGCTGATGAAGGAGGTTGGGGTGCATTAGCAGGCCTGGCATGCAGGAAGATTGGGGTGCATTGGCAGAGCTGGGGGTGAAGGGGGTGAGAGGCTGTGGCATAGTTAGGGCTGTATAGAGGTTGGGGTGCACAGGAATAGCTTGGGGTGCCACACCTTCCTCACCTGAGCCCCCAACCTCTCTTCCCTCCCTTACCACCCATCTGCATTTATTCCTGTATCCATAACCCTGCCTCCCCTTGCTGCAGCCCCGAACACTTCTCCTCCTGGTCCCCCATTCCTCTGCCTCCTACTGCCCCTCCCCTCCCAAGAAGCATTCATACCGCTAATTCTCCCCTCAATATATCGATTACAGTCCCTCCCAAAATAAATTTTTAACCTATGATTCACAAATTGTAGCAACCTCCAGCTACTAAGGCTATGTCTACACTACAGACCTTGGAGCAGCACACATGTACCACTGCAGCTGTGCTGCTGTAAGGTCTCCAGTGTAGCCGCTCTATTAAACTACTCATAATTAAACCGCTCATAATTAAACCACCCCCAATGAGCAGTGGTAGCTATGTTGGCAGGAGAGCGTTGCCTGTCGACAGTGCTGTCTACACTGGTGGTTTTGTCGATGAAATGTATGTCGGTCAGAGGTGTCTGTTTTTCACACCCCCGACTGACAAAAGTGCTAATGTAGATAAAGCCTAAGTGCAAAACTCCTTTTGTCTTAGGTGGAGACTTGTGATTAATTTATCCCTGTTTATGTTAGTTGAAAGGTGAGTTCACAGCCGCCAGTCTCGTTGAGGTCTGTGATTCATCCAGTCACTAGTGCAGGTTAGCAGTATAAGGCAACAGAAGGAAACAGTTTTTGCAGAAGCTTTAACTTAGCCAAATGAACCCAGTGTTGGATCAATACCACTACTCTGTGCCCCCCATGAAGCACACCAGATTTCAAAGCGGTCAGATTAAAATCTTTTGGGTTTTAGAGCACCTGAAAGTATGGAGCTTTAAAGAATATAACGGAATGAATGAAAACCATCTAGCTGTTTTTCTCTATTGGTGCATCCATAAAATGTACACTTTCTTAAATGCCATTCTCAGTCTGAGTCCTCCAAAGATTTAATGGGTATCATGCACTACCGTGGGTTAAACTAGACCAATTGAAACCATTTTGACCTATTGCTCATCAATAGTTTGATCCCTACCTCTTCAATAATAATAATAATAATAATAATAATTAATCCTATAAATTTATTGAAAATGTCAGTTTTGTTCTGGGATTAGATCTCTGCTAGCCGGTGATAAAATTATGCCAAACTTGGGTCACTAACACCACCCTGCACCCTCCTCAGTCACATGATGTTTGAAAGGACTCTGACTAAGCAGGTTGAATTAAAGGACTTAGAAAGATTAACCTTTAAATAGAAGTCATGATGGAACCTTAACATTGCCATACCACTGTAATTAAACGTTGACTAAGCTACTTATTTCATTGTAGTAATACAATGTGCTACAATTAGAACTGAACTGACAAGAAAATACACAAGTTTGCAGCCTTACCAACAAGCAACATCAATTTTTGTTTGTTTTTGCCTCAACCCTTTCATGAAAATGAGAGGCACTTTCTATAATCAGCAGACTGCTCTTTCTTGACACACACACACACACAAAAGGAGTCTTTACTGTGAATGCTGAAATAATGGCAAATTCAAGCCAGGAAAATTCAAGCATTTGCCCAGAAGACTGAGTTTCATCACCATTGTGAGGAAAGCTGCATTCCATGATAGAAACAATGAAAGTTAAAACTTGCTCTCATTATATCGGAATCTGTTTACTAAGCCCTTTGTGGACAGGGGCGGCTCTAGGAATTTGGTCGCCCCAAGCACGCCGGTCCCGTGGCTCCGGGGGACCTCTTGCAGACGTGCCTGCGGAGGGTCCGTTGGTTCCGCGGCTCCGGTGGAGCATCCGCAGGCACGTCTACGGGAGCTCCACCGGAGCCGCGGAACCAGCGGACCCTCCGCAGTCACGCCTGCGGCAGGTCCACCGGTCCCGCAGCTCCGGTAGACCTCCCGCAGGCATGACTGCGGAAGGTCCGCCGGAGCTGCCTGCTGCCCCTGCTGGCAAAATGCCGCCCCAAGCGCGCGCTTGGCGCGCTGGGGTCTGGAGCCGGCCCTGTTTGTGGACCACACCTTTCAGCCATCCCTAGATGACATACCCTTTAATTCAGTGTTTCCCAACCTGAATGTGAACAGACCAGACTAGACAAAGAGGGTGCAAGGTAGCATGGGAGGGGATAACTACAAGACTCATCCCATTCTCTACTGTAACCATGCTTCTGCTGCTCTGGGAATAGTGTAGGGGGCAAAGAAAGACAGGGAAATGTATGGGGTTGGGAAAAGGGAGTGGGAACCTACAATAAGAGGGGAAACAAAAAAACCCAGATAACAAACTGATAAGAACAGGTTTAAAAGTTTATTAGAGAATATTTAAAGATAAATGATACATCTTAGCCATAAGTCCATACTACATTGAAAAAGAGGGGAAAGGGCAAGATGGGGGGAGGGGGAATGA
Source organism: Mauremys reevesii (assembly GCF_016161935.1). Taxonomy (NCBI): domain Eukaryota; kingdom Metazoa; phylum Chordata; order Testudines; family Geoemydidae; genus Mauremys; species Mauremys reevesii. The sequence goes on from NC_052624.1 coordinate 241,496,981, forward strand.
CAGTCCAAAATATAGTGCTCCGAAAGGGAGGCTGTAGGGGGAGTGAAGAGGGAGCATGGAGTCATTATGGAAAGAGGACTAGAGAGAGGGAACAGGGAGGATAAGCTGTCAGTCGGGGAAGTGAACTGAGGTTGAAGGAGATGTGAGAGCATCAGCAGGAGCCTGAAAAGAGAAGGATGCTGCAAGTCACTGGAAAGGGGGCAGAGGCTGCAGATGAAACAGGAGCTTGTGGAAGCCATCAGAGAGAGGAGTTTGGTTGTAGAGGGTGTAATGAAGGTCTGAAGAGCCAACATAGCATTGAAAATTACTGGAAATACCATTTTGACTTAAATACCAGTAATATCATAAGCACACAGCTATCAGGTTGATCTGGCATTTCAGGTGGATTGTCCAGTTGGTTAGCTTATCTGTTTCTAGCTCAGGAGGAGTCTTTCTCTCTTAGGGTATGTCTACACTACCCACCAGATCAGCGGGCAGCGATTGATCCAACGGGGATCGATTTATCCTGTCTAGTCTAGATGGGATAAATTGATCCCTGAGCCCTTTCCTGTCAACTCCTGTACTCCAGAGCCACGAGAGGCACAAACAGAGTCGACGGGGGAGCGGCAGCAGTTGACTCACCACGGTGAAGACACCACAGTAAGTCGATCTAAGTACATCAACTTCAGCTACGTTATTCATGTAGCTGAAGTTGTGTCACTTAGATTGATCCCCCTCTCAGTGTAGACCAGGGCTAATACACTCACACATAGACACACCTACCTTCTCTTCCAAAGTCTGAGATGTGTTCAGGGTCTCTGTCACGCTGCTGCCATGGGTTCCAGCACTATCTGAAAATTCCTCAGTGACTCAAAACCTCGACTATTCAAACTAATCAACTCTCCCTATCCCCATCACCCAACCCGATGATCTACCTAATGAAAGTTATACTGTTCTACATCAGTGCATTTCAAACCCCATTTAAGTGCTATCAGTGGGAATGTTATGCATGCTTAGATGAGCATAGTTCTTGGCTGGCCTTCACAATTTATGAGACTTCACATTGCCATAGGGAAAAAGAGGGTCCAAGTTATTATTTTCCTCCATCACCACCAATCCTACTGCTAAAAGGGAGGGAAATTTTTCCTTCCAGTACTGCTGGCAAAGGAAGATAGAGAGCAGAGCTTGCACACCCCTACAGGTGCCGCCAAACTGTGTGAATTCAAGTGGCTAATTATTTACTAAACACGGATTTTACCAGAGACGTAGCTATTTGCCAGGATGGGCAGGAATGGTATCCCTAGCCTCTGTTTACCAGAAGCTGGGAATGAGTGACAGGGGATGAATCGCTTGATGATTACCTGTTCTGTTCATTCCCTCTGAGGCACCTGGTACTGGCTACTATCATAAGACAGGATACTAGGCTAGATGGACCTTTGGTCCAACTCAGTAGGGCCATTCTTATGTTCTTATGGTTACATGCAACTCAATGCAGCTGATGACCAGCAGAGAGAATTTTCACCATCAAGATGTCAGTGGTTTTTATTCTTCAGGAAAGCCTGTGCTGAAAATTCAGTTTTGCAATATAAAAGGAAAAGTACTTCCTTTCAGCACTTTGCTCAAGCTGTGGGGATTTGTTCTGCTCTTGTTCACTGCAGCACACTGCACAGTGCAGCTGCTGGTTGTGTTCCAGCCCAGTACTTGTGAGAACTAACAAGATATTTAAGGTTATAGCTCCAATCTCTGTTTACAGGAACTGCTTTTCTTTCCCTGATTGCTGCAAATTACTGCTTTTGCTAAAAAAATAATCCCCCTCTCACTGAAAATCATACTGCAGAGAGTGTTTTAAGTGGTAAGAGGCAAGACACAGTAGCTAGTCAGCCAGTTAGTCAATCAATCAAGAAAATAGTGAAGATTGGGTGTGCAGCAGTGTCATACATATCTATCCCCCCTCCATTGCACATCAATGTGAGCCATGCAATGCAGGCACATAAAAGCACTTTGATAGCTGCACAGTCAGTCATCACTATGTATTTCAACCACCTGATAGCTGAACTGGATTGAGTGAGTGAATCCCTAGTCAGATTTCTCTATCACCAATGTATGTGTTTTGTTTTCAGACACCTTTTTCCCACAAGCTCTACCTTTCCAAAAAATAAAAAAAAGAGATTGATGAACCACATAGGGGTTGTGACCCTCTGGTGTGAGAAACTGATTTAAAAAGCTTTCTCTAAGCTGTCTCACTTCCTCTTCCTTCCCTCTTGACCTTTTCTCCATCCACTATGTGTTTTCCATAGTCTTGTACCTTAAAGATATAGTCATATAGCTCATTTACAGTCAATGACATTTAGGCACCTAAGTAACTTAGGCATAATTGAAAAATTTACCTCAAATCTCCAAGTCCCTTAGAGAAAGTTAAAATTCTATCTTTTGTCACCTATTTATTGTATTGTACTGGCCAGTATTCTGTTTGTCTTTTTATCAGAGCCATACTTTATGCTGACAATTTCATGGTCCAGTTAGTTCTCTCTACAATTTCTCTCCCATTTTCTGTTTAATAGCATACACCCATCAAATGTATTCTCTCTATTTCTTAACTTGCATAAATTGAAAGTCATGAGCTATAGGTCTGGTCATATGCCTAATCTATTTAAATCTCTTTGGATTCCATCCCTTTTTTTCTACTCAATTTGCTGGTCCAACTATTTTAATCTCACCTGGAGACATGGAGACCATATTAATGATAGTTTTATCTTCCTCTACATCATTTAGGTACACAGTGAATGCATAAGACTCAATAACTCTCCTTGTGGTACTATACTAAAGCCTGGTCTACACTAGGCGTTTAAACCGGTTTTAGGAGCGTAAAACCGATTTAACGCCACACCCGTCCACACTAAGAGGCCCTTTATATCGGTATAAAGGGCTCTTTAAACCGGTTTCTGTACTCCTCCCTAACGAGAGGAGTAGCGCTAATATCGGAATTACCATATCGGATTAGGGTTAGTGTGGCCGCAGATCGACGGTATTGGCCTCTGGGCGGTATCCCACAGTGCACCACTGACCGCTCTGGACAGCAATCTGAACTCGTATGCAGTGGCCAGGTAGACAGGAAAAGCCCCGCGAACTTTTGAATATTTCCTGTTTGCCCAGCATGGAGCTCTGATCAGCACGTGTGGTGATGCAGTTAAAAATCAAAATAAAGAAAGAGCTCCCGCATGGACGATGCGGACGTGATCGCTGTAAGGGCAGGCAAATCTGTTCTATCAGCGCTCCGTTACAGAAGACGAAATTCAAAATCATTTTTAAAAAATCTCCAGACAGACGCCATAGCAGGGGCTCAGCGCACTGCTGCGTGACAAACGTAACGGAAAGCCCAAGAATCAAATGGACGCTCATGGACTGGAGGACTCAAGCTATCCCACAGTTCCTGCAGTCTCCGAAAAGTATTTGCATTCTTGGCTGAGCTCCAAATGCTTCTAGGGTCAAACACAGTGTCCGCGGTGGTTCAGGGCATAGCTCGGCAATTTACGCACCCCCACCCACCCACCCCCAGAAGTGAAAGGGAAAGCAATCCTCTCTTGACTCTTTAACATGTCACCCTATCTTTAATGAATGATGCAGATAGACCCGATGCTGCAGCACTCAACACCAACATCCTTGCTCCCCCCTGCCATGGGTGGCTGATGGTGCAATATGACTGGTATCCGTCCTCGTCATCAGCCTATTGGCACATGGGGCAGTGCAAAAGGACTGGTAACCATGCTGACTAGCATCGGTGAGTCTATCAAGGGTGCCTGGCCCTAATTTTTCATGGTAGATGGTACAGTATGGCTGATAACCATCGTCGTCATAGCAACAGGGGGCTGAGCTCTGTCAGCCCCCACCCTTCATGTGTAAAAAAAAGATTCAATTGCCCCTGGACTAGCAGAGGGATGCTGGGCTCCTCTGCTCCACACTCCTTACTGTCCTGTCTGGACTATCATAGCAGCTGGAGGCTGCCTTCCACTCATTTCTCACTAACAAGTCAGTGTGTCTTATTCCTGCATTCTTTATTACTTCATCACACAAGTGGGGGGACAATGCTACAGTAGCCCAGGAAGGCTGGGGGAAGAACGGAATCAACAGGTGGGGTTGTTGCATGCGCACCCCCTGTGAATAGCATACAGCTCATAATTTCTGCAGGATCTGACACAGAGCAGCTGCACTCTCTGATACAGTGGTTCTCTAGTACACTTGCCCATATTCTAGCCAGGACTGATTCTATTTTTAGATACCAAAAAGGAGGGATTGACTCTGGGAGTCATTCCCAATTTTTGCGCCCTGGCTAAGAGCAGCCAGGGGCACTTATGACAGCAGCAAATGGTGCAAAATGACTGGTAACCATGCTCATCTTTTTACCAATTTATGGATTGGTAGATGGTACAGTATGGCTGATAACCATCTCTGCTGTCATGCAAAAGCAAAAGCATGCTGCTGTGTAGCGCTGCTGAATCGCCTCTGTCAGCGGCATCTAGTACACATACGGTGACAGTCACAAAAGGCAAAACAGGCTCCATGATTGCCATGCTATGGCATCTGCCAGGGCAATCCAGGGAAAAAAGGCGCGAAATGCTTGTCTGCCGTTGCTTTCCCAGAGGAAGGAGTGACTGACGACATTTACCCAGAACCACCCGCGACAATGATTTTTGCCCCATCAGGCACTGGGATCTCAACCCGGAAATTCCAAGGGGCAGGGGAGGCTGCGGGAACTATGGGATAGCTAGGGAATAGCTACCCACAGTGCAACGCTCCAGAAGTCGATGCTAGCCTCGGACCGTGGACGCACACCACCGATTTAATGTGTTTAGTGTGGCCGCGCGCACTCGATTTTATACAATCTGTTTTACAAAACCGGTTTATGCAAATTCGGAATAGTCCCGTAGTGTAGACGTACCCTAACTGTTGAAAGACACTTTTTTTTTTAAAGAAAACGTTTTATCTTACTGCTACAATGTACCAATCTTTTCACTATTCCACTAACATTAGTGTCTCTGTTTCCTTAAAGTTTGTCCCTATAAGCTTTAGTGGTCTCATATCCCTTCTGATAACAACTCCAATGTTGCTAATTAATTTATTAGATTATTTTCCCTGCTGCCAAAGTATTTGTTTTCTTATTTTTACCTCTGAGACTACGTTAACTGACCCTGACTGAGGTAGGTGAGAACAATCTTTACTTATAGGATCATACTTTATATTGGATACACATACATATTTGAGGTTGTAGAAAACACTGATATTGTGTTACATTGTATTATTTGAGATATAATTAAAGACTGTAGCATCACTATAGACAAAATAGAACAGAGGTAAAGTTGTGAAACTAAAGATGAATGCACATGCCTTAACTCTGAAGTGCTTCACTGTGGACCTTCACATCGCATTATTCATGATGAGTTCAAGTATGGATGGAAGCAATCCTTGAAAAGGTGTGATTTGAATTGGAAGTGAGTGTGACATGGATATCCCACTAGAGTGTTGATTTTGTCAAGGCTTTGGAATTTCTTTGTTCAGAAAGTTTTATTTCAGCTAAGTGGGAAGAATATTTCCTTTTCCATTTTCTAGACAGAAAATGGTGCCCAGTGCTAGTCACTGATGACAATATATTAATGTTATAGCGCTTCTGAAATGAGTAGTGCATAAGCTAGAGTCTGATACTCTGACTTGCCCTGAATAGTAAGGCAGGGTTCAGTCTGGCAAAGTGCTGAGCACTGTCATCCCTATCAAGTAAAGCACATTAGCATGTACTTAATTTTAAGCATATGAATGGTCCCACTGAAATCAAGCAGTGTTAAAGGTGAGTGAGGATATCAGAAACTGGCCCATAGAGCTTCTATCCCATCCTTATTCATCTACAATATTTAATTTGAAAAACATCTTTTTCTACTGTTCTTTCAGCTAAACCTACTGAAACTTTTATAGGCAATATATCTAATCCTAACACCAACACAAAACATAATCATATTACCATCATGAGCTAAACTTTTTAAATAAACTTCAAACCAGATTGTATGCTGCAATAACTGTTTCCTGGGAGCATCATTTGTTAAGCAGCAGAACTTTTAAAGGTGACCTTTAAAAATGAATTTCACACTTTTTGGCTTCTTTATGATAGGTCTGTGTTTTGTTTTTAAAGGGGTATGAGAGTAGCCAGACAGTGAGAGTGGTGGGAAGGGAGGGTGAATTTTAGCCCTGGTCTACACTGGAGGAGGGGGAATCACTCTAAGTTACACAACTTCACCTATGTGAATAATGTAGCTGAAGTCGACGTACTGAGATCGACTTACCGTGGTGTCTTCACCACAGAGAGTTAACTGCTGCCGCTCCCTCGTCGATTCTGCCTGCGCCTCTTGTGGCGCTGGAGTACAAGAGTCGACGGGAGAGGGCTCGGGGGTCGATTTATCCCGCGTAGACTAGACAGGATAAATCGATCCCCGCTGGATCGATCACTGCGCACCAATCCGGCAGGTAGTGTAGACATACCCTTAGTTTGTTTCAGGTGTTATCTGCTCTGCAAGAAGACTCTCTGTGACTTGAGTCTCAAGAACTAGTGCAATAATGGCATCACAAGGATCAAGCGGATGAAGTTTGAATAAGTGAGAGGTTAAGGGACTTTTAGTCAGGATGTTTAAAATGTTGGTCTGTTGTTAATTTTTGTTCACACCTATTTCACTTCAATAACTCCTTAATATTGTGAATAAAGATTTTTTTTTTACAATTTTTCCCCTTCCCCTTTCAATAAACTTGTTAATAGTCACACCAAGCATGCTCTGAGGTGGCCCCTCAAAGAGATCCTCCAGCAAAAAACAGGAAAGAACAGACTTCACAGTCCTACTATTTCTAATGTAAAACAGCAGGAACAATAAAAAAAACACTAAACAAAAAAGCTGTTCTGGCCTTTTATATAGCTCACCAAGATACAAACAAAGAGCACATCCCATTTTTTTTCTAAAAAATCTGTTGTAGATTACCTTTGAATTATAGAGCTACAATCTACAATTTTCCTCTAACAACCCCCACTATTTATTGAATTGGCTTGATTTGTTCATTCATTTGCTTGTTTATTTGAAAAAAAACCTGGGTTACAGTCACTGATCATTAGCTCTGTGGACTTTAAATAACTTTGCACATCGCCATAGTGAAAAAAGTTGCAGACTTATTCATTTCTGCTTCTTCTGTCCCTACCCAGAAAACAATATTTTTTCAGGGAGTCTCTTTTCAGCATGTCAGTAAGAAGGACAGAGGTGAAATTGTCAGAGGGCCTTTCAACCACCTCTAAGGAATAGGATGCATCTGCAAAAAAAGCTATGGCTCTCTTTAAAAGCTTGAGATGTCTTACCAAAAAGCTCATATAAAGCAAATGTATGTAGAGCTTCTCTATGCATTCAGAGGCCCCTGAGCCTACTGAAACTGAAATCCTTCATAAATTTCCTGGAATGTGCTATTTTGCTCTGACAGTAAATGTTGTTTTGCATAGTGCTTAATCTAGTTAAATAATGAGGGAATTTCACATGGTTTGCTACCATATCCAAAACCAACTTTTTTATACAGTATGAACACAAACATTGACTCCAACTTCTTTAACAGTCCTGAGCTGTGACTATGATGAGAAACTAAAATGCAGATGTCGCCTGTCACATATGTTTACCGATAGTGGTCTGAGTTGTCATAAATATCTGAAGCTTAGTTTAATTTAAAAATGTATGAATAATAATAACAGCAGCTAAATTCACTGGGACAATTATATGAAGTGCCATATATAGTCAGTAAAGCCCCATGCCACCATAATCCAATTGCTGGTGTGGCTCATTGGTGACAGCCTGTACATTCTCTCTCCTTATCTTATGAACTGCAAAGTTGTTGCCAGGTTATGGGATTGGAAGTTCATTAGACCTTCTGTTCAAGTGCCTTAAGGCCATAATCCATCCTGGCTCTGCCATTAGTAGTGACAATTTTTATATGTAGCCATATTCTCCAATCTCAGTGTGATATAATATAATTTGTGGTGACTCCTCACTTCTGTGATAATCATGAATTGAAACAGAGGCATTTGGGGTGGGGGAAGGGAAGTGATTTGGCCATGCTTGAACAATGTATGTATAATTTTATTGTTTCAGCGCAAAATAATAAAATAGAGGATTACGGAGATGACGGGTATTAGAAACATCTGTTCTTTGTAAACACAGTTTACATCAAATGACAGTATAATTGGGAATAGGTATTGCCTCAGGCTGCTAGTGGGTTGGATCAAGTTAATGCCCTGCTCTTACAGGGGGGAGCTGATTAAAAAAAAAGTATGCCTGTTTATATCTTTGATTTACATCTCTATGAATTTTGCATAAGTGCAAAGTATTATCATCATTGTTTTAGACTTGATCCTGGAAAGTACTGAGAACCTCTCATGAGGTCAATGGATGTTAAGGGTGCTCAATACCTCAATGGAGATGTTCAACATCTGGCAAGATAAGTCCTCTCTGCATGCTAGAGAGAACACGAGATTCTGCTAAGTAGGTTGAGAATAGTTGTTCCTATTCAAATGCCATAACTGCAGCTGAACCTATACAAAGATTCTCCTTTCTTCCCTGCAGACTAGTGGTTTCTGAACTCATTTGAAAAATTATGTGTGGAAGGCTATCACTGAAGGAATTAAGACAGGTCCAAAGCTTGGAGTTAATCCATTAAAAACTTGCTAGGGTGCAGTAGAGTTTAAATACAAGGGATATGAAGATACAGTAACTCCTCACTTAAAGTTGTCCCAGGTAACGTTGTTTCATTGTTACGTTGCTGATCAATTAGGGAACATGATCTTTTAAAGTTGTGTAATACTCCCATCTAACATTGTTTGGCAGCCGCCTGCTTTGTCTACTGCTTGCAGGAACAGCAGCCAGTTGCAGCTAGCTGGTGGGGGCTTGGAACCAGGGTGGACTGGTAGCTCCCCCTATCAGCTCCCTGCTCCCCTAAGTTCCCTGTGCAGCAGCTGCCTGCAGTTCAGCTGTGTCCCTCCCACCACTGCCATGTGCTGCTCCTGCCCTCTGCCTTGGAGCTGCTCCCTGAGACTCCTGCTTGCTGTGCGGGGGGGGGAGGGAGGAAGAGGGGAATTAATGTCAGGGTGTCTCCCTCCCCCTGCTCCTGCACCCCGCTTACCCCATCTTCCATAGAGCAAGGCTCAGGATGGAGGGAGCTAGCAGCTGCAGTCTCAGCAAGCTGATCTAATTAACAAGGCAGTGTACTTAAGGGAAATGGGCATAACTCCCTCCATTCCTGCTGCCTTGCAGAGTGAGAGAGTTAACCCTTGAGTGCTCAGCCAATTGCTAATTCATCATTTAGCAGTAAGGGAAATATCCCACCCTCTGACTCCTCCACCTCAACCAAGCTTCACAATCATCATCACTGTACCAGTATTAAATTGTTTGTTTAAAAATTATACTGTGTGTGTGTCTTTTGTCTGGTCAAAAAAATTTCCTTGGAACCTAACCCCCTCATTTACATTAATTCTTATGGGGAAATTGGATTTGCTTAACATCGTTTTGCTTAAAGTTGCATTTTTCAGGAACATAACTACAACGTTAAGTGAGGAGTTACTGTAGAATCCATCTCAGGCGGGAAGACCAGGGATTTGAGTACAGGTGCAAGACATTGTGAATCCCTTGTCTGGGTACAATGTCATTTTAGACAAGTTTTTAAAACATAATAAATAACTTATGTGTGTTTGAAAGGAGTTCTTTTTCACTAGGAAATGAGAATCAAAGGGTATAAGGACTTGTATGCAAATTGCCAGTGGATTTGGAAGCCAATCTGCCTATAGTTATTTTCAACTAATTTTCTACAATAAAAACTGAATGCAGTTACATATATTGTGCTGAAAATTGAGATAAAAGTGGCAGAAGTTCCCAGGTGCATGCTGTAAGGAAGACGTAATACTTTGGGTAGAGCAGACAGTTTAAAACTATTGCCTTTTCTCTTCTATCCCTATCTTTTTCCTCCACCAGCTGCTGCTGCTCTTGCAACCCTTCACCCTCCCCCTGAGATAATCTGAGTTATGTTGGTCTAACCATTAATTTTTTGCCCATCCATTTCTGATATTGGGTGTAAGAGATTTTTAGAAGTTTTTTTTTTGTCAGTGATGGGATAACTCCTGTGCCCCAATGTGAGTAGGCAGAAAGGTGTGGCCTCATCCAAAAGGCCTAACCAGACAATCAGACTATGGCTTTGGACAATGAAGTCAAGATTTTCAGAAGTGACTAGTGATTTTGGGTGCTCCATTTTTGGTTCCGAACATGAGACACCCTTAAGTTGTCTCATTGCCAGAAAGTGCTCAGCAGCTGTAAGGTCTCATAAGCCGGGTACCGAAAATGTCAAACACCCAAAATATCCACCCACTTTTGAAAATATTGACCATTGTGTCCAAACTCAAACTCTAATTTATACACAGAACAGATACAGTTCTAACTTCTCCACATGGCCCCATCAACAGACTTCAGGCCCGTGCTGGAGGGACCATCTCTGCGGATGTGAGACTAGTTCAGTTCTCATGCCCATTCAGTCAGTAGCTGTTCCGAGTGTAGGTCCAACTAGTCAAAGTTTTGTCACTGAAAGTTTTAAGACATCAGGTTTAGATGTCAAAAGTAAATAAAAATATTCTAATAGCTTTCCAGATATTATTTTTCCATGTAATTCCAATTGCTTACAATTGGAAACGTAGTCATAGCGATGTCTATGATTGTGAATGGGAAGGGAGGCAGTAGATGAGTTAATCTATTACAATATGGTGTATCTTGTTTTTTAAAATTTTTGGAACCCCAGCTATGCTATTCTGTACTACGCTACATTATACTAAACAGAACGGCTAGAATACTGCAGCTTCTCAGGGAACTATATTTGGTATTTAAGACAATTGGCAAGTTTTTAAGGGTGACCACTTTAGGTTCAAACTCTTCCTTGGCTTTCATCCCATGCAGCATCAGTGACTTCAAAGGGTTGCACAAGATATAGGTTATGGCAGAATTTGGCCTTTAGGGTTCTTCTCACACAGTCTACATTCTGGTAGAGATTTCAACATGCTGGGAAATGAATTGCATTTGATACTGTCTTTGAAAATCTTCATGGAGAGATGACAGGAGATAAATGAGAAGTCTGCACTTGAATCATTGAACAAATCTACTTGCTTCAAACAAACATTCTGGATTTACAAAATTGACATTTGTAATTCAAATACCAAACAGGAGATATATTGATATAACATTACATTTAGCCTAGTGCTCCAAGCTAAATTTCATTTATCCTGGGGATGGGCATTCTTTGAAATCCTACAGATCACAGAGCAGCCAAGGAATTGTAATCCAAACAAAAATATTTTATTGGCTAGAATGTCATTGTTTTGGACAGAAAGGACTTTAGAAATAACTAAATAACATTACCACTACGAAAGCTAAGTAATTATTTCTAATAGCAAATGAAAGATTCTAGCCTCATAACACCCTTTCCTCCTCTCATATGAAATGTAGAAGCAGCAAAGAATCCTGTGGCACCTTATAGACTAACAGATGTTTTGCAGCATGAGCTTTCGTGGGTGAATACCCACTTCTTCGGATGCAAGCAGTGGAAATTTCCAGGGGCAGGTAATTTCCACTGCTTGCATCCGAAGAAGTGGGTATTCACCCACGAAAGCTCATGCTGCAAAACATCTGTTAGTCTATAAGGTGCCACAGGATTCTTTGCTGCTTCTACAGAACCAGACTAACACGGCTACCCCTCTGATCATATGAAATGCTGTTCCTAATACACTACTGTCTATATGCTTCTAATGTGTTTCGTCTCTAAAAATAAATAAACTAACAAACATGTACAGCTAAATTCTGCTTTTTTTTGGGGGGGGGGGGTTCAACTAAACAAAACCACTTAGCTTTTTGTTTCCCCCATACCATCTTCAGGAGGAAAAAATTGAAAATTTTGAGCAGAGCAAAAAATGTTTATTTCAGCTGAAAAGCTATTTTTCCTTAAAAAAAAAAGTTTTGCAAAATACATCAACCAGCTCTTTTGTTTAGATCACTTGACTAGCTGTCACTCAAAGTCACCAACACTTGCCCCCAGACATATCAATCAAAATATTGCCTTAACTTCCATAAGCCATTGCAAATTCATCTGGCTTGTTCAGTTGGACAAAAGGGACTACTTAATTCATATATTTTTGAAAGTAACTCCTGTATTTGTGATAATAGGTGAGATGATGGAACAAGAATTATCTAAGTTACCTACTGAAATCACTTAACTTAATTCAGTAACCCTGGCAGGACATTGGTTGGCCTGCAATGACTTTATGTTTTCTCAAAGATAAATGAGGTCATCTCAGATATTGCCTGTGAATTCAAGATTTTTTTTCTCACCTTTGCATCTTTTATTGCATTTAACTGTTGCAGAATGTTGACTGTTTTTTCATTTTTCTATGATATATGACAAAAGACTGGAAAGTGGCGGGAGATGTTTTCTTTCCTAGCAAAAAGATTGTTCTGCCTTTATTTTAAAAGAAATATCAGGAATGGAAAGTCTTTTTTACTGGAGGTCTTCAAGCATGACTCGGAAATGTAGAATGGGAGCTTTCTAAAGCCTTCATTGAAGGAGAGAAGATGTTGAATCCATAATAAAGAGTATTACTCTCTTAAGGGTTTTAGTTAAATAGATGTTAAAAATACAAGCCCAAACCCAGAATTTTAAATAGTTTGAATAAAAATAAATCTTTGTCCCTCAATAAAGCATCTTTCACTTTTTTGGTATCTCTGATATTGAAAAGCTACTAGATTTACAGTCGCCCATGCAGTCTTTCATAGTAGACAAGATGTGACTTGAATGTCTAGCATAAAATCAAGCACAACCTCTCCTTTTCTAGAAGGAAAACAAATAAAAAACATTTATAACTTGTAATAACATGATAAACTGTGTTAATGATGCTGGCATTATCTGGGTGATAGTACACAACTGTGTATTTGAAAAATTATCTCTCAGGCCCAGTAGTACATGCAAGAAGCTAATGAGATATCTCACCACTGGAATACAGCAAAACCAGTACATCACAGCAATACATAAACAAGGGAATTAATATCCTGGATTCACAGATTATTATTTGTATTATTGTAGTGCCTAGGAGCCTCAGTATTGGAATAGGACTCCATTGTGTTAGGTGCTATACAAACACAGAATAAGAGAGTCCCTGCCCCAAAGAGCTTACAATTTAAATATAAAACAAAAGACAACAAATGGACACAGATGAACAGATACAAGGAAACAATGAGACTAAATTGATCAGCATGATAGGCAGTGGTCTCAGCACACCAGCAGCATGACAATTATCACGTTTTTGTTGTATCAGGAAAGGAGAGTTTTAAGAAGGATTTTGAAGGTAGAGAATGAGTTTGCTTTGAGGATGTTTATGAGAAGTGCTTTCTCAGCATGAGAGACAGCTTGGGAGAAAGCATAACAGTGCTTGTTAAAAAATTTAACAAGAGGCCAGTGGATGTCGGCATCATGGGCCAATCACAGGCAAGGGTCACATGTTGAGAATGAATGGGAGATGATAGGTAGGGCAGGGATAAGCTGTGAAGAACTGTGAAAGTGAATACAAATATTTGATGCTAGGGTCAGCCAATGGAGGGATGCAAACAGAGGGGTGACATGGTTTAAGTGATGGCCTAAGAAGATGATCTTTGCCAAAGCACAGTGAATGGCTATGAGTGTGGCAAGATGGCATTTGTCAAGGCCAGAGAGAAGGATGTTGCATTAATTGAGACACAAGATGTTGCCAGCCTGGATGAGAGTTTCAACTGTTTGGATAGATAGGAAAGGCCATATCTTGGAGATGTTATGTAGAAATAAGCTGCAAGATTTAGACATAGCCTGGATGTGAGGACCTAGAGAGCAGTATGAGTCAAAGGTGACACCCAGGTTCAGGTCCAAGTGACAGATGGGGTGGTGGTAATTGAGAAAGGAGGTAATGGGGAGGGCCTCTGGGGGAAGGAGTAAGAGCTCTGCTTTATCCATGTCATGCTTGAGCTGATGGCTAGATATCCACAAGGAGATATCATAGAGATGGTAGATCAATTTGTTGTTATTACTCAGAGGTGTAGCAGGAGCAGAGAAGGAGCAATTTGAGAGAAAGGAGGAGGAGAAGCAGGAGATCACAGTGTCCCAGAAGCCAAAGGCGGATAAGACTTGAGGTAGAAGAACAGGGTCAATGGTGTTGAAGGTGGCTGACAAGTCCAGGAGGATGAGGATGGAATATTGGTTCTGAGCTTTAGCTAGGAAGAGGTCACTAGAAACTATGGTGAGAGCAGTTTCAGTGGAATGCAAGGGGCGGAAGCCAGAGAGGGAAGTCTATAAGGGAACTGGAGAAGAACTCCAGATATCAATTGCAGACAGCACAATAATTGAGCTTAGACATAAAAGAGGGAAGGCAGATGGGGTGGCAGTTGGAGAAGCAAAGGGTGTGTGTTTTTAAGATGGGAGAAACCAAACTCTCCTCTGGCTCTTTCCCATTATAAGGAGAAAGAGCCAGAGGAGAGTGAGAGGTTAAGGAGAATAGTAAGGGAGGGGATGAGAGTTTGTTGGGTGTTAGACGAGGAAAGCAGATGAGAATTTTCTACATCCGTGACAGGAACGAGGAGGTGAGAGTTGTAGGAGAGGGGAGGCAGTCCCAGGAGACAATCATTTGTACAGGGACCAAAGCGGCACACAGGTGAGCAGCATAGGAACTGGGTCTGAAGCTGCATTCATGCAGGAGATGCACCCTTGCATCCTAGCTTACCCTCAGGAGTGAGCTATTGGCTTCAATGGTGCCTGTGGAAAAAGGTGGCAAATTTTGTAATATTGTCACTAGTCGCCTGCAGTGACCCCCTCAAAAAATACCCAGACAGTTTGCCCCATCTTAAGCGCCCCACTTTCCCCTGGGTCCAACTCTCCATGTTTAGGGAGTTCACTGAGATGTGTGCTTGCCAAGGGACAGTGAGAAAGTGATTCCTATGTTAAAAGACGTATATTTTACTATAATGATTCAATGCTGTGCATGAATTAACAATCATGCTTCTGTGTATTGTTTCTTGTGCTTCTGCACATGTTGCCCTCGGGGAATCTCCTACACACCAGTGGAGCTCCTCCAACAGATCAGGAAGCTACCAAGGTGGAGCAAGGAGGACATGTTCCAAGAGGTGTTCTAGTTCTCAGAGGCCGAAAAAAAAGAATGCAGGGAGAGAGACTCTGAAGGAAAATTTTCAATTAGAAAGGCAGGACAGAAAGGAGAGTGACGAGTGCATTGTAAAGGGCCAGGAGCAGATGATAAAAGTGATGGAGGAGGAAAAAGAGATGTTGAAGTCCCTAACCATGCTCCTGGCAGAATACATGCATGCTCATCCTCCCCTGCAGCAGATACAGAACTGCTTTCCATGCCCTCCCCAAGATCCTCCCACACATTTCTTGCAACTTCCTGGAACAACTCAGTACTCTGTTTACTCCACCTCTCAGACAGCTTCCAAAATAATAGCTGGACTTACATGCAGCTATGAGAGCTTACACTGCCCTGCACTCCCCTCCCACCAAGCCTTTTATGTGCATTGTTAATTGGCATTTAATTAAAAAAACAACTCTCTGAAAGATAACCAACTGTTATTTGTCTCCTACAAATGATGGTTGCTGCTGGTAGTAATTCATAGTTGACAGTTTAATCATTTGCTGACTACAAATCCTGGTCAGGAATCTTCATAATGCAAGGTGGCAAGTTAAAGCATGGCAGAGTGCTGTATAGAAAGACACATTACTGGTGTTCATTGTCATAATGTTGCCTCAAATTCTCCCTGATTTGAAAAGTCTCCCGTTGTGCCCCTCTAACAGCCCTGGTATCTGGCTGCTCAAATTCAGTACCCAGGTAATATGCCTCGGTACTCTACCCCAGGGGAAACGTCTCAGCCTTAGCATCACAAATATTATGGAGCATGCAGCAGGCTACTATGACCATGGGAATATTTTCCTCATTTACTTCTAACCCGCCATAAAGGCAGAAGTATTGCACGTTTAATCTGCCAAACACACATTCTATAGTCATTATGCACCTACTCAGCCTATTGTTCAAGCACTCCTTGCTGTTGTTCAGGTTTCCCATGTAAGGCTTCATGAGCCATGGGAGTAAGGGGTACGCTGGGTCTTCCAGGATGACTATGGGTATTTCAATATTCCCCACTGGAATCTTCTGGTCTGGAAAGAAAGTCACTGCTTTGAGTTTTCTGTACAGGCTTGTGTTCCTGAAGATGTGTACATCATGCTCCTTCCGGAACCACGCTGCATTGATATCAGACAGATGAGCCAGGTGATCCACAAGTGGCTGCAATACCACAGAGAAGCATCCCTTGTTATTGATGTACTCCATCACAAGAAGGTCTGAGGCCAAAATTGGAATATGCATGCCATCTATCGCCCCTCCACACTTAGAGAATCTCATTGCCACAAAGCCATCCTCTATTTTATGCACATTGCCAAGTTTCAGAGTCCTGTGTAGCAAGATGCAATTAATCGCCCTGCACACTTGCATTACTGCAGCCCCAGCAGTTGACTTCTCAACTCCAAACTGATTTATGACTGACCAGTAGCAGTCTGAAGTCGCCAGCTTCCACACAATGATCACCACGTGCTTCTCCCCTGAGAGGGCAGCTCTCGTTTTGGTGTCCTTGCACCGCAGTGCTGGGCTGAGCTCTGCACACAGTTCCAGGAAGGTGGCTTTCTTCATCCAAAAGTTCTGCAGCTACTGCTTGTCATTCCAGATCTGCATAATTATGCGATCCCACCACTCAGTGCTTTGTTTCCAGAGCCCAGAAGTGATGGTCCACTGTGTACAACAGCTCCATGAATGCCAAAAGCAATCTGGTATTGTTTCTTTCCATGACACACAGCAGATCAGGCACCTCGGATTTCTATTCAGATGAGGCGCTCATGTTGTGAGTTCAATCCTTGAGGAGGCCACTTAGGGATCTGGGGCAAAAATTGGTCCTGCTAGTGAAGGCAGGGGGCTGGACTCGATGACCTTTCGAGGTCCCTTCCAGTTCTAGGAGATTGGTATATCTCCAATTATTACCTTTAAGACCATCCGTGATGTGTTCATAACAGTGACTACAACAATACAGAGCAGTGCGGTATCCATCCGTTCAGAGAGAGATAGTAGGCATGCAGGAAACAGGGGCTGTTGAAAAATGCTGTGAAATGCAGTCAGAAGCCCATGGAATGCTGGGACGGAAAGAACTGCATCATGGGATGTTGAGCCCATGCTCATGTTGCACTGCAATCCAGTCTTCCTTCCCACAACTCCTAGCTGCAGAAGGTGGCAAGTAGCACAGTGAGATAGCTACCCACAGTGCACTGCTCTCACTGTCAATGCAAGAGCAGTAAACGTGTTCTGCCGACAGAAGGAGCATTGTGTGACCATGCACAAGCAATGTGATTATACCGGTTTTTGATTGTCATAGTAACTTGTGTCAATAAAACTCTGTAGTGTAGACAAGGCCTTAGAGAGTACAGTTGTAACCTTTCCTTTCCATGACTTGGTTGCTAGTGAATCTCATTTGCTCAAATATTCCCTTCAAATGAATATGCAAGGTATGTTAACATGGGCAAAGCATTGTACCTCAAAATGTAAAACTGAGAACAAATAAGGATAAAGAGCATTGATTCAACAAGATGGGAATAAAAACTTGACATTCAGGGATCTCACATATAAGGCCTTCAAGCCAGATCAGGCATCTAGAATTATTTGATTCAACCCTGTAATCCAAGAAACACTTTAATTTGAGTCTGGAATGTCCAAAAAATGACAAATTCCTCCTAACTCTTTTGAAATGGTTGTAGCCCACAGTGCTGAATCAGCACAGACATAAAAAGCACCTTCTGTCAGGCTGAGAAGAAGCACTGCTTCCAGATCTGCTGATTCTGCATGGGGCCAATAGTCCCACCACAGCTGGAGAGTTTACAGAATCTATTTAATAAAACACAGGAACCCAGTGGAGGGCTCTTTTCCTAAACTAAACAGTTGGTGTAGACTGGAGGCAAACCATTGATTATTGGGGATCAGGTCCCCATTTTCTAGGCACTGGACACTCTCCTCTGTTGCCTCACAAACGATAGCCCAGAGGCAGTGATTTATATCCAAATTGGCACACTTGTTTAAAAGCTTTGATGCTCAATTATTTGAAGTACAACAGAATCAATTATTGTAAGGATCTAAAGTGATTAAAGATAAAATACTTTTGCACATGAAATTGGAGCGTATGGGGCTGACTGTCAGTGAAGTGCAGCACTTTTTATGTGAGTGAAACAGAGTGCTAGGTACTGGAACAGTGCAAGAAACAGGCTGCAGTAAAAATCATGACAAAAAACACTGACCTTTTGTTGTTTGACTCCCAAAGTCACTGTGCTATTATTTTGGGAGATTTGTTTAAAATTAATTGCAATTATCTGTTTTAACTGAGAAAAAATAATGCAAGAACAATGTGTTAAGAGACATACATTTGAAAATACTGTAATGCTAAGATTCATTATGACATATTTGTAGCAATGTGCAGTGAGAAGTCCATGCAGCATACATACTATATATAAGATCTGGTTATGCAATAAATAGTTGTATTTCTTTAAGGGAGGCTCAGAATAATGTACAATTGATATATCCTTTGAGCATGGGCTAATCCAATTTATGCATCAGAGGATATTCCTTCAAGTAATGATAAAAATATAAAGAAATAGGATTTTGGCAAATTAAAAATTGAAATCTTACTTACTCTGCTTTTGATAGATTTTTGAGTGATACATTTAAGAGTGAGCTTTTGAAAATACATGTTGCAAGATTCAAACTCCACAGGCTTGAATTATATTGTGTACAACATGATTCTCTTCTCACTCATGCCGGTGTAAATTAGGAAAAACTCCACAGAAGTCCATGGAGTTATAGTGAAGTACAATCAGTCTTAGTAGAGATTCTAGTCTCTTGTTTTTAGTCTCTGTAATTTTTCAGCTGTTTTGAATATTGATTTTCTTTTATCTATATTGAACATGATTGTGAGATTTAAAGGGGAATAGGAAACGCATCCATATAATACTTAAATACTTTCATCTTGATTCTTTGAACAATTACTTTACATGTATAAATAGCCTGATATTTAATGAGAATAAACCATTAAGGAAATGTAATGTCAAGGTTTCTGGGAGCCCCCATTAAAGGGTAAAGGATGTAAACAGGAAGCCCTTCAGAGGAGAAATATACAAATGGTTTTTCTTCAAGAAGCATTGAAAGAGAACAGAGAATAGATATTAAAAAAAATGCTGAGGAAATATCTGAGTCTTATCAGTATGCCTTAAGCTATTATTCTGCAGTTGGAGGACTCTTACGATGATATATTTCACTAGTGGGTGAAATTGATGAAAATATATTGTTTGGTAATATAATTAATATCTTTATGAGTATGTTTCTTTTATGGACAATCCTGAGATTTTCCTTATCTAATGGCCAAAAGACTAGATTACAGGAGCATTTACTTTAGATTTGCTCTGTAATCCAAGTAAGGCACTTGCCTTACTCTAAGGCTGGGATAGCCTTTGCTCAGTGTGATATTTAGGTTCTCTTAAAGCTTGTTAACGTCCTCTATACTTCATAAAAAGGGGATAGAGAATAAGACTGAGAATATATTATTGCCCTTATATAAATCCATGGTACGCCCACATCTCGAATACTGTGTACAGATGTGGTCTCCTCACCTCAAAAAAGATATTCTAGCACTAGAAAAGGTTCAGAAAAGAGCAACTAAAATGATTAGGGGTTTAGAGAGGGTCCCATATGAGGAAAGATTAAAGAGGCTAGGACTCTTCAGTTTGGAAAAGAGGAGACTAAGGGGGGACATGATAGAGGTATATAAAATCATGAGTGATGTTGAGAAAGTGGATAAGGAAAAGTTATTTACTTATTCCCATAATACAAGAACTAGGGGTCACCAAATGAAATTAATAGGCAGCAGGTTTAAAACAAATAAAAGGAAGTTCTTCTTCATGCAGCACACAGTCAACTTGTGGAACTCCTTACCTGAGGAGGTTGTGAAGGCTAGGACTATAACAATGTTTAAAAGGGGACTGGATAAATTCATGGTGGCTAAGTCCATAAATGGCTATTAGCCAGGATGGGTAAGAATGGTGTCCCTAGCCTCTGTTTGTCAGAGGATGGAGATGGATGGCAGGAGAGAGATCACTTGATCATTGCCTGTTAGGTTCACTCCCTCAGGGGCACCTGGCATTGGCCACTGTCGGTAGACAGATACTGGGCTAGATGGACCTTTGGTCTGACCCGGTACGGCCTTTCTTATGTTCTTATGTTCTTATGAACATGGAGGAGATCCAACCAGAATTAATCGGACAATTATTTGTCTCCTGTTCCCATGGTAGCTATTCTACAATGGATCTTTTGTTCCAGTCTCTTTAACTCTGCTATCGACTAAGATAAGATCTATTTTTCAGTGTACTCTATGTATAGATGTAGATGAAAGGCCATCTTATTACTATCCAACTCATCTCTAAGTTATTCATTCAAGTTCAGAAAGAAGTTTTCTCTTAGATTGACTTCTTCACTGAAGAAAAGGAAATGGCAGGAACTTAAGAAATATTAAGGCTAAAATCATTATGCCTAAGAACTGTCAGACGTGATTTTTTAATAACTTGCCTGGGCCTGACAAACTTGACCATATACAAATAATATATTATGAATTCTCTTGCATCAGCATCTGTCACCAATAAAATAATGCAAAGGCTCAGAGCCAAAATTAATATTTGAAGTGTGAGAAAATGGCAACCCTGAAATCTCCTTGTATGAAAAAAAATTGATCTTCCCTCAGAAAAGGACACAGTGCCTGCCTCCATGTAGCCCAAACTGGAATAAATATAAGTTAGAGTCTACAGTAGTACTGTATCCAGAACACTGTGAAAGGATTTATTCTGGTCATATTTGCTGAAGTTTCTTTTTTTAATTTTGTTTCCATTGGCCACTTTTCCTGTGGTTTTTGGTCTTGTGTTTCTCGGACGTGGTGAGTAATCATGTGCCAGCTATACATAGTTGTTGTTCAAATGTCTGACTAGCTCAACATACTTTTAGTTAGACAGCCAGATTGCAAGTCATTGGTGAAAAGCTGTTTGACACAGAAGACATATCCTACAGTAAAAGAAACAAGTACAAAGATTTTTGTTAAGCAATCAGAATGCCCATGATTTTAAATGTCTCAAAAGGCTGGGTTTAGTAAAATCCTCAACAAAAAACGGCATTATAAAAGCACATTGATAAAAATGTTTTCTTCCCAATGCCACACAAAAAACAGAAGTAACACCTTTAAAAAGCACCTTTAGAAAATTAAAGGATAGTAGCAGATAAATGCACTTAGCCAAATATTTCAGTGAAGCAAAAGCAGTTTAGGTACACAAATGGTGTAACTAAGCAAAATGGGAAAGTGCCAGTGTCCAAACATCCACAGTTATACATGAGGAGCCTAAATGTCCTTCATCTGGAGGAAAGGCATAGAAGAGTGGTATAAACCAGACACAGGTACAGGGCAGCCACAAACATGGTCAGGTCTGGATGATATTTCAAAAGTAGGGGCAAAGTGATTACTGCTCCTATAGGAAAATTGTCAGGCACTGCATGCAAGACCATGGTCAAGCATCTGCCAGGCTTCAGGGAATACAGTAATTTAAAAAAAAGAAAAAAAAACTTTTCACAACACAGTGAACACCTTGCTCGTAACTCTTAACTACCATCCAAACTAAAAGTAAACTAGAAAATCATAAGCAGCCTTCCTACCATTGAAAACACTCCCACAAAGCACACACCATTGGATGCCACAACATTGGCTGCCATTCTGTGTCACCATTCTAACCACAGGATGCAGTGAGACTGAAAACTTTTACACTGCTTTCCTGAAGGCTCCATGGATTTCTGAAATCTGTGAGCTTTTTGTGTGTGGGACACCCTGCCTCTCAGTCTCAGCAGCTAACTATGCCCTCTGTCACAACTGTTTAATTCACAGTACATTTGCACCACTGTAGAATACTTCTTCCAGCTTTCACACTCCAGGGAGCCCAATTTTCCATGCTCTGACTTAACTTATATAACTTTTTCATTTGGTATTGAAGATTTTTGACCGTCATGCCCCTCATTGCAATTCATTTTTCAAGAAAATGAGAGAGGAAATGCTGCTGTTTGTAGAAGTGAGGTAATTATTTGATTAAACTTCTTCTTGGTCAGGTTACATCTATTGAGGACAAGTTTTTTTTAATTCACTATAATCACTTACAATAACCAATGTACAACTACAATGCTGCTTGTGTGCACAGTGATGGGCAAGTTATACATATGACAGACAGATGGCTGGTCAAGACTTCAGAAAATTATAGATTTAAAACAAAGTGAATGTAGTGCCATGGAAAGTTGCTGGATAGAAAAGGTAGTATTTTGCTAATCCACAACACAAAACTGCATCACCTATTCAGCAGCAAGCACAGAAAATCAAACAAGAAAACAGCAAAATCCACACCTTTTCTATTTTTATAAAGAAAATATAAGAACAATATCATGTCATCTCTGTACTAAAGTTCCATTTATAAAGGGTTAATACATGAGCCATAAGGATACTTCAGACATGAGCAATATGTGTTATTGATGGTTATAAGCACAACAGTAAAAGATGTACATTTCTATACACCATTGACCTGCTGGACTCTGTAGTAATCTATAACAGTTGAGTAATAATGTATTAAAATATCTATTAGTCATGTAGTAACTCTTTATACATTATTTATAAATGAAATCTTAATTGAAAATGTAGCCCACTACCATAAGGAAGAGAAAAATATTATAAATGAAAAACAATAGCATAGTTCACAGTCTCCGACATTGTTATAAATTATGTCTGTCTATCTTAGGTAGTTACATGGCCCCCATGACCATAGTGTGCGCATGCCCCATGATCATTAATGTGTTTGTACTCAGAATACCCCTACGAGATAGGGAAGTGCTATTATCCCCATTTACAGATGGGGAACTGAAGCACAGATCCTCAAGGGTATTTAGGCTTCTGACTCCCACTGAAATCAATGGAGATTTGGATTTAATCTAAATTTAATTTAGACCTTGAAGAATCTGGGCCAGAGAGACTAAGGGCTTGTCTACTTGGTGGGTTAATATGCTCTATGGGGGTGTACATTAATTAGGCCATGTAGATCCTGCTAGTGTGCACTAAAGGTTCTCCAGTGCACTTATGTAGTATCATTTCAAACAGCAGTATGTTAAAGCACACCAGAAGAGTCTGCACAGACCAATTAATGTGCAACATGTTAGTGCTCTTAAGAAATCACACTCATTGAGCACATCACCCCACCGTGCAGACAAGCCCAAAGTAACTTGCTCAAGATCACACAAGATGACTGTGGTAGAACAGGGAATTAAACCCAGGCCTTCCAAGCTGAGGGCTAGCACCCTAACCCCTTGTGAGACCTACATCTGAAAAGGGGCAGGAAGCAGCACAAACTGTTGGCTGCAGCATGGGAATGAGAGTCAAGAGAGTAGGCTACTGGTCCTGTTTCTGGCAGTCACTCAGCATGGAGCCTTGGGTAAATTGCTGCACATGCTTCTTCAGTTCCCGAGCTACAAAATGAGGATGAAAAATGCTTGTCAAACATTTGAAATAAGTTTTTATGCACCAGTAAAGTGAAGAGAAGGAAAATATAATGAAAAAGTGATAGAGAGATTTGTAAAATGCCCAGCAGCTATAGAGAAACTTGAAGAAAGAAAACAAAACCCAACGGTTGGATAAACACAGAAGTGAAGAGATGAACTAAGTGTACAGGCATTAAAACCTGTTTTTAAAAAATAGAACAAAACCCCCCACCTTATTTCTCCGTCATTCCTATGTGAATGCAGATAAGTCCTTTACTTCATGTATTATGGGTCCTATGCAAGTTTGGGTTTTATCTACTTTTCCTTTGCAGTTCAAGTTAAAAACATTTATCTCCCCATCAGTTTCTTTCTCCAAGTCGGGGCACTTGACAGATGTTGTTCATTTTCCTCCTTTGTTGTTTTACTTACTCAGGAAAATTGTAATTCCAGTGATACAAGAATCAGCCCAAGTATAAACGTGAAATATAGATGTGAGACTCAACTCAATATGTTCTCATTTTCGCCACCAAAATCGAGTGGGTAGGCCTGTGTTGTCCCATTGCACCCTAATGGCCTGCTCTTATGCACACACAAATGTCAGTGGTACTTGTCCTCAAGGGATTGCCAGACATCTATGAGAAATTTTGATTTATTTAAAAAGAAACTTCTTATGAGACATCTAATTCCAAAAACTGTTTGAAAAGTGTCATAATCTCTGAAAAACTCCTCTTTCCTTATGCACTTCAACAAAAACTCCAGCTAGATGGAACTTTACCAAATGTTCAAAACATCCCCTTAGGGTGAGAATAATAAAGAAAAGAGACAATATGGCCTGGTGGCTAGAGCCTGATAGCAGGAAACTTGGATTCTAACCCCATCTCTGCCACTTTATAGTGTGTGACCCTGAGCAAGTCACACCAGGACTGACCCTGGAACCCTTCCTCATGTGAGTAATCCTCACTCAGGTCTGAAGTCTCTATGATTTCAGTAAATCCACTTGCCCAACTAAGGACATACTTAAAGGGTCAAAATCTGGCTTGGAATCGCTCTGAACCTCAGTTTTTTTCCCATCTGCAGAAGAGGGATGAAATAGTTACCTCTCTCATAGGACTAATGTGAGGCCTTGTCTATATTAGAAAAGTCCATCAGTGAAATACCCATAACTATAGTTAATTGGAGGTATCCAGCTCTGATTGTGTTTGAATTCTTGGAGCTGTATCACGTGCTCTCACTGAATGTGCTATCATTCAATTCTGCCCCTTGTTTATACTGATACTGTGCTGCCGTGACTTTGGCACATTATCTTCTTAGTATGTATCCCACAATTCCTGGCACTGCTCCTAGACCCACTGCTTTCTGTGCAGTCTTTGCTCAGGATTATGGGATACCTCCAGTTGAATTTATTAGTCAGTATAATGCATCCCAAAGCAGACACTCTACAAAACCCTATGCACTCCTTTTGCTCTGCATTAGCATTTTAGGTAGTGCACAGGTCTTAGGCAAACCCTTTGCACTGAGGTGAATTTCATGCCAGAATCCTTTTGAGAGGCAGCATGCTCCAGTGGATAGAGGACTAGAATAGACTAGGATTCTAAACGTGGGTTATAATAATGGCTGATCTTCTGTGTAACCTTGGGCATGTCACTTCACTGCTTTATGTGTCTATTTCCCCTTCCCCTTTGGTCTGTCTTGATTACTTGGATTGTTATCCCTTAGGGGCATGGACTGTCTTTTATTGTGTTTATAGAATGCCTAATGGGGCCCCAATTTCAGCTGGTGCCTCTAGGTGCTCCTGTGATACAAATGATGATTGGATGAGAGGTGCTGTGAAAATGCAAAGAATTATGATATTAGTATTGCTAAAATGTATTTAAAAAATGTGGCTCTCTCAGAGGCTGACCAATTTCCCTAACAGTTGGAGTCAGCTTAATCGGCATGAAAGTCTTGCCTCACACCGGATCTCTTTCTGTCTCTCTCTGTCCATTTCTGGGGCATTTTTGTGGAGCAGCTACATCAATTTTCAAATGAAGCAACTTGAAGGTGGCCTAATTTGCTCTCAATTCAAATATTCCATTATTCATGATAAATTCAGCTTAATTATATTTTCATACACCTTCAAATTATAATGGACAGACCTTTGCAGAACACAGAGATGTTTTCCATTCAGCCATTAACACTAATACACATTGTTTATTTTTTCTGGCAATTGGTCTTTGCTTTTTAAACTCCAAAGTAATGTTAATTTAATAATATAGGATAGAGTTCAATAGTGGAAAAGCCATCCTGTCCCATTAGGGCTTATGCACAATTCTAAACCTTCTTATTCCTCTATCTGAAAAGCCAGAAATCCCCTTGGTCACAGCAGGAAATAGTTTCTGGATCCTCCCATGGCAGGATGTAGGAATTAAATGCTTGGATCATGTGTTTCTGAAAGTGTTATTCAGCAAACTATGAAAAAGTTATTTTTTTTGTTTGGGATTTTTATGAATTTTTACCAGTAACCTGCAGACGGAAAACATGGATTTCATCCCTTTTTGTCTCTTTACATTGTATACAGAAGGCTTGGATGGTTTTTTGTTTTGTTTTTAATTTCGTGCTTATTTTTACATTAGAAATTCAGATCTTGTCTGTCCTACTTTTCTGAAAATAGAAGCCTGAAAAACTAGTCAGTTTAAGAAACCAGAGACTCCAAGTAAGTAAAACATGATTAGCTTTAGAAAATTAACTGATTTATTCAGATTGTTTAAAACCCTTTTGGGGTGTTTGTATTTTTTAACAACTGTTTAACTCAAACACCTAAGGGGCACTTTGAATCTTAAACAAAGGCATCTTTTCTCCAAACTCTCTCCATTTCAGTGAAGTGCTGGGAAAGCTTCTAGGCCTCACCTGAGACCTCCATGGAGTCTCCCAGAAAAAACGGGGCAGACTAGATGTGACATTTTTAAACCATTTTTAAGTTATACAAATTAAGTTAACAAACCCATACCTTCAACCCCAGTCCCCCCTCCAAAACAGCCTTTTAAAACATCATAAAGAAGCACAATAGGGAACAAAACCTAAAGGTTTTTTTTCACTTTACAGAACAACTGTATTGAAATGAAAATGACAGATGTTGCCCCAATTCTGCTTGATGCTACAAAACTCCTGGTTTTCACCAGTGCAGCTTCACATTTATGCACAAGTTCTGCAAAGCCTACGGACTCAGTGCTGAGAAGTGCTAAGCCTCCTCTGAGAGAGGCTCATTACCCTAATGTTACGCGGGGTTCTTTCAACCCAAAGCTCTTGGTAACTTTACTCTGTGCGAGGAGGTGTCAGGAAATAAATCAGGGGAGACTCGGCTGTCCAACCGATAGACGGCTGGCACAAACAGGACAACACAAGAGTGCTTTCACTTAAAGCTAAACTTTACTTAGTCTCAAGCACTTACACACGTCTGCAACAAGTTAGTAAAACAACCCCAACCCTTCATAATTACCAAAGCTGAGTGTGACTTTCGAGTGATACAGCAGCAGCCCGTCTGCTGCTGGGGAACACAAGATGGATCGAGAGGGAGAGGCCAGTCCCGAAACGAGTCCTACCTGTCTCAAGCTTTTTCCCCTTATTTATACATTAGTAATTAAAGAAATCTTGTTAAGTAAGCAGTTTTAAGCAAGAGGTTCCTTCTGATTATTGATTAACCAGGTGTGGGTCTTTTCCAGAACTTGCAGCCTTGAGACCTCAATAGACATTCCTGGGGCATAGCCTACTCTTTGAAAACGCATGTATCAGCAATTTTAACACAATTCTTATCATGAAGGACGCGGGGTCAAGCCGCCCTTTCGGTGGCACCCTAAACCCCCCTCCCCTCCTGCCTTGGTCAAGCTGAGACTTGCTTTTAACAGCTTGCTGACTAGGCTGTCTTTAACAATAAGCCATAGTGGTTTCAGGCACTTTACTGGTTTGCCAAAGTCTCCCCGTACATAACACTGACCTCAACAGGTGTTGTGGCCACTCCACATCTCTCAGGGTCAAACCAACCAGGCTGTTTTTTAACTCCCCAGCACAATACACTTGATCCTACATTATGATCTGAACTGCAAAATCAAAGATGCAAATCATGTTTTCATAGTGTACTACACATGTTTAACTAAATGCCTCAGAGATGTTTTTTAATGAAGTGACCTGCTGCTGGCACTATGATCCACAGGGATCCACCTGGAACGAGGCCTAGAAACTATTTCTCTGTAACAATATACACACAAAGAAAACTTATCACATCATCATTACAATTCAAGAGTTTCTTCCTGTATGGCATCTCACTTGCATCAGCTCCCAGTCCCAAATGTTTCTGCAATGGATATCTATCCCAGCTTTAATAGTCATGTCTAATAAAGCAGATTTTTCTACCTCAGAAGATTTGCACTCCTGCGGTAGTTGATATAACATCTGGCAAGCCTTGCTTCAAAAAGTGAAACTCATGCTGCATGCATCTACCAGCCACATTTACTGTACAATAGTGTCATGGAATCTACTGATTTGGAGAAATGTATTAGCTGAAGCATTTCTAAAGTAACATCAGACCAGGAAATCTGAATTCTGCATCAACTAAACTAGGGAAACAATTCCTTCTGGAATCTTTCTGGCAAACAGTCCATCACAGCTTTGATCAGTCTGAGGTGCATCTGGTTTTTCAATATATTACATGATTGCTGTTATTACAATGTCTGGGGCGGCAGACATTCTATCTGGAACCACATGCAGCTCAGAAAGTTGAAATCAAGTTCTAAATAATAAAGTCAACAGTTTTGGAATCAAAAGTACATGTGCAAACAAATATTCATCTGTTAATTATTATCTATTGTCTACTTGTTTAATGTACAGTTACTCAATCTTTCTCTTGGGTTGTTTGTTCATATATTTTTTTTTATTTTTTTTTTGCAAAGATACTAGGAAAGCAATGTAATTTTAAACTCTGAGGATCATAGTTATTTTTAAGAAAGCAAGAAGTTGTCTCAGAATTCCACCCCAATTTTTTTCACTCTCCCAATGCTTCTAGCAGAATTGACATGTGATTTCATGGACAAATCTATTTCCTTCAGTTATATCATGAACAGAAATCTACTCTGCATTAAATCAGGGGAATTGATCTAGGAAGGATGTTGGAAATCTTTTCCACATTCCATTCAGCTGGCCTTTAAGATTATATGCTCGCTGGAAAGAAACATGAACTGAATTTAATAAAAAGAGTTTAGATGGGTTTATTTATTTATTTTTAATAAAAAGCATCTTCCTAGTTTAACTTGGAGTCTAATTTCATTTAAGTATACAATCCATCTAGATAGCAGCTCTGTTAGAGCTAACCACATGGGATAGTGAAAATGTTCTTTCAAGAAGTTCTATTAATAATCTATGAACTTGCTGTATATTCTGTATGTATTTTCTACTCTATGATCTCAAAGCATGTAACAAAAATTAACTAAGACTATGTCTACACTAACACTTTTTTTGGTGAAAAAACACCCCCCTGACCGAAAAAAAGTGCTGGTGTGGACAGTGCTATGGCAGTGGGAGATCCTGCTCATTGTGGGTGGTTTAATTATGCAGACAGGAGAGCTCTCTCCCACCTACAGTGGTGCAGCTGCTGTGATACAGTTGTGCTGCTGTAAGGTCCATAGTGTAGACATAGCCTAAGACTCACAACCCCAAGTATTATCCCCCATTTAACAATTAGCAAAAGTGAAGCACAGAGATGTTAGTTGACACGCCCATGGCCACAGCATGGAAAGTTAATGGTAGAGTTGGGAGTGGGACCCAATAGTCCTCGCTATAGCTATGAGAAACAGTTGTATGTTTTATTATAAATTCAAAGGTGAACCCAGGTAGTCCAAACATTTGCAAACCTGGGTCAATTGAACAATTCACATAGAGTCCATGAAGACTTGCAGTTTGACACAGGACTAGTAGAAATTCAGGGGAAAGGCTTAGACTGTTTTGTTTTGAATTTTGGGGTTAATTTGAATCCAAGACAAAGACAGACCAAAGGGATACAAACCTCATTGAAAATGGAGAACGGGTTTCTTCTCTCCTGGCAAATAAGTGCTTATTTTGTATGAGTCTAGTTAACTCTAACTCCACTG
The DNA here is from genome assembly GCF_016161935.1 of Mauremys reevesii. Taxonomy (NCBI): domain Eukaryota; kingdom Metazoa; phylum Chordata; order Testudines; family Geoemydidae; genus Mauremys; species Mauremys reevesii. The sequence goes on from NC_052624.1 coordinate 241,526,822, forward strand.
CTATACCCAATGGACCCACTGCACAAAGCTTTTCTCACTGTACATCTATACAAAAAGAAGGACAAAAAGAGGAGTTAAAGTAAGTTCAATCACATCTCCATTTCTCTTCTAGCCATTGCTTATGCCCTAGAATGTGAGAAGCTATTGGCCTGCTAAACCCAGGGTTGTGACTTCAATCCTTGAGGGGGCCACTTAGGGATCTGGTGCAAAAATCAGTACTTGGTCATGCTAGTGAAGGCATGGGGCTGGACTCAATGAACTTTTGAGGTCCCTTCCAGTTCTAGGAGATAGGTATATTCAAAACTGAATTTTCAAAACAGTCTCATATTCATTTTAAGTTGTAAGCCACATGCCAAGAAAAGACGTAGGGAGGTTTATAATGATACTAAAATACTGAATGAAAATGTTACATTTCTTGGAGTTAAGGTTGGAAGAGCAGGATGCAGAGAGAATGGAATTAAAGTAACAGGTGAAAAGGCAATTGTGGAAAGTCTTTCACACAAATAAGGTAGGGGAGAGGAAGGTAGATTCAGAATATGAGAAATGTGTGCAGCAGATTGAAACCTACTGGACAACTTATCTCTGTCGTAACGTAAAGGTTTGTGATGATGTACTGCTTAGTTTAAGAACTTAGCCCTGTCTTTGTTGGATTGCCTTAGTTTGCTTGGGTGTATGAAGCAAACAATGCATTACATCATAGATGTATGGGTTCCCACACCCAAAGGGACCACTGTGATCATCTCATCTGCCCTCCTGCATAGAACAGGCCAAAGAACTTCCTCACTATAATTCCTAGAGCAGAGCTTTTAGAGAAAATATCCAATCGTAATTCAAAAATTGCCAGTGATGGAGACTCCACCACAACCCTTGGTAAATGTTCCAATGGTTAATAACTCTCACTGTTAAATATTTATCCTTTATTTCTAGTCTGAATCTAGACTTCAACTTCCAGTCACTATAACTTTCCCTGTTAGTCTGAAGAGCTCATTATCACATAAGTGGCAAATCTCTGTATCAAAGAGATTATTCAGTTTGCTTGTGCAAATGCCCATTTGTCTACACACAAAATGGATGTCCTTTATAAATTCGGCCCATAGAGGCCTTAGAGTTGCCTCTTTGTGTGATAAAACAGTGCAGCACCAAAGGGCAATGCATGTCAGCACATGGAAAAGCTACATTTACAACATATAATACCTGTTGTTGATAAATCTCTATTTGCAGAGCTGGCTATGAGAAAGGTTTTCATACCCAAGTATTTTGCAATAGGGCTATTTTCAACTCATAACTGGGTTTCTTATACTTTCATTTTATGCCTCACTGGGTATGTCTACACAGGATTACAAATCCCACAGCTGGCCTGAGTCAGCTGTGTCGGGCTCGCAGGTCTCGAGCTCCAGGGCTGAAAAATCACTGTGTAGATGTTAGGGCTCAGGCTGGAATCAGAGCTCTCGGACCTTGTGAGGGTTGAGAGAGTCCCAGAGCTCAGACTCCAGCCTGAGCCCAAATGCCAACACAACAATTTTTAGCCCCATAGCCCAAGACTGAATCAGCTGACCTGGGCAATCCCTGTATAGACTTTCCCACTCTGGCTATCTAATCCTGGGAGTTTTGCCATTGATCTCAGTGGGTCAGGCTTAAAAGAGCCTTAAAATTCCACCTGCAAGAGGAAATGTCTTTCTACAGAAAATCAATGATATTCAGTGGAATTCACCCTGTGGGGCAGGAAGTCTCATTCAGGATAGGTGGAATTTTAATGCTCCAATTGCTAAAACAGTTACAAGTACAAGATTCACTCAGTAATTCAGTTTATCATGCCTCACATCAGTGTCTAGTAGAGACTTCAGTATTTCATAGCATACCACAAGCCTCTCTGTGTAATGAAAGGTGCATCACACTGGTTATTTCTCTGAGCTAGGTCACCTGCTTTAGGTTGTGACAAAGCACAGAGGAAAAGAAGATGTGTGGCTCACACAGAAGTTTGCAACATGCCACAAAATGCTACAACCTCTCTGACACTTTGTATGAGCAAATTCCACTCTGTTGTATTATCCCGCATGTGGGGCTTGAATTGCCCTCAATTCACCCACTTTCACACTGGTTTCAAGGGATTTGACTTCTGACATCCCTCACTGTAAAAATAGAATCAATCCCATTGTGTTCTGCAGCATTTAAATCAAAGGTGTAATATTTTTACCTATCATCAGTACATAGTATCTATTTATTCTTGGAACACTTTCTAAAGCAAATTATTATGTATACCACTGTATATATCTCACAGATTAAAACAACAAAACAAAACAAAAAACACAGAGAGAGTCACAAAGAGCCCAGAGTATGTAACTAAAGGCAATGAGCATGCACAGATGTAGCTAAGTGGTGGATTTCCCCTGCAGAGTCTGTGGAAGACTATGCAAGAAAGAAAGAATCCAGCTGGACTTTGAGTTCCCAGGCTGAGTTATCAGGGTGGCCAGTTAGAAAAAAAAACCCTTTTGAACTGAGGAAATTTGACATGGAAGTTCATAGACACAGTAAACATTAAGCCTCACATTGCCAGTTCTGGTAGTCAGTTATCAGAGTGGGAGCCTCTTGAATTCTCTGGAATATTTTGCATAATTTATGAAATTATCTAAATCATTTGAAAGTGCCATTCGGCATCAAAAGATTTTTAACTCTGATTTTGTTGAAAATTAATATGCTGGATTACTAAAAAGACAGCCAGAGCTTTCTTTCACCATGTCATGTCTTAATGTAGGTTCTGGCATTGGTCATAATAGTCTTTGACAATGAATATAAATGTTCAGAAGATAGGTACCAAAGATTTCTGTTGATAGCTAGAGACCAGTTACTTCATCAGTTTGTGTTATCTGTGGATATTTCCTTCCACAGCCCAGACAGGGCCTTGTAATCTATGAAGTTTTGTTGTAGTTGTGTTGGTCCCAGGATATTAGAGAGACAAGGTGGGTGAGGTATAAAAGTTATTACTTTACCATTCTTAACAGTGGTCAGTTTGTAGAGTTAAGGGGGAGTCAGTAGGGGAAACTGACAGGAAGAGAAAGGATTTCATGTTTCTTGGAGGCAGGACTTTTGCCTCAATTTGACCCTCTCATTGGGAATACTGCTTTTCTTCTGGCGTGTCCCTACTGTTAGTGAGCTATGTCCCCTCGTCCCACTTCCAGAGAGCCTACCTACTACCTTTGTCCAGGAACTAGCAAGGGACAGGCAGCACTCACTGTGACAGCAAGCTAGAGGCACAGAGTTTGTGACCTTGGAGTCCAGAGCAGCTGTGTGCTAAGGCATGCTGATGACCAGAACTATTGCACCCAACAGTGTGAAGTTCCACACTCCACAGTAGCAGGGCATGGTCTTCTGCTTCTTGTTGGTAGGAGGTAGTGGGTGGGTTCAGGAATGGAGGCGGACAGGTGCCACTGCAGGCGAGGGAAAGCAGGAGGAGCTCATCTCCCAACCCTCAGCTGAACCACATGGATGATTGTACTTGCCCTTGGAGATCTAAGGGTTTAAGTACTAAACCAGAAATACCCTGGAACTGTGTTGCAGTTGTGTTGTTTTATATTCAGGTAATCCACTAGTCTTAGTAATAATTCATTGCTAGTAACTTAACAACTGTCTTTAATAGATAAATAATTAACATAAACCCAGAGCATCTTAAGTCAACCAATAGTTTAGCCTAAAACCAGCTGCCTCCTCCCACTGCCAGCTCCTACACCCTGAAGATTTTTTTTCATTCTCTTAAAGACACAGTAAATCCACATCTCTTTTCTTTTCTCTTCTCTTCTTTTCTCTTTTTTGGCACAAATTTATTCATAAATACATCTTTTAACAGGTCTCCATTGATGCAACTACTGTATAATTTCTATATTTGCTGTATTATTGAAGTTATTCTTACTACTGAGAAAAAAGCTGGGCCAGTTTGTTTACCTGACGCGTCCATGGGTTCGGCTGATCGCAGCTCCCACTGGCCATGGTTCGCCGCTCCAGGCCAATGGCGGCTGCGGGAAGCAGCACAGGCCGAGGGATGTGCTGGCCGTGGCTTCCCGCCGCCTCCATTGGCCTGGAGCAGCAAACCGCGGCCAGCAGGAGCCACGGTCAGCCGAACCTGCGGACATGGCAGGTAAACAAACTGGCCTAGTCCGTCAGGGCGCTTACCCTGGCAAGCCTCGTGCCAGAGGTTGCCGACTCCTGCTGTACTGTATCATTTCTTCTTTCAGCTGAGTCTGGTCTTGCAGGTAACGACTGCAAATGTCTCCAGTTTTGTCTTTACACTTGACCATTATAAGAATTATAAGAATGAGGTGCTACCTCTTTTGTTACAGTGGCTTGCTGAGCCAAATTTCTATCTATCTGGGTACTCTATCATTCGGTTTCATATAAGGTCGTGTATGCCATCTTCTATAATATTTATTATTTTGATACAAGCTCAACTAATATTTATATTTATTCTTTTCCTTATATTCTTCTTGAAAAAACATAAGTAATCTGTTTCTTAGCTTTTGTTAAATAACGTCTGTTCAAGTGATAAACCTTGTTGTAATGGTGATGTTCTATAATTTAATAATGCCAAATATAAATCAGTATTTGTTTCTTCATCTTTTGTTAGTAATCTTTTTACTATTTTAACACATTTTCAACTAGCCTATTAGATTGTGGGTAACTGGACTCGATGGAATATGTTCAAAATCATGCTATGGCCAAACTTTTAAACTCTTGACTGTGAAACTGAGGTCTGTTATCAGTCATTACTGTACTGGGAATGCCATGCCTTGCAAAAATTGATTTAATTTTATTAATGACTTGTTTGGCATGTGTGTTTTCTGGTATAGATATTTCAGGAAAATGTGAAAAATAATTAAGAACTATAACATATGTCAAAAATATAGAAATGTTAAGTCTAAACAACCTCAACTATATATTCAAGAAAACTCAAGACCTTGGTATAAAGTAGATTTAGATATATTTGAATTTAAAGTACATGCCTATGTCATGTTCTTTTATATAATCCTCTTATATTTTTTGTCCATTTCTGGCCAATGCAGAATCTCTTTTGTTTTTCTAGACTTCTCTGTTTACAAACTTTTGCTAAATGATTCTGTTTCTTGAAGGTATGACAGGATTGACCATGTGCTGGACATTGTCTAGGCTGGTGCCTACTTCCATATCTAGAGCATGCTTGCATCCGACGAAGTGGGTATTCACCCACGAAAGCTCATGCTCCAATACGTCTGTTAGCCTATAAAGTGCCACAGGACTCTTTGCTGCTTCATATGCTTATTTGTTTTAACTGTAATACTTTCACTCTGCCTCCAGAGACTTGTTTTTTACTTTTCTTTATTAAGTCTATACTCACGCTTGTTTTCTTTCTAAAATGTGAAGTCCTTGTTGATTAAATTCTGCAGTTTGGCATATTCTCATAGCTTTTCCCAGATTTAGATCTGTCTCTTCTAACAATCTTTTTCTTAAACTAGTATCTTTTATACCCATCAAAATTTGATCTCTTATCATTGACTCAGATAGATTCAGGAAATTACATGTCTGCTTTCTTATCTTTAGATCTGTTAAAAATGATTCAAAAGTCTCTTAGAATCATAGAAGTGTAGGACTGGAAGGGACCTCAATAGATCATCTAGTCCAGTCCCCTGCACTCCAGGCAGGACTAAGTTATTGAATCATAGAATCATATGACTGGAAGGGACCACGAGAAAGAGAGAGGTCATCTAGTCTAGTCCCCTGCACTCATGGCAGGACTAATTATTATATAGACCATCTTGATGGGTGTTTGTCTAACCTGCTTTAAAGAATCTCCAGTGATGGAGATTCCACAACCTCTCTATGGAATTTATTCTCAATGCTTAAGAAGTTTTTCCTAATGTTCAACCTAAACTGCCATTGCTGCATTTTAAGCCCAACATTTTTTATCCTATCCTCAGAAGTTAAGGAGAACAATTTTTAATGTTCCTCAGTATAATAACCTTTTATGTACTTAAAACTGTTATCATGTCCCCCCACAGTCTTCTCTTCTCTAGACTAAACAAACCCATTTTTAAAAATCTTTCTTCAGATCACATTTTCTAGAACTTCATTCATTTTTGTTTCTCTCCAATTTGTCCACATCTTTCCTGAAATGTGGCATCCAGAACTGGACACAATATTTCAGTTGAGGCTTTATCAGATCAGAATAGAGTGGAAAACTAACTTCTCATGTCTTGCTTACAACACTCCTGCTGATACATCCCAGAACGATGTTCACTTTTTTGGGAACAGTTTTACACTTACTCATAAATATACATATATGAGTAAACGGTATTCCTCAAATGTTTTTAAGACAAACTCACAGTCAGCTGATTCTCTAACATTAAGTTAAGATGAATAATATAATGAAATTGCTTCAGTACATAAAATATTCAAAACGATGGTGATCTTTTGTTCATCTTTCATATAAGTAGATCCAAATGCCCTCAAAAAAATCTTTTCCGGTTTTCTGCACCATTTCTTGACATTCTCAGAAATGTGGGAACTCTTAATTAATACACTTTATTTCATTCAAATATGTTTTTCACTTCTGAGTAACTTTTACCTCAGGGATTTATTTTTGTTTGTTTGTTTTTAACATCTTCCAGTTCTTTTTGTCACTTCCTTCACTCCTGGTGCCATATGTTGTTTTATAGTCAAGTAATCCATTAGTCTTGATAATAATTCATTGCTAGTAACTTAACAGCAGTCTTTATTAGAGACATAGTTAATATATACCCAAAGAATCTTACCCCTGGTCAACCTATCAGGCTAAACTCCCACAGAAACACCACAGCAGTAAGGTTATATTTAGAGGTTCTCTGGAAACTGGGAAATGCTATAACCAGAATTTTACCTGGTAGCTGACAAACAATTAAGGATCTTTATTCTCACCGTAAATGGTATTTCACTTCGCTCATTGCCACTAGATGTGGGTTTGTCTGTATTTCCAAAAAAATTTAAGCAGAGCAATATTGGACTGTGATTCCTAGAATACTGTTTTCTGGGGCATTCTGGGTCAGGTTAGAAAAACACTGTAGTGTTCATTGTGTTATCAATATCAACAGTTTGAGTAGCAAAAATTTATTCTTCCCCGATAGGCCTCTGAACAGAGCTTCCAAAGGCTTTTAAATTTTTTCAGTTCACCATCACTACAATTAAGTGATAGGTTGGACTCTTATTTAAGCACTGAGTGGTCAAGACATTAGTTGAGAAACTTATATGTTCTCTGTGACAAACCTCTTGGATGAGTGTCAAGGACAGCTCTTTGGATAGAAACCAAATTCAATTCAATTTACAAATCTTATCTTCCATGAAATAGTAGATTTTCTTATCTACAAATGACTGTTATCTAGTATTATTTCCATTCCTATTAGGAAAACAGGAGGCTGCAATGAGAAGAGAAAATACTGATGCTAGCTCTTTTCAACAATATTTTAACTTTACATATTTAAACAGCTGTTAGGGAAACATAATGTATCCTGTGTTCTTGATAAATTTTGGAATACATTCTTACTCCCATTCTTACTATAGCGAACTCTGCTGTTTTTTATGCTGATTAATTTTTTTTAATTGCTAGAAATGATGAACTATGTTATTTCTATTTTCAGTAGATTTTCTAACGTTTATTTTGAAATTTTATGGTATTTTTAAACTGCTCTGCCCAGAGAAAATATTAAGTAGCAATTTTCCATCTGGATAGGGTGACATGTCATCCAGATGGTGCTGGTATTTACTCCAAAGCTGTCTTTAAACATCTGTCAGGTTGAGAAATTAAAAATATTGTTTCTGATCAGAAATTACTTTCTGATTTTATTGTACCATAAAAGCATTACATTCAGATTAGTGATAGGCAACCTATCTATTATTCCTTTCGGAGAGGTTGTGACATGGATTGGAGGGGGTGGGGAGAATGCTTAATTGAAAAGATAAAAAGCTTAAAATCTAATCCTGTACAGCACTGCGTTACAAACAAACACTCACAACAGACTCCTCTTTCAGATAATATGTTTGCTTCTCTGTCATTCATATTAACCCTTAGGCAACCAGCTAATTGTCAGGTAGATGTTACCTGGGAACTGGTGGTTCATTTCCTCATGCACTGGATATTGGGAGTCAAGTTAAATGGCAGAGATGAATCAGCACAGAGTCCAGATGCAGCTGGCTGTCAAAGGCAGATGTGCAGTGAGCACAGAGCTCTTGGCCCAGTGTAGTGAAGAGGGGATAGAAGAGGGTTTGTCCTTGGGAAGGTGGGTGATACTTTGTTTAATTCAGGAGTGGGAGAGGGAAGAACATGAAGGGAACTTGGTCCGCAGCTGGTGGGAGAGAAGGGCTGAGGTGCTGAAGTTGAATATATTCATCCCTCAGCATTCTAAGGACTAAAATAGTGTTGCTATTGAAAATAGGGGACTAATAGGCAGCTCCTTCTGCACTGAAAGTCTGAGAATTGGTCAGAGTAATTTGAGTTACTGTTCCTCAGTAAAAAGAACAGGAGTACTTGTGGCACCTGACTGGTGTGGATAGTGGATGGGATCATTGCCAGCCATTGTCCCCTACTCCTTTAGGGTGGCTAGTGACAACAGCAGTGCTACCCCTTTGTAGTCCCCTATGTTTGAATTGCCTCAAGAGAGGCTCTTTGAACACCTGCAAATGGGCAGGCCACAGTCTGCTCCACAATTAGAGCAAGGTTCTGAAACAGTGCAGTTGCTCTATTCAGCATGTAAATTAGATAGTAGTGGAAGGCACAATAGCAATGGATGATGTAATTTAGGCAGTGTGGTCCATCTGACAGGGCTCTGAACCTGTTCTGTTCCTGGCTTTGCCACTGACCTACTCTCTGACCTTGAACAAGTTGCTTCCCCTCTCATCCTTTGTCTGTCTCATCCATTCAGACTGCAAGCTGCTAGCGTATTGTCTCTTACTATGTGTTTGTACAGTGATTAGCGAAATAGGGCCCCAGTCTCAGTTTGAGCCTCTAGGCACAACTGTAATATAAATAACAATACATCGAGTCCATCTCTCTGCCACTACACAGCTGTTTTCCAAGGTACATTTTCTAGTGTTATTAACATTCCCTTAGTCGTCATTTGGACAAGCTATGCATATTTAATTCGTTTGTTCTTACCAAATCAATCCCTCTAGACTCTTCATTATTTTTGTTGCTTTTCTCTGAAGGAAGGAGGTAAGGAGACACTAACAGTAAAGTAGTCATACATTTTTCATTATTCATATCATCAATGAAAAGGAAAGAGTTTTCTTTTATCCTTAAGCAGTGGGGTATGTATGTTTTTTCCAAAAAAGGTGTATTGATCTCAAGAATTTTTGCTTGATTATTGTACCACAAACTTCAGTGTACTACAAATTAGTTTCTAGTGTAACTCCCTGTGTCTTCACTGTCATAACTTTCCAGAGCATGTTCTCCACACCTACAGCCTAATTTTCATACCACCCTCCACTAGTGTGCATTCAACTTTTCACCCACCTGGCCATGCATGGTGATGTACTAACACTTGAGTGCACAGCTGACAGACTCTAATGCCTAAATGTGAATTTGGATAAATGGACTTTTATGTGTGCAAAACATCGCCTGCTTACAGGTGATAGCATACAAAAGGGAGCAGATATATATGCCATGCAAAAATTGATGAGCTCAAGTGGAGACTGCCTGTTGAAAGTCAGCATCATATGCTACCAGCTTTTGGAAAAGTTTGAAGTGAGTCTCTTCAGTAGTTTTTTAGTTCTGTAAATGTGGGGAAAAATACACTTTTCCCATGTAAACAAATCTAACCACAAATGTTAAAACCATATAATAAGAAAACATGGGTGAAGACTGGATCTTGAAATGTACTATGGGCATAATCTTCATTGAGAACTAGTGCCTCATCTTAGATTGGGGAAAAAAAGTGTGTGTTTTTTTTTATTTGAAAATAGTCCTATTTAACATAAATGGACTGCAGATGCATGCACAGCTACTATAGTCACTGGTAGTTATGTGAACACCTATTGCTATATAGATCTCACAACATCATCTCCAGTTTCTTAGGAACAGTAGCCCAGCTAATATTGTGATCAAAATTAAAGTGTTCATTTTTCACCTGTTAAACTGAAGTGAAATATGTAACTAACACCTTTTAAAAATGGCAACAGCTACACATACATATGCACAGGCAAATATTGGTGAAACAGTTTAAGGAACAGACTGTGAATATTTTGCTCACACTAGTGGGCAGTTACTCACACATGGAGTCATTGGAACTATTTGTGTGCGTTCCTGCTCATCCGAGTGAGTCTGTCCCTAAATAAACAAGAGAGCTAAATATTTCCAAATTTGCTATAGGAAAGAGGAAAAGACACATTATTTTGCTGTGAAAAAGATCACTTTAGAACTGTCAAGGGAATAGACAGATCATTAAAGGTGGCACAATATATAACAAGAATAGGCAGAGCAATCTAGATCACTGAACAGCACGGTGCAGAGAAAATGAATCCAGTTTGTATACAGTATTAATTGCCTGAACCTCCAGGCTACAGAGAACACACTATGTTATATGACCTAGTTCTGTTGGGAGGGTTGGCTGTGTGCTCTGGGCCAGCAGTATTGCCTATTGGTGATACTCCAGGGTGTAACACCTAATGTTGAGAGTCCAAGGGTCAGTTTCCCTGGCAGTCATGGCTCAGGGTAGTGGCTCACTGGTGAGAGTCCAAAGGCCGCTTTGCCTAGAGGCAGTAGCTCAGGGTAGTATCACCCACTGGCAAGAGTTCAAAGGCCACCTCGCCTAGCAGCAATAACTCAGGGTAGCATTGTCCACTGGTGAGAGAGTGGGAGGCAGGGAACCCAGGCCCATCCTACTCCACTGGGTTCCAACCCAGGGCCTTTTGGAACAGAAGCCCTTGTACAGGGCCTAGGACCTGATACCCCTAAACTAACTCTCTGGGTCACTTCCTTCTCATAGACTCATAGACTTTAAGGTCAGAAGGGACCATTATGATCATCTAGTCTGACCTCCTGCACAATGCAGGCCACAGAATCTCACCCACCCACTCCTGTAACAAACTCCTAACCTATGTCTGAGTTATTGAAGTCCTCAAATTGTGGTTTGAAGACCTCAAGCTGCAGCGAATCCTCCAGCAAGTGACCCATGCCCCATGGTGCAGAGGAAGGCGAAAAACCTCCAGGGCCTCTGCCAATCTGCCCTGGAGGAAAATTCCTTCCCGACCTCAAATATGGCAATCAGTTAAACCCTGAGCATGTGGGCAAGACTCACCAGCCAGCACCCAGGAAAGAATTCTCTGTAGTAACTCAAATCCCACCCCATCTAACATCCCATCACAGACCACTGGACATACTTACCTGCTGATAATCAAAGATCAGTTGCCAAATTAATTGCCAAAATTAGGCTATCCCATCATACCATCCCCTCCATAAACTTATCAAGCTTAGTCTTAAAGCCAGATATGTTTTTAGCTCCCACTACTCCCCTTGGAAGGCTGTTCCAGAATTTCACTCCTCTAATGGTTAGAAACCTTTGTCTAATTTCAAGTCTAAACTTCCTAGTGTCCAGTTTATATCCATTTGTTCTTGTGTCCACATTGGTACTAAGCTTAAATAATTCCTCTCCCTCCCTAATATTTATCCCTCTGATATATTTATAAAGAGCAATCATATCCCCCCTCAACCTTCTTTTGGTTAGGCTAAACAAGCCAAGCTCTTTGAGTCTCCTTTCATAAGATAGGTTTTCCATTCCTCGGATCATTCTAGTAGCCCGTCTCTGTACCTGTTCCAGTTTGAATTCATCCTTCTTAAACATGGGAGACCAGAACTGCACACAGTATTCCAGATGACGTCTCACCAGTGCCTTGTATAACGGTACTAACACCTCCTTATCTTTGCTGGAAATACCTCCCCCAATGCATCCTAAAACCGCATTAGCTTTTTTAATGGCCATATCACATTGGCGGCTCATAGTCATCCTGTGATCAACCAATACTCCGAGGTCCTTCTCCTCCTCTGTTACTTCCAACTGATGTGTCCCCAATTTACAACTAAAATTCTTGTTATTACTCCCTAAATGCATGACCTTGCACTTTTCACTATTCAATTTCATCCTATTACTATTACTCCAGTTTAAAAAGGTCATCCAGATCTTCCTGTATGATATCCCGGTCCTTCTCTGTGTTAGCAATACCTCCCAGCTTTGTGTCATCCACAAACTTTATTAGCACATTCCCACTTTTTGTGCCAAGGTCAGTAATAAAAAGATTAAATAAGATTGGTCCCAAAACCAATCCCTGAGGAACTCCACTAGTAACCTCCTTCCAGCCTGACAGTTCACCTTTCAGTATGACCCGTTGTAGTCTCCCCTTTAACCAGTTCCTTACCCACCTTTCAATTTTCATATTGATCCCCATCTTTTCCAATTTAATAATTCCCCATGTGGAACCATATCAAATGCCTTACTGAAATCGAGGTAAATTAGATCCACTGCATTTTCTTTGTCTAAAAAATCTTCTCAAAGAAGGAGATCAGGTTGGTTTGGCACGATCTACCTTTTGTAAAACCATGTTGTATTTTGTCCCAATTACCATTAACCTCAATGTCCTTAACTACTTTCTCCTTCAAATTTTTTTCCAAGACCTTACGAACTGCAGATGTCAAACTAACAGGCCTATAGTTACTCGAATCACTTTTTTTCTCTTTCTTAAAAATAGGAACTATGTTAGCAATTCTCCAGTCGTAGGGTACAACCCCTGAGTTTACTGATTCATTAAAAATTCTTGCTAATGGGCTTGCAATTTCTCTTGGTCCAGTCCCTCTAGCATCATCTGGGCTGGACTGGGGGGGTCCCTCCTGTGTTCCCCACAGAGCCGTCTCCTGAGTCTCTTCAGCTGGCAAAGGCAAGTTGTCGCCTTCAGCTCCCACAGTTGACAGTCTTCTAGCAGTTTGGCTATGAGGCTCAATCCTAGCAACTTGGAGTTCTGGTAGCTTCATAGTGGGAGGCTGCTGCACCCAACTGCTCTCGTCTGTGGTCAGCCCAGACAGAGCTGAGTCATTCCCTATTAAATGCTTCCTCCACTGGGAGCATGCCCAACAGAGGCAAGGGGGCATGGCCTCTTGGGCCCAGATCTGCTCTTTAACCTTTATCTAACCTGTATAGACTCAAATCAAACTCTTGAATATGAATACCCACAGACTTTCAGGAAGTTTGGGTAAGGATCTGAGTTTTGTAACTAGCTCTTATTCCTATAACAGATCCAGACTTAAGGTGCTCAGTTTTAGGGGTGGTTCAATCAGGATCTGGCCTTTGTAGTTTAGGTCACCTCTAATATTAATACAGTTCATACAGGGCTTGATGCAAACCTAGATTTAAAAGGGGAAATGATTATTCTATATCAACCAGTCTGAGTAAAAAAGAAATATCCTTCTTCTTTGGTTACTGGAATGCAGAAACAATAGCTACAGCACTGTCTGATTACTGAGCTGTTTCTCAAAATTATTGTAAAGGAATCTGAGAGAAGAATTAGATAAATGAATTCTGCATGACAAATATACATAAATACAGTCTTTCAAACAGGCTTCTGAAATTTAATGTCAGGTATAATCTCACTTATACAATCATGGTGTAAGATCGTGAAGTATTAATGTATTAGTCAATAATATAAGTCTAGATAAGGTCAAACACCTGAGGTGTTATCTCCAGGGCTATAATTGTTATGACATGAGTTCATGAGCAGCATGTAACATTTTTCATTTTAATACGGAAAAGAATAGTTGGCAGTAATAAGCTGTTTGAGGATAAACCTAAAATATGCAGCAAAATGTTGCCAATAACTATGCTATGACATACATATGGTGCACTGCTTCTGTAATTATAGCATGGGTTGCATTCTGTGGGGGGCTTATTCAGTCCCCTTATCTGCTCCTTTTGTGCCAATTAGGTAGTGCAAAGAGAGTGGAAAGTATCCACTTCTCCATGGCTTGGGATGTCCTAGCCACAGGGGACTTTTCAGCATATAAAGAATTGATGAAAATGGCTCCTACTCCACCTTTTTCAAAGGATGCATCATGGGCAGGATGGAAAATAGGAAGAAGTAGTCCCAAATAATGAAGTACTTCAGTAAAGTATCTAATGTTCTTGAGTACACTCTGAGAGGAAATGAGAGTTGTACAGTATTCATAACTCTCTTGTAGCCAGCTTGGAGAAGCAAGCTACAATAAGTTATTAACTAAAGGCATAACACTGTCAGAATTGTTCATTTCAAGTAGGGATTAAACAGTTGTCACCATTCAAATGTATAGCATTGATTAGGCTGCCTGCAAAAGTTGAATGATAATAGAACTCAAAGATATATTCAATTAACTTTAGATCAGGAGTATATTTTCCTTAATATTGAAGGGCTTCAGACCTATGAAACACAGCAGTGTTGACTACAATATTTGTAAGGAAAAACATATCTTGGATGTGAATGTTAACTACAAAAAATATGCAAAGGGTAACGGAGATTACAAGTGCACAGTAAAATACAGCTTTCTCAAGCTGCTGAAAAAGCATTAGCAGGACTAGAATATGTCAGAAGACTTCCATATGGATTTGTCTCCTCTTTCACATACATGTTGCACAGCACTAGCACTTCGATGAAGGTTATCAGTATGCAAGCCTCAAAAATATATTTATGTTGAAAGTAAACAGCTGTATATAGATTACATGCAGCTGGGTTACATACAATACTGGGTCCCAATCCTGTAATCAGATCTACTCAGGAAAATCCTTGTGCCCAGGTGAAGCCCTGTGGACAGGGCCGGCCCTAGACCAAATGGTGCCTCCTCCATTTCTTAAATTTTTTAATACCTTATTTTCTATTGCATTTGTACTCCATTTCATGACTGTGATGCACAATTAGCATGCATGATTTATCCGTCATGTAAGATGATAAATTTGCATGCTAGGATCTGTAAATCTGGAAAATTTGCCAAGGTTAGTTCATGATATTTTGTTTCCTTTTAAAAATGTGTTATGTAAAATGTGGTGCATGCTAAAAAATTAATCTACCTACACTATTGATCTAGGAACGTTCAGTGTGCTCATCCCTTGGTAAATCTCATCTGCCCCCTTTCAGAGCAATGAATGAGTCCTGAATGCACGGACTGAAATTGCTTTCTCAAACATTTTGTTAAGGGCAACTTAGAAAAAATTCGAGCTGAATAGAAATTGAGGCTTGGATTCTCCCTTCCCACAAGAAAAGCAGAGGGAGGAGAAAAAGCTCCTCTAAGTGCTCATGCTAGTCTTATTGGTCAATGATCTCCATTTGTGAGGGACACTTCACAGCTCTATTCTGTTATCCCGCTCGTTCAATATGGATGTGAGCCTGCTAATGGAGATTTCAAAACTTTTCCTCAAGGGCTCATTTGAAGCGGGTTTTTTGATAGGGTAGGAGAATTTTCACTGTTATTCACTGACACCTGCTCAAATGATCATTTAATAGCACACTCCTAGAAAAAAAGCCCCAGCAGAGACAATTAGGAAGCCATTTGGCCTTCTAGCACCACCTGGCCCCTCCCTTCTCCTGTGACCCCTTCTCCAAACATTTCTGAAGGAATTTGTTAGTAGTCAATCAAACTCATAATGGGAAAGAAGTTTGGCGCTGGTGGGGATACCAAGTGCATCAATAAGGATCATCACGAGCTCAGTGTACACCTCATTAGAACAAGGCCATCCAGAAACACAGAGCCCATGGGAGAGGCATTGTTCTGCACCGTCATAGTATAAAAGTGTGTGTGATGGGGCACACTTGTCTCGCACTGGAAGGGAAGGGGTTAACCCTACATTGTGGGCTGAGGAAGCCACACCCCCTTCACCCTACTGGGCATGCTTCTGGTGAACCAGTATAAAAGGGAGTAGCTCAGCTCAGTTGGGGCTGACTACTACTGTGAAGGAAGGATGTATGCCACCTGCTCCAGCCAAGGCTCAGCGGAAGCCCATAACCTTAGTAGCTGGAGATGCTGCAGCTCAGGTGGACACCAAGGCAACCCCAGAGGCCTGGCAGGGTTTGGAGAAAGGGCAGACCAGAGAACCTAGAGGTAACAGGGAGGCCCAGACCACAGCAGCAGGCACAACTGCAGGAAGCAGCCCAGGGGAATATGATGGCGGACCTGTGAGTGACCTGAAGCCTTGAGTCAGCATGTTTTGTTAGGAGCCTTTCCCCACTGACTCAGTGGCCCGTGTTTCAGACACTACCAAGGCCCAGGGCTGGGGTCCAGTGGAGAGGGAGAGGGAGAGCGAGGGCCTGGACCCCCTGCTGGGGGGTGCAAACCCTCCCACTGTGTCTGACATAGGCCGTTAGACCTTACTGCCCTGCCAGGTGGGGCTAAATTCTTGACTTGGGCCACTAGGCCTTACTGCCCTGTGACAAGGGGCAGATTTCCTGACTCTGGCCATTGGGCCTGACTGCTCTGCAAAGAGAGACTAAATTACTGACTTGGGCCACTAGGCCTTACTGCCCTGCGAAAAGGGGTGGATTGATGGACACTGGCCCCTAGGCCTTACTGCCCAGTGACAAGGGTGAATTTGTGGACTCTGGCCACTAGGCTGTACTGTCCTGCTGATAAGAGTGAGCATATGGACTTGGGCTGGGAGGGATGTAGAAAAGAGGCAGGCGCACTTGCCCCACACAGGAGGGGTTTCCCCCCCCCCAATCCTATCAGTGTGCTTTTTATGTTATGTATTGCTGACGGAAGGAACAGGAAACAGCATACAGCCTAAAGTAGGGAATCTGTCCCACTGAGCAGCACCACGCTTGTTGCTGCACCATGGTAAGAAATCACTAAACAGGAAGAAAGGAAGGAGATGCCAATATCCTATTCCAGAACACAATACCCTTGCAGAAGCAACATCAAAGGTGATGAGGCACCACTGTGGATATGACATCCAGCTTTAAAACAAGCCTAAAATCCTTTTTTGCCCTTTCAACAACAATTTCTGTGCCAGCACCTTACATATATATATTACACACTGCAGAGTTTTTCAGACATGCTAAGAAACTGTAACTGATGATATTTATAAAATCATGTGTAGATACATAACAGTGCATACAAAATATATTGGAAAAAGGATGTAGGGTCTCATCTTGCTCAGCCTGACATCCTTGGGAGCAGGGTTGAGCTCATATAACCTAGTTTTGGAAATATTTTCCTTGTCATTCATAACACATTGGTGATTAAATTCTGGATGGTAGTCTTAGGCCCATCAATCAGGTCAGAAAAATGAAATTTAGGGTTCTGGATTAAATTCTTCAGTTAAAAGTATTTTACATGAACTCCTTGCTACCTCTACTGTGATTTTAATTTTTAAATAGTAACAGAATTAGTTCAGGCTCTTCAAAATTATTTGAATATTCTTTGAAAATTTAGTTCCAAGTTACTCTAAATTACCTTCTAATTGAACTATACTCATAATAGTAGAGCCATTACGCTCATGGAGGCATATAGTTCCTCCAGTCCTGCAGGCAGGGAGTGTCTTTATTTTCTTTTTACAGGAACTTTGTGTTACTCAGTGAAATTCACCCTGCAGGCAGGAAATCCCCTGCAGAACAATAGAAATTTTCAAGCTTTACATAGATTGTTGTACCCATTTATTTATTTGTTCTGGTATTTGTCATTCTATAAAATATAGAAAAATACTTCTTGCAATATGTTGAGCTCCAGATGCACTTTAAAATTAATTTTGATTAAAAAAAGTTTCTAATATACTTTGTAAACCAAAGTGAGTTGCATAAGATAAGTTTAATCTTTTATATGTCACATAGTGTTTTTGTTCATTAACTCTAACTTTGTTTACTACAGAGGCAAGATGTATCTGATTTCATTTGGCAGATATTTAATATAATGAGGCTTTTTCCCCCATCTCATTTTTCTTTGCTTGCATATTCTTGCCTAGATTGGTTTAAAAGAAGCACTTTCTGAGCATGCTCAGAGTACACAAATGTTTATGCAAATAAGATTACTTATCATCCTAGGTATATTTTTCAAATGCTGACATATATAAGTGCAAACGTATGCTTGATGCATTTTTCTTAGTCGTAAAACTTGTAGGACAAAGTGTATTCGATTCCATTTTACACCAAGAGCCTTTGGTTTGGGCCCAATATGTTGCAGAAGAGGCTAGCAAAGCCTACAATGACTAACTACTACTAAAAAGGACAGTTAATGTACAGAATCTAATGTGTGCAGACTGTTCCATTAAGAAGTCAGCCTGTAGTGCTAAACAAAAAATAGCAGAAAGCTTCCCCCACTTCGTTCAGTCAAGTTTTTGAATGTTTTCTATTGCAGATTTCTAGATATTCACCCTGGACAGAATCCCACACCACTAGATTCACCAGGGAGCTATTCCAGGGCACTAAACCCACTGGACTAGGCTGTCCAATCACACAGCCCAGCCTCCAACCTCTAGCAGCATGAGCCAATAAGCAACAGAAAGCGTGTATCAGACAAGAACAACAGAATGACCTCTTACCCAGAAGTACCTCACTTTAGTAACACAATGTGTCTGGGTCCTATCTAGGAATTGGAGCACCAATAACTTTATCAAAATAATAATAATAATAATTCCAGAGTCCACATGGGGGGAATATAAAATCCCCCAGAAGCCACTGAGCTCCAGCAGCAGCATGAACAGGGTAGAGAGCAGTGTCTGCCAATATTGCTCCACTGCTTCTACCACTTGGCACTCTAGGACACTGGCCTCAGTTACCTGCAGTAACCTCCAGGGGTGGCCTGTAAAGACCCAGTTCCCAGAAGCCATTGCACTTCGGCAACTATCATTTGAAGGAAAGAGCTGTCACAGCCTCAACCACCTCCTAACTACTGTTGGATGAAATTTTTCAGCCAGAAGATTTTATTTTTGTTGACAAAGTCACATCAGTTTTGCCAAATTGTTCATGCAGAAAAAAGAATTGCAAAAAAGTTTAAACATTTCATTTTGAAATTTTCAAACAGGAAACATTTCAGTTTTCATTTAGAAATCCCTTTTTGTATCAACATTTTCTTCAATGTTAATGAAAAAAAATGTTAACCACTCAAAATCATTTTGTGTCAAATAAACCATTTTGTTTGACCCAAAACTATTTATAGAACTTTTTGATTTACTGAAAATTTGGGAAAAAATCATGTTTGCATGAACCAAAATGATTTTTTGAAAGGAATTGCCTGTGGTCAAGCTCTCTGGAGTGGCTCAGGCATGTGAATACCAACCTCTGGCCAGACTGTTACAAATCAGGGCACAAATTCCAAACTGGCCGTGCATTCTATACTTAGATTTCACCAACCAAGCATCAAGTATGAGCTCCTTAGGGACTACAACAGACTTAAAATAGAGTCACAGACAGTCTCTTTGGGTAGTCCGGTTTATCTTGCCACCTAGGCAAGCCTCCCTTTGTGATAAATGGCCCCTTCCACCAAAAATCACAACAATATTCAGGTTACTCTCAATCCCAAGGACCCAAGTTGAGTTGCACCTTAGATCTCACATCAACGACAACACTCGTAGCCAATCCTATAATAAATTAACTAAAGAAAAAGGAATCAGAGAGTTAGTTACAAGGTTAAAGCATATAGACATACACATACAAATGAGTTACAGTCTTAGGATCCATAAGGTGGTAGAAGCTTCTATGATAAGCAAGTTCTGTATATCCGTTAGGGCTAATCCAGGCCCATCATAAGGGATCTTTTGCTTATGCCCCTCAAAGATGAAGCAGCATGAAGACACAGTTCCTGTTTGTCAGGGATTTTCATTCCCTTCCCCCAGAGTTCAAGCTGATGGGCAAGTCCACCTACACATCTCCTCTTCATGGGTTTGCAGGGGAGCAATCAACAAAGTCTTTCTTTTTTGATGTTTCACGATGACTCATTTGATTTCACAGGGCCTTCTAGGTGGGCAGGACGTAACCTTTTCTGTAGGAAGCCAGCATTTGAATGCTCCTTTCCTGTTTGATGCCTTACACAATCACAGAAGATTACAACGCAAACATGTACTATCACCTTATAACATGGTGTACAGATGTTCTAAGTGAGATTACTACCTGAAGCATTCTACACGCATTTCATAAAGTCTAAACATTAAACGCATCCTTATGAATTTAAAATCTGTTTCAACAATACTAACACAGAAGTGAGCTAAACTGGTTTCCAGCTATGCATTTGTCACTGTTTAGTTGAGGCCTAGGAGCCTTGGCATGAGCCTTGGCCTAGGAGCCTCTGCCAGTGTCAGTTATTCACTCAGCTCTATTTCTAACAATACCTACATTTATACAAATATTGAACTTTTCAACATCTTGGCTTTGGTAATTGAGTTTAATCTATTTCCATTAGTTCCTTTATTACTTCTTCATCTCCTCCTACTGCCCCTCTGTGACAGATCCTCCGCTGTGCCGCCTCACCCTTTTTTTCTCACTGAGCATCACAGCCTCCTCTTCTTTATTGCTGCCTCCATTCTCATCCCCTCCATTAGAGTTCTGCCTGTCTATTCTCCTCCTCCTCACCTCCATCTCTCCTTTCCTCCCCTCTTACCATCTCCTTTTGTTTCCACAAACCCAATCTCACCCTCTTCAATTCCCTGCTCTAATTTATACAAATGCCCCCAGAAGCTTAAATAGTCAGTTACAGCATCAAGAGCAAACAAACAAAACAAGGAAACCACAGCAAATATTTTCTTACTGTTGTAACCCTCCTCTCTCTTGCCCTTGTGCCTCACTGTAATCGCTCACCAAGCTATATCTAAGTCTAGACTGTAAACTCATCAAGGTAGGGGCTATTTTTCAATTGCCTAGAAAGTGCCACATCAATCTATTGCATTAGATGAAGGTTGGCATAATTTTCAGACGTGACTACTCATTTTCTGCACCTCAGTTTTCAGGTGCTCAGCTCAGGACAGCTTAAAGGGGCCTGCTTTTCAGATCGCAGGTCTCTGCATTTTCTGAAAATTGGGCCCCTTTGTGATATCTCAATTTGGGCATCCAAAATCGCTATTTGGGCATCCAAAATCAATTTGAAATTTTGGGTCAATAATAACAGTAATCCCATGCCTTTAACATATCCAAATCCCACTGGAATCAATAGACATTTTTGTGAGGAAGAGGTGGTGGGTCGGAGGAAGAGCAAGCCCAGAACAGGGAAAGAATTCACACTGAAACAGTACCTGCATAAAAAAAATCAAATTTGAATTATTGAGTCTCCAGCTGGTAGTAAATGTCTTGCTGTGAAGAAACATCATTTCTATTCCTAGCAAACACTGGAGCCCACTGACAGGGACTGTAAAGCAACTCCAATAATGTGTTACAACTTTAAGGAAATGTTTAATTTTAAAACATTAGATGCACTGATTGTTAAATTAGAATAGAAATTACAGTAAAATATAATCTGACACTGAGAACCCATTAAGCAGATGATAGAAATAGATGTGATGGCACTTTATAGAAAGAGCTGTCACCACGGCATATAGAACATTCAGAAATGGTGCTTCCACAACAGAACATTCTTTTTTTTAAACCGGATACAAATCAGAATATAATATTCAAGATGGAAAGTGATTTTCACCATGAGAATTTTCAGAAAGCTGCACAGAGCCAGAAAGATAATGCTTTCTTTTGAACAGATCCAAAATAAATATTTTACCCAGAGACAAGCAAAAATATACATATACCAGAAGTGTAATTCTCAGCAAGTTCAGCAAATGCTATAATTACGTCTGCATCCAGTAAATGCAAAACTCTAGGAGATCATTTCACTGCAAACTATGCAAGCTTATCTAAAATGATACAGTAGGATTACTCCACAGACATTGTCCCTAAATCTTTATAATCTTAGGTGCAAGAGTTCATTCGGATAGTTTCACACTGCCGTTTCATTAACCTGATTACTCATAGTTTTGCTGAAAACTGGACAAAATATTTACTCCTATATCTATTTGAGACCCATCCTGAGTCTTTATAGCTTTTGGGGGTTTTTTTAGTTATAGTTTAATTATAATAATGAAGTAAAGAACTAGTATATACTTTAGGGTTAGATGATGCTTGTTAGGCACAGGGACACTTTGGGAGTGGTGCAGAGATTCACTACTTTGGGAAAGGTTTGGGGAGTGTCCTCCCCTTTCTCTGGTTGGTCAATTCCCTGGCATCCCTGATTCCCTCCTTTGGGATTGTTGTCACTTCAGGGGTGCTGAAGAAGACATTCTTAAACCCAGGAAACAGCAAGGACTGCAATTGTGAATAGATAAATTAGATGATTTTATATCTTGCTCTGAAGCTTACCTCTGTCCATAAGAGAGCAATTCACCCACAATATATCCATTTGCTTAGATATGTGCAGGAGAGCTAATTACTTTTCACATTTATTGGGTAGCCATCACCATAGTATCTGGGCCTAAAGTACTCACACAAACCTTTAAGGTAACCTCATAACAAATCGTAAGCTTACACAATAATGCATGCTCTCTGAGCTCTGAAATCCCTCTTTCCAGGCACCTGCTCTCCTTATCTGTATTCATGGAAGTGGTGTTATTCAAACTATTCCATTATGGGCTGAATGTACTGGACCAAATTCTGACATTCTCACAATACCCGTTGATGTTAATGGGAGTTTGGACTGAGTAAAAAAATCAGGAGTTAGTCCAGTCTTTGGAACTTAATTAAGTGAATGTAATTGCTTACTGAGCAGCCTCAGTGTGTGTGCATTTTCTTAAATAGCCCCATCACACCACATAGTGCATTCCTTTTCTTTTACACAGAACATGTCTCTCCACTACAAAAAAAGCTACAATAATGCTCCTTCAATCTTTCACCAATTAATCTCAGGATTATATATTGCAGCATGACTGCACATTTCACAAAATACCACCTACTCAGTGAAACATGAAGCTATTTTAACTTTCACAGAAGTTGTACATACAAATTTTTCTAACTGCAAAATTTTTACATCATTCCTTGGCAAATAGGTATATGGGGCCATATTGATTGGTGCCTCAATGGTGATGTCACAAAATAGGTGTGAGTGAAAAAGTAGTTTAACTTACATCAGTGGGGCATTCACTGGGTGCGCAGAACAGGTGTAACATCATACTAACAAGGTCGAAAGAGCACATAGAAGGATGTGCAACTAACATGAAGATGGGTGTTGAAGCTGTGGGTATGGGGTCCTGCTGTTAGTGGCTTATTACCTATATTATGGCAGTGCTCAAAGGCCTCTACTGAGTCAGGATACAGCCACCATTGTTCTAGGTGCTCCAGAACACACAGGAAGACAAGGTCCCTCCTGTGAACAGTGTGCAGTCTATTTTGAAACAGAACTCACCAAAAGACAATATCAGGAAAGGGATGGTGGTATGATGAGAGTAATGGTAATAAGATCACATGGTTACATAAGCTTGATACACACAAAACTTGCTGATTCCAAATCATGTTGTATGTTTTTATTTTATAAATAAATCCCTGATTGCTGCTCAATTTACACATCCTCTGAGATGTCACAGCAGAATTGGATCTTGAGGAAGGATCTGAAGGAGGGAAAGGTCTTGGATTTATGGATTTGCTCTGCAAAGGGACAGCATGGAAGAAAGTACAGAAACATTTGTGGGAGAAGCAGTAAAATGCGTATTCAAGGCTATATCACTATCTTCACAAATAGCTATAATTTACCACCTGTTTTACAGGCAAATTATAGTCCATGGGCCCAATTCACTATTGATTACATCAGTCTAACTATTAATTTCAGTGACCAGCATAATATTGAAGGAATTCAGTAGTCATACGTCACACAACTATGTAAGTCATCAATTAGTCTGTACCAGAGATTTCTATCGGAGTAGCATTTGCTTATACCAGGCATGTGGTGTACGAATGAGAAATAACCACTTGTCTGAAGAGGAGAAAGTCTGAGTTAGAACGATACATAGGGACAATGCAGGAAAGTGCTTCTCCACTTTTAACCAGAAAAAGGGCTTTATACTAAAGCCTTACGAATATTCCAGAATATGCACTGTCTCCTGAAGACAGAATAGTTTGGAGCTTGTTCAAATGAGATCCCCAAGTCTTTCACTCTCACCACTCTCTCAGGAATATCCTTTTCACATATAGCCTACAGCTAAGAAAACAGTTTCCAGGACTCAATACTGCTCCACAAACAGCTACTGGTATAGACAATTAAGTTTCAAATATGATCTTCTTTGGTAAGGATTTTGAATGGAAAGTCTGTAGTCAGTCAAAGTAGTAAGTTCATTTTTTATATAATTGTTAGAGGCTTCTATTCCAGATGCACCAACCCCATAATAAGTGCTCATTCTTATGAGACAGCTTCAAGCCTTTAATGTATGCTTAGGTTTACATCACAATGATGTAGACTTCCTTTTTGGTCTTCAACATAAAACACAGGGTTGTTATTAAAAACAAAAACAAAAAAACTCCCATTTGTCCTGCCTAAGGAGGACTCCCTTTAATGAGCATTCACTGCAAGCGAAGAGCCAAGCACAACCTCCCTGAAACACAATGCAGTCAAAAAGGACTTTAGACCTGGGGATTCTCATTCTACACAGGCTGAATGGCCTTGAACTCCCAATAACTTCAAGGGGAGGGGAGAGGGTTCAGATCCTGGAAGAATCAAGCCCATAACATTTATTTTACACTATTTACTAAGTAACTGAAAGGTTTTAGTCATGTAGATAGAGGGCCAGTTTCCACCAGCTGAGTCTATGGCCCATTTATTGTGCTTCGTTGTTCCGGACAGGATATTCTTATTAAAAAGGGGAGTTACTATCTTTGAGATCTCATCTCTATAAAGGCCAGAGCATCTAGGGGAGAGAGCCACACTTCACCAGATACTGGTGGGGACAAATGGTGAGCAGGGGGACTGAACATCCGACTCTTGTTAAAAGGTACAGCAGAGAAGCTGAGGGAAAGAGGCACAGAATTTATGTATTGAGGAAGGTGAAGAGCCCCAAATAGAATCAATCAGCAAATCAATTAATTTGGGAGTTAAAAAATTATTTCTGTGTGGTGTCAGAAATACTGCTTTGGGGCACAGATGCCAGCTATCATTGGCTCCATGGCATTAAGTTCTGAAGAGTTATTGCCATTGTAGCAACATTAGGCCAAATGATGTCCTTAGGCATATGTATGCAACTTCTTCTGCAGACATGGAGAATTGAGAATGTTCATATGAGAACAAGATTTGGATGCATCAACCTGCAACAATGTTAGATCCTGGAGTGTGTTGAAAATCACTCTTTGTCAGTGAGAAAGAGCATCCTGTGATGGGATCTGTAATGCAGTATCTACCCACTCCAAAAAAAATGGCTCATCGCATCTTCATGCCGAATTTTGTTGTTAGGTTCTGTACTGCAGGCTACCATACTACCTAATATTCTTTCATCTTTTTTTTTTCTGCTATTGACTAATTCCTGCAGTCTCCGCTTACAGGAGGATGGTTTCTAATGGTAGAAAGAAGCAATTCAGTTCTTACCTATATACTTTTTCTCACAGCTACAGTACTTATCAGCCCAGAGTGCCCCTCCCTTCTGTGGAGAGTTTATCAGGCATTTCATTTTTTCGAGTTTCTATTACTGGATGTTTGAAACTCATTTAAAATTTCTGCTCAGCATATGATGCAGTTCAGCCACATATTAGGGGAAGTCCATGTTTCCAGAACTTTCCAGCAGAGCTGCGTTAGCCAGGGCCATGACTAGCTTCGTTAGTTTCCACCTTCGAGTTGATGGATTTTATAGTCATGAGAAACAAATTTACAAGTAGGAACAAAAGGCTAAATCCACAAAAGGACTTAGGCATTGCAATGCTCAGTGTTGCAGTACCTAACTTTTAGGTACCTAGCCACCCAGTAAAATCCACAACCCCTGGATTAGACATTTAGGCTCCCTATACAATGCATGGGGAGAGATAGGCATCTAAGAATGGGATAAACAAAAGCCAGCATGCTGAGTGGGGAGCTGCCTAAGTTAGCCAACAGCAGATGGTGAGAAGAGGAGTGGGTCCCAGCGCCACCTCTCTCAAGGCAGGTTGGCACCTACATGTAAGCCTGAGTGAAGGGCTTAGCTCCCTTCAGATGGTCAGGTACCTCAGCCATTTGTTGCAGAAAGGTCATCGTGCATGCCACCTAAGTCCACACAAAACAGCTCAGGGAGGAGCCCTGATGATTAGGGAACCTTTTGCCTGATGATTAGGGAACTCATCCAGGATATGGAAGCTCTCACTTCAGTTCCCACCTCCACCCCTCCATGTGTAAAAGGGATTGGAACTAGGGTTTTCCACTTCTCAGGTGAGTGCCATAACTACAGGATGATAAAGTCATTCTGACTAGGCTTCTGGCCCAGTGCATATTGAGTTATTTAACTATTTCACAGTAGAACAGCTTCAAGAGAAGAGACTGAGAAAGACTCATGGCAGACTATCCCATTGCCCAGTAGTGAGGACGCTCATTTAAGAGGTAGGAAAGCCTACTTCAAACCCCTCCTTAAAGGGGAATTAAAGGTCTCCAACATCTTGGATGCGTGTCCTAACCATTGAGTTAAAGGTTACAATAGTGGTTTATTCCCCACAATCCAGTCAGTGTGGGTTCTGCATGCTCTGAATGGATTAGGCCACACAAGCAAGATAGGCCTGGCAACACTTAGTTTGAGGAGCCTGCTGGGGCTTAGGCATGAGACAGGTGCCTGAACAAGCTATGCATACACCTAGGCACCAAGGAGAATTTTACAGCACAGTGGGAGGTGCCAAGGGACTTTAGGCTCCTGTCAGGTTAGGCAGCAGCTAAGTATTGGTTTTCAGGATCTCAGTGGCACCTAACTTCTTTTGTGGATCTGTCCCAACTGCTCTCGACCTGGCACTGTGCCATACACTAACCTTTGTCTGCACTATGACATGTAGGGTGAAATTCTGATGCCACTGAAGACAAAAGCCGAACTCCCATTGAGAACTATTTCCAGAATGCAGTTCCGCAAGAGTACAGTCCATTTTAGCTATGAACTTTGCTCACAATGCTGTGATTATTTGTAATGCATTCTTAAGGACTGTCTGCCATCTGGAACAAAAATTGTTATCAAGTGTTTGTTTTGAAAATTCAAAAGGTGGCAAGCTGGATAGCAAAGAAGAACAAGATTTGTTTTCAGATATAGTGGCCATATCCTGGCATCAGTGAAGATAGTATAGGCAACACCAAGTTATTTCTAATTAAGTGCCCCAGTAACCATCAGAATCATGTTACCAAAACCTGGGATAATCAAGGTCAGAGTTTCCTTTTTGACAGATTAATTTGCTCATCACAAACAACAGCTGAAGAAGGGACGTGGTCATTTTTTGTTTAAAGTATTTTTCTCTGCCTCTCTCCTTAATTACAGTTCTCTCTTCCAAATTCTACCAGCTGCTGCCCTGCAATGGATAAACAAATCAACTTGAGAAGCTGCTTAGCAAGATGGGTTCTGAAAATATATATGGATTCTAGGGTAAGAAAAATCTTACTATGAGAAGAGTTGGTGGCTCCATTTTAGGAAAGGTTACGACAAACTGACTTTTTTAACAGATGTAGAAGAACATTAATATATATGAAAAAATCAATACATGTATGAAGTATTGCTTATTATTTATTCTCATAGGGCAAAGTACCATAAAGTCACATCACAGTGAACAGTAAACACAACACATGGGAGTTAATGGCCAGGAATCTTCTTCCATATTTTGTGGTCTTCATACAGCCCTGAGAAGTGTACCATACCGCATCCAGCTAGTCAGCCAAATCATCAAATCAAACTCCCCACCATTGCCCTTTGCCCCTAGCACCTGGAAAAGGTTTTTCGGCCATCTTCCTCCACTGATCTGACCCACATCTCCCACAAACTTAAGAGTTCTTCTTCTGATTCTCTTGATGACATCAAGTATTACTCCGGTTATGCTGTAAATGTGGTTGATTACCTCTTTGTTAGTTCTGTGCAATGTATAGCTAATACACAGCAAACACATGTAACATTTCAATTTGAAGGAAGAAAGCCCCTTTATGTCCTATTTCCTTAGCATCCATGTCTAGCACGCATATAGCAAGATGCTGAAGACAAGAGGCTGAAGTAATTTAATTTTACAATTCATAGTAATATCTTCCTTTGTCCAAAGGTAGCTGAGTGTTGCTAGGGCAGCAGTCATGAGTCCAATTCTCTGCTGAATCTATGAGTGATGTTTAGCATCACTTGCATTCAAGCTACAAAAATATTTGAAGCACTCAACACACTCCAATGCCTCCTCAGATTTCGGTAGCGATATCTTCACCTTTTCAACAGTCTTAGATGTCACCATTGTCCTTATCTTTTTGTGTGATATCATTAGAAGTATAAATTGATAGAGTCCTGCATTCTATAGATGCCACAGATTAATACCCAAAAAGTGATGCTAAGTGTCTAGTAGTCAGCTGAGGGTCTAACTTAGAGATACTAAAGTTAAAGGGCCAGAATCCAGTACTCCCAGCACCTCTACTCCACAAGTTGTCCCACGTGGAAACCATAATATCTGTGACCTGATCAACCTGTACTCCATACCTGTTTCCCAAATGACACCCCTCATCACACCCAGTTCTTAGCTGTTGGTGCTGTACTGAGGTGGCTAAGCTGTCAGCAAATATAAATAAGTAATAGAACAGCTGATATAAGACCCAATTAAAAAAGAATTAAAGTGGTGTCATATAAGTAATCCCAATCAAAATGGATTTATGAAAAATCAATCTTTATTTAGCTTATCAGAAAGAAGATTGAGAAGTGACTAGATTACAGCGTAAAAGCAACAAAGAATCCTGTGGCACCTTATAGAATAACAGACGTTTTGCAGCATGAGCTTTCGTGGGTGAATACCCACTTCTTCGGATGCAAGAACTAGACATGGAACCATTGATCGCTACCCGTTGAGCCTGACCATCTAGCCAGTTTTCTATCCACCTTACCGTCCATACTTCTTTAACTTGCTGGCAAGAATACTGTGGGAGACTGTATCAAAAGCTTTGCTAAAGTCCAGAAATAGCACATCCACTGCTTTCTCCTCATCCACAGAGCCAGTTATCTCATCATAGAAGGCAATTAGGTTAGTCAGGCATGACTTGCCCTTGGTGAATCCATGCTGACTGTTCCTGATCACTTTCCCCTCCTTTAAGTGGTTCAGAATTGATTCCTTGAGGACCTGTTCCATGATTTTTCCAGGGACTGAGGTGAGACTGACTGGCCTGTAGTTCCCTGGATCTTCCTTCTCCCCTTTTTTAAAGATGGGCACTACATTAGCTTTTCTCCAGTCATCCGGGACCTCCCCCGATCACCATGATTTTTCAAAGATAATGGCCAGTGGCTCTGCAATCTCATCGCCCAACTCCTTTAGCACCCTCGGATGCAGTGCATTCGGCCCCATGGACTTGTGCTCGTCCAGCTTTTCTAAATAGTCCCGAACTACTTCTTTCTCCACAGAGAGCTGGTCACCTCCTCCCCATACCATGCTGCAGAGTGCAGCTGTCTGGGAGCTGACCTGGTCTGTGAAGACAGAGGCAAAAAAAGCATTGAGTACACTAGCTTTCTCCACATCCTCTGTCACTAGGTTCCCTCCCTCATTCAGCAAGGGGCCCACACTTTCCTTGACTTTCTTCTTGTTGCTAACATACCTGAAGAAACCCTTCTTGTTACTCCTAACATCTCCGGCTAGCTGCAACTCCAAGTGTGATTTGGCCTTCCTAATTTCACTCCTGCATGCCTGAGCAATACTTTTATACTCCTCCCTGGTTATTTGTCCAGTCTTCAAGTGGTTGATTCTCTATCTCGTGATGTCTTCAGATCAAGAGTGGATGGTCTTCTGGAAGAGAAGCTTTAGTCACCCCTCTATTAAGCCCAATAATTTGTGTAACTGGTGAAACTGAATGTCTTGTGATACACAAATCAGAATAGGTGTTGTAATGGTTCCTTCTGGCTTTCATCTCTGCACAATTCTATGAAATACTGAGTCACAAATGTCCCCCTCACCTTCCGGAGTTAATCAAATGAATCCAATGGGAAAAAATCTTCCAAGCCTTCTCAGACTACAAAGCTCTTCCCCTGTTTGCTCAAGGATTATCCCTGCAGAGCTACAGAATATCAACCTTCACTGGATACAATTCCTCTCGTAGACTCCTCCTGGTCTTGCAGTACACTTACCTTGATGGCAGAGGGCCAAAGAAAGAGGACATCCTTCCACCATTGCTGATAGTCTCAGACTGGACCCCTAAATAAATGAAGAGTCAACTCCATTCAACATCCCTCTACATTATCTTGCCCAGATACACATATATAGACAGCTCTTCTCAGGTTCTCTCTAACCCTAGGTCTCCTGCAGGATCCTGCCTACTCCCCGCAGATCTCCACCAGTGAGTTACTTGCACACCTGCCTCTTTTCTAAAGATCAGGTGACATACAGATCTATCACATGACCCGTGGGCAGTTCATAACTGGGCACAGGTGGCACTGATACTAACTCCCTTAAAGGACCAGGCACCCTGTGACACTATCCAGTCTATTGAACTGGACCAATGTGATTTAAAACCTGATAGTCTGTGGTGATGAATTCTTTCTGGAAGATGCAGGGTGCTCTCAGCTCCCAGAGAAGTCAATAGAGTGAGCGTGACCAAATGCAGCCCTGTATTCACACCTACACACCATTGTGATAATCTTTGTACAAAATATTGTTTGTGAGATATCATTTGAAAACTAACAGTTTTCTTGCCAGTAATATCATGGTGAACTGTATGTAGCAACATTATAGGTAAAGTTATGAATTCCACCTGAATGATGTTGGTAGCACATGTTCAATCCCACTTAGCCCCGATTATGCAGGAGTGGCTAAGCAGGTCTATCTTAAACAAAGGAATGTCTGTTTACTTCAGTTTACATATAAGTAATAAGAACATAAGAACATAAGAAAGGCCGTACCGGGTCAGACCAAAGGTCCATCTAGCCCAGTATCTGTCTACCGACAGTGGCCAATGCCAGGTGCCCCTGAGGGAGTGAATCTAACAGGCAATGATCAAGTGATCTCTCTCCTGCCATCCATCTCCATCTTCTGATGAACAGAGGCTAGGGACACCATTCTTACCCATCCTGGCTAATAGCCATTTATGGACTTAGCCACCCTGAATTTATCCAGTCCCCTTTTAAACATTGTTATAGTCCTAGCCTTCACAACCTCCTCAGGTAAGGAGTTCCACAAGTTGACTGTGCGCTGCGTGAAGAAGAACTTCCTTTTATTTGTTTTAAACCTGCTGCCTATTAATTTCATTTGGTGACCCCTAGTTCTTGTATTATGGGAATAAGTAAATAACTTTTCCTTATCCACTTTCTCAACATCACTCATGATTTTATATACCTCTATCATGTCCCCCCTTAGTCTTCTCTTTTCCAAACTGAAGAGTCCTAGCCTCTTTAATCTTTCCTCATATGGGACCCTCTCTAAACCCCTATCAGAGGGGTAGCCGTGTTAGTCTGGATCTGTAAAAGCAACAAAGAATCCTGTGGCACCTTATAGACTAACAGACGTTCTGCAGCATGAGCTTTCGTGGGTGAATACCCACTTGCATCTGAAGAAGTGGGTATTCACCCACGAAAGCTCATGCTGCAGAACGTCTGTTAGTCTATAAGGTGCCACAGGATTCTTTGTTGCTTTTTCTAAACCCCTAATCATTTTAGTTGCTCTTTTCTGAACCTTTTCTAGTGCTAGAATATCTTTTTTGAGGTGAGGAGACCACATCTGTACACAGTATTCGAGGTGTGGGCGTACCATGGATTTATATAAGGGCAATAATATATTCTCAGTCTTATTCTCTATCCCCTTTTTAATGATTCCTAACATCCTGTTTGCTTTTTTGACCGCCTCTGCACACTGCGTGGACATCTTCAGAGAACTATCCACGATAACTCCAAGATCTTTTTCCTGACTCGTTGTAGCTAAATTAGCCCCCATCATGTTGTATGTATAGTTGGGGTTATTTTTTCCAATGTGCATTACTGTACATTTATCCACATTAAATTTCATTTGACATTTTGTTGCCCAATCACTTAGTTTTGTGAGATCTTTTTGAAGTTCTTCACAATCTGCTTTGGTCTTAACTATCTTGAGTAGTTTAGTATCATCTGCAAGTTCCTTGGGAAAGCACGGCTTAGGGCTAGAGACCAAATCCAAAATATGTCCATTGATGTCATTGGGAATTGAGGGGATTCAGCACTGTGCAAATTTGGGCTCTTAGTTGTCAAGGAGTTTTACCTTACTAGTTCATAACTGAAGTCACACAATCAACACAACCTAACATTATTACACCATAGAGCTGGCCAAATAATGCAAACATTTGATTGTAAACAATTAATAGGTGAAAAAAAAGCCAAAAATCCCATTTAAGCTTTTTGTCACAATTATATTAAACCATCTAAAGGACTGGTTGAAAAACATGGTCACAAATGCTATGCAAAAAGTGCAGTATTTTCAGGGAATGGGATCTGGAGCAAATTACTCCACCTGCTCTGCTAGTTCAAATTGTTACACTTAGATCGTAAACCATCTTTTTGTTCTGTGTTTGTACATTGCCCAGCACACTGGGATACTGGTTCATGACAGGGGCTCCTAAGTGCTGTGCAAGTAGAAAAATAATAATTAATAATAATAATAGCTATTAACCCCAGCTAACATTCTCCCTAATCAGACACACTCTCCCCATACCCTTTCACATGTACCCTACCAACTTCCCAAATACCAACATAAGAAAAACTTCAAAGACTAATAATACCCATCCCCCCAATTTCTTGGATGCTAGATTATGACGGTTCCTGCATGGGTGATTGTGGTGGTAGTGTGTATGAGGAAGCAGCACAAAATAGAGATTTGAGAGTGCCTTCCATCTTGTGCCTCCCCCTCCCCAGTGCCAAGTACAATTACAATCTTGTGTGGGAGGGCAGGGGCTGCTCCCTCATAGCTCCTGGAGCACAAAACAACCCTCTCACCATGCACCAGCTGGCACTGCTGGCCTGACCTTCAGAGGTGCTGAGCACCTGTCCTTGAGGCCATGTCTTCAGGTACTTCTATAAAGGTTTAAGCATCAATTTTGAACACATTGGTTTATCTGCTAATGTAAGTATTATAAATGGGCCAAATCATGGAGACTTTAACTGTTCAACCTCCCACTGAAATCAAGAGTAAGGCCTCAGAACTAGGGGCTTGCAAACTTTGATGCTTCTAGGCTGAGCTCATTGAACCCACCAAAGATTTCTTTTTCCCCCATACCAGTGACCCCCATTCTCTCCCCCATGCTAAGAGTTCTGTGTGCTCCCATTCCCCCTTTATGTGTGCCTCCTTCAGTCCCCCCACCCTCTACAAGCTTCCAGTGTAACATCTCCTCTATTTCATGGACTTGCATCAATCCACTCCCTTCTTGTGGATCAGGGGATCTATGTGCCCCCCATTCCTGCCTCCTCTCTTCCAAGTTCCCCAATTCCACTTACCCATGGAGGTTTGTGCATCTCCCCAATTCTTCTCCCACAACATGTGAGGGGCTCTGTGTGCCCCATTCCCCTCCTTCTCCTAATGCTAGAGAATCTGTGGGTGCTCATTTCCTGCTGCCCCCATGCCAGTATCTCTGTTTGCCCCCCCATTTTCCTTTCACTACATGCCAGGGGCTCTGTGTCCTCCCCACTTCTCTTGTCGAGTGTTCCTCTCAGCCTACCAATATCTAGAAGTTTACACAGTTCATTGCATCAGTAGCCAATGTCACTGGACACACCAGGGGCTCCTGGCATGCCTCCACTCCCCCTACAATTTGTAATTTGTTATATGATTTTTCCCCCCTGTTTATCTGGGAGATGAATCATTCAGAGTGTCAACATTTAAAACTTTATTGGGACAACAGACAGAACTTAAATACAGGAAAATGGTATCCTGGAGGTGTTGAAGGCTGCCATCAACTGGTTCTTGGATTTACGGACAAATATATAAGTGGATGAACCTGCTTAGTCTGCTAATCAGAACTGAGGGGCTCCATATAGCCCCCATTTCTCCCTTCCAGTTTTCTGATTTTCTCCCAGATCAATGAGGGTCTAGGACTGACACCTAGAAATTCCCTGAAATATTGGAATTGATTGGATACAGCATTCAAAAGTTATTGAGTTACATCCAGAGAGACAAGTCAAGAAATGCTGTTGAGTTGAGTATAAAGCCTCAGTTCACTCGACCACTTATTAGATTTTTAGCTGTATATATTTTATGGTTAAAGGGAAACTTAAAGGGGGATTTTTTTTAAACAGTCATTTAAAAGGAAAAAAACTGGTTGCAAGTGCACATTATATGGTCAGGTTATCCTCTAACATCTGAAAATCTCTGTTTAGAAGGAAAATGTTGACACACTCTAAATAATAGCTGTAATGCAGTTAGGTAACTTCAGAGTGTGCAGGTACATTGTTTTTGATTTAATAGAAGGCTAAATGATTTATGAATGAGACTACTCTGGCAAGGCAAATATAAATGGCTTCCTCAACAATCCATAACATCACTAAGTCCCAGACTTTACTTTAGACTTGTAGATTACTTTACTCTGTGGTGAGATGCCAATTTCCCACCCTAGAGATATGATCTGCAAAGGATATTTTTTCAGCTTTTTAGGATGGGAAAATATGTTTGACTATAACCCAGATGTTTGAATGTATTTGACATTTCATGGCCTTGGCCTTTCCATGTTTTCTCCTCCTTGCTGGATCTGTCCCTCTCTGTTTAGCTGCCAGAGGAATGGAGCTGATATGTCTAAATAGTTTCCTTGTCATATCATAACTGCTCTGATTTAAGACTCACTACTTTACCTGATGCGATCAATCTGCCCTTTCCATAGACACAAAGTAACAATTTCCCCAATGAGCTGTAAGCAAAATCATCCCAGCTTCTCAGAAGTGCTTATTGACGGCTTCTTTTGGATAATATGCAGCTGCA
The DNA here is from genome assembly GCF_016161935.1 of Mauremys reevesii. NCBI lineage: Eukaryota > Metazoa > Chordata > Testudines > Geoemydidae > Mauremys > Mauremys reevesii. The sequence continues at coordinate 241,561,847 of NC_052624.1, forward strand.
ATGTGTTTGAAACATTTTCTTTTGCATTTACCTAGCTAATCCACAGGTTTGTTCTAGCCTACAATCCTAAAAACCTAGCTCTCCCTCATTATTGCAGTTAGCACAGGGAAAAAACAAACGGAACATCCTGTACCTTTGTGGGCGTTCTAACTCTGGTCTACTTTATGCAGCTGTCAGCTCATATTTTCTGTGCAGTTTAATTGACAGTGTCATGGAATATGCCTTTCTCATTTCAATGTCATGAAGCTGATAGTCTTCAGTTCAGATTATTCCATGTTATCCAGCTCATATTACATTACGGTGAAAAGAATTTCACCTGAAAAGAAAGAGGGATCAAGCCAAAAGGAATGGGAACGGCCCAAAAGAGCATTTGATACACATTCTCTTCCTGGAAAAGCAAGCTATGTGCCAAAAAAATCCAATCCTGTAAATTAATGTTGACTCTGGGCATCTTTACTTTTTGCAACCCTTTTGTTACACTTCATAATGTTGGAGCAATTTGTTATTTTCTCGTGAACAGCTAGCAATCTCTCTAACCTTAAAGGAACAGTCATAGACAATCAAACATGCAATCACTCACACACTCCTATACAAATTGTGCCAATAAAAACAACATATAAATATGTCAGCTGCAACCATTTTTTAATCCTAAATTCAGCTCTAAAAAAATTCTTTGAAGTGAAGTATTCCTCTCACTCCTAAAATATAACCCATTCTAAAAGCTATTATGCATATATATATATATGCATCATATATATGCATAATATGATGTTAAACTGCTACTTTCCCAAGCTTAGGGATAATGCCAAGCAAAAATGTAAATTATTTTTAAGTCCAACTTACTGTATCATTTGGTTGTAGACTTCAAGGGCACCAAAGGGTCAAGCCCCTAACTCTCTTCTGGATTCATAGAATATCAGGGTTGGAAGGGACCTCAGGAGGTCATCTAGTCCAACCCCCAAAGGAGAAGGATTCTTTCTCTCCTTCTGGTTTTCATAAAACAGAACAAGTGCAAAAGGATTTGATCCTGTCTCCACGGAAGTTTATATGAGCGTTGCAATTCACTTCAGTGGGGATATGACTAGCTCTTAAGATATTACTAGAAAAAGCAGTGACACAAAGAATGGCTACTTACAGACATAATGTAAGACTTTGAAACAATGAGAGGAAGAATTTTTCTTATCTAGGTTTCTCAACCAGAGGAATTTACTAACATTACTTCCTATTAGGATCTGGAATTGTTGATTCTAGCAGCCAATAGGAGAAACAGATTTCCTGGTTTCAACTTTTTTTTCTGTTCAGGGGGCAATAGCGAAGGTTATGATGAGATAGGGAGGAAGAAGAGGTGAGTCAGAGATGGTTTGGGCTTTATTACTCTTGGTACTTTTGTCTGTCTTCTATCTGACATAATGACGTCCCATTTGCTATCATGGTTATGCATTATGGTTCATCTTGGAAAGGTTAACGAAGGGTGGTTCTGGGATCAATCTATGCTTGGATGGATACCTAAGGGTCTTATCAACCCCTACCTGCCATTAGAAGACTAAAGGTAGCTATCTGAATCTGACCCTCATGAAGAAGCCTTCTTCTGATCTAACTGGACCTGAGGGGTTGATAGGAATCTTACTAGAATGCAGCCCTCATGTCACCATTGGGAGCATGGGGCGGGGGGAGATTTGAGAAGAAATATTTTGATCCCAATTTTGGATTCATTATGTTCTCTTAAGTAAAAAACCTGGCAAACCTCTTAACTTAGTGCCAAGTAATGATTAGAAGAAAAGAACAGATTACAGATTACAAGCAACAACAGAGATAGAAGTTGGTGAACAAAGCCAAGCTGAAAAGAATTATCTGGGATACCCTCCTTCATAAACACACTTCATGCTTACACAGCACATGTTCCAGGTGGTTTTGCTCATGCTATATTGAAAACTATGTTTATTATTCTTCTGTTTCAGTACTGACCAATCACAATACAACAATTAAAATGGGAGTCCTATTGACCCTAGTTGCCTGATTTTTCAGCAACTTGGGCACATACCACAATTGCCTGTGCAAATCATATAACTCTGTAAATGATCATAGTTAGTCATTTGTATGAACAATTACCCAGTCTCCACGTGCAATCACAGTAATGGCACATGCACATTTAGATTGTGCTTTTGAAAAGCACAAAGTCAGTATGAGTCATGTGACTATCTCCCTTTATCTATGCATCTAACTTGTTATTAAAAAAAATCAGATTCTTAATGTTGTCCATGTTACTAAATTAACGTATATGTGTGACACAAGGCCCACGCTATGTGGATTTAATTATGTTAGCAACAATATTTTCTAGAACATTGTCAAGAAAGATCCTGCCTTGGTGGTATTTGACTCACAGCTGAGTTCCAAACTGGGTGTTGCTGCTGTGAATGTGGCATGGTTTCCCTGTCCAGTATTGGCAGATATTTTTGTAAAGAACCATGCTAGTTTTAGCTATGCTCAACCCTCCATAGTTACACATGGGCACCGTTATTCGCTCATTCATACTATGGTTTATATGTTTGTTAGGTGTGGATGGAAATCAGGTTAAAACTGTGTTACCCAAAGTGCGAACAGGGTTTTAGATATTTGTTTGGTATTTAAGTAATCAATCAATAGCTGTCTTAAGGTTTTATACTGCTGCCCATCACTGCAGTATCTTGAGCACACTCACGCTTGGTGACATCCTATCTTAGGTTCACAAATAATAAGCCTTGAGCTGTTTTGAAGTCACCACTTTCTCAGAAATACAAATTAAGATAGTTGAAAAAATATGCCATGAGACTCAGTGTCACAAATGTCGATGAGCAAGCCTCTTTATGTTGTTTGTAAATCCTTTTCTGCTGTCATAGTGATTCACATCCCTTTAATTTATACTTCGCTTGGTTTGTCTGGCTTTCCTCAGTTTGGAGGGAACATGCACAGCTGATGTATGTGTCATCCCACCCAGGGCAGCTTTAAACAGGCAGCTCAGGACCCATTACAGTTAGTTATCCTGTTCCTTACAGTCTCAAACCAAATTGACATATTTGTTGGATTTTCTGTAAGTCATTTAACAAATAAACAAAAGAAAGAGTTAATCTGTAGGATGAAGACGCCAAGCAATTGAAAGCTGATGGCAGATGTTCTTAGTTGCCAATCACAGCAAAATTTCACATAAACCAAAAGCAAAGTTTTAGGTTTACATGAGGTGCCTCTACGACAGTTTTATATTTAAAGTGCAAAAGATTAGGGGTGAACTTGTATTGCAAATCTGTACCTTGCCAAATAAAAAGGTGTTATGTAACATGAATGCTATTCACCTTGGGGCCTGCCTACATTTTTGGGTCTTGTGAGACACAGGTCATCAGTATGCATATAGATGAGGCTGACCCAGGCAGATTTATAGGCTTTGGCATTTAGATTAACTTTTTCAGGATGACAAAGCATAACCTATTGTTACAATTAGGTAAAGAGGGTGGTTTTATGTGCAAAACAAATTTTTCATCCATCTGATATTTATTATGAGGTAAAATTCTTCAGGCTACTGAAGAACATTCCATAACATGTATTCACCTGCCACTCTGGATTATGTAAGAAGACTTTCACCACTACCAACAATAGCCAGTTATTTAAAATCAGTATTGTGAGCTGTGCTCAGTTCATTTAAATGGATTCTAGAACTATGTACACAGCATAGCAAGTGTGTATCGTAAGCTAAAATTGGTACTGTCATCTTGGTGATGCCATCTGTCTCCCTGAAGGACAGCCCTATTCAGTCTGCTGAGAAAATTTAGAAATTAAATCTAACTTCTAGGAGAGAAGCATTCAAAAGGATCCATGAATCATCATATGCAAAAATACCCCATAAAATTCAGGTTATATTCCTTCGGGGCTGGATACAAATAATTAGCACTAAAATCAGTGCAAGTAACTCTTGAAGCCTCCTTATTAACTGACCATCTTTGCCTGAAACACTTGATCCAGTTAGCAGTTGTTGATCTGGCTCCGGAATAGTGGGACACTGAGTCAGATGTATCAACCAATCCTGATATAAGGTGAATGGGGGAAATGAAGAGCAAAGGGAGGATTGGCCAAGGATGGTTATAAGGTTTGAGCTGAACTTTTTTGTTATAATATCTGTCTTAATAAAACCAAACCTCAGCAAAGGTAGGGATTGGAGGCTACAATTGGCTGTTTTTGAGAGAGGTTTGCAATGGTACCTCCTCACAGAGGTGTACCTCTTTAAACTGGAGTTGAAATAAATAAATGTAGTCTGAATGCTTCTTTAAGTCCAGAGTTCAGCCTCTAAAATGCAGCCTGAGAAAAAAAATTCTCCTAACTGACAAACTTAGGCTTGTTAGACCAAGAACAGTGGTACATTCACATGCATGACTGACTTCTCTCATAATATTCCAAATCTGAAAAAGAAAAAACCCTATATTTACTGACAATAGAATCATTAGAATCTCTATCCTGATGCTAACAGGCACAGGAAAAAAATAAATTTCTCTGGCTAAATATCTTGGCTGCGTCTAGTGTTGATGGAAAAACTGAAATGTCTTTCAATAGCATCCATGGTAAAAGGAGATCTTTGTTCTCTGTTCTGTTGGGTCTGAAAACATTCATTTTGAAACTCAGAGGTGTGTATTCTAGGAAGTCTTAGGAGACATTTGTTAATACAGTGTGCTCCAACAGGGGAAGTTAGGTTAACTGTGTCACCATTAAATTTCTGATGAGTTCCAGAGGCCCAGAGACTTTTCGTTTCCATGGAATCTTGAATTAATGCCGAAAAATGAAGGAAATTTTTTTTCATGCACTTCACAAAAGTAGATTAATTGGCTGCACACTTTTACCTGAGTACAACTTTAAAGTATAAAGTTTTAATTTTGAATATTAGGAGAGCCAGATACATCCAAAGTATAGCTCACAATTGCTCTGAAAGGACTTTTTTTCTGTTATTCTACGAGACCCCAATCCATGTATGGTAATGAATATTTCTTTGAATTGCTTGCAGAAACTAGTAAATATTTCCAAGTATGGCAGTTTTTTTTCATCTGTGCTTGCAATTTATGCTTTATTTTTAAATTGATAATAGCCGTAATACCTTAAGGAATGACTTTCATGACACAGAATGGCTTCCCATTTTGTTTCCAGATGCATTTCAAGGTCCCTGAACTTATTTTTTTAAAACCCTATATGGATTGACTATACAAAAAGTTATAGTGTCCTCAACTTCCATTGACTTTAATCAACTTTAATGGGAAATGAGGGTGCTTAATACCTCAGAAGAAGTTCCCAGCACATTGCAAGCCTGAACTCTTAGTGCAATAGGATTTAAAGGATGTAGCAGTTTTAGAGATTGTTTCATCTTCTGTGACTCACTGTAACAGCTACATTTGTTGGCTGAAACTCTCACAGGGCAGAAGGCCTAGGGGAATGGGCCTTTTTGGCATGGGGCTCTCAGCTCTCCTCCTCACCATGAAGATCAGGATGAGCTAGAGCCAAACAATCTTCAGGCCACAAAGGAAGGCTACGCTTCCTGAGTAAACCTTCTCAATCCCAGTGGCAGTAGAATGACAATGTTTCTCATATTCTAATACAATAAATAATAATAAGTGACCATAATATAATATTGCAGCAAAAAAGTCAGTGAAACACAGTACAGTGGATTCTCTGTGTCCTTATTTGGAAAATGTATGCTTTGGTCTAATTCTGTATTTAGCACTCAGACACCACAATGAGAGGCACACTATAGATGGAATCTGGAAAGGATATAACAGAGTTCTTTATCAGACATTTGGCATGTTTCGCTTGTCTCTCAAACTCAAAAGTTGCTAAGCTGTGTAATACTGTATTACCTCTGGGTGATGTTTACAATAAATGCAATCTTTGAGAGATAATAGTCTGTGGTGACGCTAAGAAGAAAACAAAAAAAATTCCAAACTCAATTAAAGTTTCTAATGTATTTAACTTTTAGCAACACTATGATAATAAACAGCACTTGGTGTAGCGTAATCTTCCAAGTGACATATAATTTCCTGCAGTTAGATACATCAGTTTTCTATGAATAAAATCCCATCATACTTTAGGTTCATGGTCAAGATTAAGAGGCATTGTAGAATACAGATATGGATTTGTATTATTGACTCATCCTCCTCCAGTACAACCACATACTGAAGGCAAACGGGTCACAATTCAGCAGTCCATCCCTATTCAGCAAAACACTTAAGCACATATAAGTGCTTTGCTGAATAGGGATAGATTTAATCACTAGCTTAAATGTTTTTTGCTGAATTGGGGCCATAAAGGGTCATAGTAGGTGTGTATGGATTATCTATCTATTCTTTCACTATGTGTGTATGATTCATTATCCCTTCAAAAACAGCTACTGCTTGTGCATTGCTATTTGAGCACATTGAACCTTACCCCTTTTCCATTCCATGATATTTTAACTGGTTTCAAAATTGCAAGTATATAGCCTTAATGGGTGTTTTGGGGACCATTACTGAAATCATTACAATGGATTCAGTTAATGAATGAGAGTTTCGTATGCAAGAAGTCTTGTTTTGATAATCAGTGGTGTTGATCTATTTGGTGTTATCATGGAGACATATATACATGTCTGGGAAATAAACCATCTTTAAAGTAAATAAATGCTTACATTATTTCTCATTTAATCTTTAAAACTTTTGGGATGCCTGTTATTGACAAGAAATGCATGTCTTTTTATTTTCTCCAATGCTGACAGGAGAGGAGAAGGAACTAATGCTGGAGCTATTTGTCAGCAGTTTCTTTGGACAGACTCATTTTGTTTTGATTTTTATTTCACTGTTATTCTATTCTGTATGTAATATGTAGTCTACTGACAAAATCAATTTTCCTTGGCCTTATTCAAAGTACTGGCAAAAATATGAACCATGGGAACAAATGCTGCACTTTCACTCAATGAAAGACTTTCTTTCAAATTTGTCGACAAAGTTCATTCTTTTAGGATTAAAAATGTGTCATCCACCACCTGTGTCTTTCTTGGCACTTTTTAGTGCATCTGTCCATGAGAAAATGTCGAATCACTGAACAGCCTTTAACTGTTTAAAGCAGACACTCATGACATCCCCATGCAAAATATGCTACTGTTATCATAGTAGCTCCCAAGGGCCAACATGTTTTTGTGGCTTATTCTGTGCTGATCAGAGTGTACCAGCATTATTAAATCCATTGCAGCGTCTCTTTGAAAGGTCAAAGACCGAACTCATAAGGGGATCTTGCTTTTAAATTCACATCTAAAATGAAGGACATTGGTAAAGCTGTGTGGGAGGAACTGGTCTGCTCAACATTTTTCTACATCATTTTATCTTGAAACATTTTGTATTTATTTAGGGTCAAATCCTGCCCTGTTCTTCAGAATTCTGAAGAACAACCCTCCTCCGGTGGAACTGGTGTGGTTCTCTGTGCCAAGGAGACAGGGTTCACAGAGACAACACAGAGCTGTACAGCTGCAGTTTAGGTGGGGTGAGTGTGGGCTGCATGAGGGATGGAAACTGGTAACTAAATGGATCCACCTGCTATTATGCCATGTCAGGAATGTGCAAATAGTATGGAGGCCACTTTATGTATTACTATTGATTTTTATTGCAGTAGCACTTAGAGGGGCCTCCTTGGGTCAGACACACAATACACACGGGACTAGATCTTCAAATATACATGGGACCAGTTTTTGATACCCATGGACTCATGGAATATTACTTTACAGCAGGCGTGTTTCCACTGAAGTCAGTGAAACTACTTGTGGAGTAAGGGCATCCCAATCTGACTCATAGTAAGAGACAATCGCTATTCTAGACAGACTAGACAGACTAGATGAATAAAGCAGGAAGATACATAGATATAAACTGATTTACTTGAGTTCACACAAGGCATCTATGGCGGTGCTGGGACTTGAATTAAAGTCTTCTTATTTCCAGAGTTAGTCTAGTGCTTTACCACATGGCTAGCCTTCCTCTCCTAGTTCTCACTACAGTCCCAGGGCTGCAGATGCAGCTATGGAGCAGTTTCAATGCTACATAGTGTAGGTGGAGGGGAAGATTCTTTATCCTCAGGCCCAGGAATTCTCCCCAGAGTACAATCTGGCTGCATGGCCTGTGGACCAGGACTTTTGCCACACTATGAACAGAGTTTGAATGGATAGATAAGTGGCAGGACCATGATTTCCAATGTTAAAATAATAAGTTTAATATATAAGGAAAGGAGCCCTCCATGTAATACCATTAGAGGCATATTTCCATAGATAAAGAGGCACACATAAATAAGCCCTTATAATTTAGAGAGAGATGTGACTGGAATCTCAGTCCCTTAAGGAGCACCTTCTCTAGCCCAAGCCAACAGAGACTCATACATAATGCACAATTCCACACACCCTGACCGGTCAATGGAATAATTTAATCTTTAGAACTTTCAATTTCTTATCTCTCTGAACCACTTAAATTCAATTCTTTTAATTAACATTTAAATGAGATTACAATTCCCAGTTTGAGTTGTCAAAGGCCATTAGGGCATTATGGCATTTGGCAATGTTGCTTTCATGTCATAGGATTTGAGCAATCTCACACTCAGGCAGTTTTTGACTTTCCCAATAACATTGGGCTAGATTATATTTCCCCCCTTCTTTAACTGCTGGATGTACTTCCATTTAATAAATAGCCTGTCTGGGAAAAGTTGCGTGGAGTACAAATTCTCACTCAAGGGAGGCATACAACAGCGTCTGCTCTCCGAACATCTTCCTGCAACTATGAAACAAAGCTAAAAAGCTTTATTTCTACATAGTGCTATTCTATTTCCCCCCCCCCCCATTTTTTGCAGGACAAACAGAATGTTTATCACTCTAGCATTTTCATGTCCCATTACTTTACAATAAGATCAGTATTCTCATTCATGTGTCCACACAATTGCAGTGGACTGGTGATATGCAGCATAGCCATATTTCTTTATTTGAGCCTAGCTAAGCTGTAGGTGTAGGTTAAGATGGAGGTGATGCAGAAACCTGCTGCCCTAAGTTGTCTCCTTGCAAAGAGTTGTGCTCACTGAGCATACTTCTTACTACACCCTTTATGCTCCTCCATTCACGTGTCCAGCTTGTAGCCTGACCCAAAGTTGGGTAAATATAATTGTAATCTGAGGATTAACAGGTTCTTGTCCCAAGATTAGGCCCAGTAAGATTATTGTAAAATTATTATATAATTTGGGAACCCCGATGTGCACAGGTGCAACACTCACACTATAAAAGCAGCAAAGAGTCCTGTGGCACCTTTGCTGCTTTTACAGATCCAGACTAACACAGCTACCCCTCTGATACTCACACTATAGGAACTCTCTCCATATATATAAATATATGATTTATTAATAATTTAGCAAAGATTATACACACAAACTTAACAAAGAAAATAAAAATAATACTAAAAGTACATTTGGACATCCATACTTACACCCTTATTTTTTATACTTAACCATTATTTTTTTTATCACCATCATTGTCCTCATCTTTCCCGCTGGCCATTATTCTGGCCCCTTCCAAGGTCTACATTTTTCCAACCTATCTGCTGCCCCAAAATGTTACTTTTATAGAGGATACGCTGATGCTGCCATGACCAATGCATATTCAATAAAGGCCCTTATTTGTATTTTCTCCCCTTAAGGTTGGTATATGTATGATGTTACCCTATTAGCATACACGTCAATTTGCTGTCATGGAAGCTTTGCGGTCGAAGGTTCTGTTAGAAACTTTCTGGATGATGGTGTCATCTATGTTCTGTGTTGGGGTCAGCTGTGTTCTGTGGGTGGCTAATGTCAGTATTCTAAACAAAATTCCCTCTCTTGCATGCTACTTTCAGTTCCCTATAACTTATAAGTTACTTAAATTTATCTATACCAAAGGTTATAGACCTTAAGCCTCACACTATCTACTAAAGCCAAATCTTACAAAATAAAAGCCTGTAGGTTTCTTTCATTACTTCTAAATATAATAAAGCAAAATAACAAAGTAATAAATATAATACAGGTAAGATGGCCCACTGGGCTACAAGCTCTGCTTGACAGTGTGGCAAGAAGGCAGGCTTACGACCCAGGCTCCATCTTGCCCTTACAGTAGGGTTGCCAACCCTCCCTAGTTTCACCCGGAGTCTCCCAGAATTGGGCTCTATCTCCTGGAGGCTACTGAAGCCAAACTGGGAGATTTTAGGCTGCTAAAAGTCCCGCGGTGCAGCAGGGCTAAGGCAGGCTCCCTGCCTGCCCTGGCCCTGCGCTGCTCCTGTAAGCAGCAAGCACATCCCTGAGGCCCCTGGCGGGGGGAGGGGTCAGAGGGCTCAGCGCGCTCTGGAACTGGGTCTTTGCATGGTGCCGCGGCCCCAAGCACCGACTCCACAGACCCCATTGGCTGGGAACTGTGGCCAATGGGAACTGCAGGGGCTGTAGGGACATGCTGGCTGCTTCTGGGAGTGATGTGTGGAGGGGACAGTGCACAGAGTCCCCTGGCCCCGCTTACCTCATGTTGCTCCCCTTCCTACACCAAACTCCCTCTCAGATCCCACACCCCTGACCCCCTCCTGCACCACAATCCCCTGCCTCTGCACTGAACCCTGTCCTGGAGCCTGTACCCACACCCCAACCCTTTCCTCCAGCCCTGAGCCCCCTCCTGCACTCCGAACCCCTCAACCCCAGCCCAGATCCTGCACCCCTTCCTGCACCCTAACCCCCTGCCGCAGCCCAATGAAAGTGAGTGAGGGTGGAGGAGAGCAAGCAATGGGGGGAGGCAGAAGAAGTGAGCGGGGCGGAACCTTGGACAAGGGGCGGGGCCTTGGAAAAGGAACAGGAAAGGAGGCGGGGCAAGGTTGTTTGGGTTTGCGTGATTAGACAGCTGGCAACCCTACCTTACTGGTGTAATTTGCACTCGAGGAGGTGCTAGCAGGAAGAGATTCGCATACGCAAGAAATTTCAGGAGCAGCAATTGTACCTCCCCCAACCACCTAGGCATGGTTCTTTCCCAGTCTGGGCCCTGAAAAGCCTTGAAAGCTCTTAAAGAAGAAGAGGACAAAGCTCATAGAAGAAGAGCATACAGGCTGCTAAAGTGAGGTGAAGAGCCAATATATATTGGCTGAAGACATCTGAATACTGAAATCAGTTTGCTAGTACCAAATACACCGTTTCTAAGAGCGCAATTCAGTGTAAGGTTTACATACTATAACATACTAAAAATAATGACTATGGCCTTTCATATTTACAGCTAGATTTTGGAGGGCCCTAAGCCAAACATGACCTTACTTAAGCTGCTAAAGCCCCTAACAATGCAATTAATTAACAATGTCTGCAAACAGACACTGCAGCTGATTCAAACAAACACTGGAGAAAAGAGCACATCTGCACTGGGTGGAAGAGTTGCACCTGGAAACATCACAGCCCTTCCTGTCTCTGTTGAACAGGAGACTCTGGGTGAAATCCTGGCTCCATTAAAGTTAGTGGGAGTTTTGCCATTGAGTTCAGTGGGACCAGTGTTTCACACCAGTGTCCAGCTGTATTAGCATAGTGTTCTAGTGTATTCAGGCAGGTAGATGACTGATATCCTAACACTGAAAAATGTGGAAGTTCCTTCCTTTCTTTCTTCCTCTCTCTTTCTGTTATTCTCTTTCACTCTGGTGTTCCACAAGTATTCCTGACATTCCTCATTCTCTTTAACACAATTACCATGAGGAATGAAGCAGGACCTTCCAATGCTACTAGTCTAGTAGCTGCTTCTGCTGTCTCTCTGCTCCCATGCTCTTCAGGGATTCACAGACTACAGTAGACTGTTGCACAGCAAGGAAAAACCGCTAGGGCTGCAGATTTGGGGGAGATCTAAGGTTGAAGCCCCATTTATATTTCATTTGAAAAGCTGTATTTTAAGAAGAAACCCCCTTATTCAGGCAATCTCCAGTTGAGCAAGCCACTAGGTGGTGAATATAGAAATTTCTTACAAAATGAATGAGGCCAACAGAAAAAAACACTATGGCCTGAGCTACATTAGTGGGGGGGGGGGTTTGAACTAAGATACGCAACTTCAGCTATGCTATTCGCGTAGCTGAAGTTGCAGTATCTTAGTTCGACTTACCTGGCTGTCCTCACGGTGGCGAGTCGACTGCTGCGGCTCCCCCGTAGACTCTGCTTACTCCTCCTGCCGAGGATCGATTTATTGTTTTATCGATTAGCGGATCGATTTATTGTGTCCAGATGAGACGCAATAAATCGATCCCAGATACATCAAACACTACCCGCCAATCCGGTGGGAAGTATAAACCTACCCTATGTTTCATTATCTTCTAACCTGAATCTATGACCGGAGGGAAACCTGATAAAAATGACTAGGTGCAAGGATATGTAGACGGATGATGCCAGGTGTGACTAAGCTACAGTGTCCTAATGTAAAAGCAGAGGACATGCAGGCACAGATGTCAGTTGTGATAGTATGGATAACCTGTTCTGTATAAAAAACTAAAGCATCAAATACCTAGAGACCTCAATGCAAAAGGCATAATTAAACACTGCACAATGAATCTTCTATCAATGACTAGACAATAGACTAGCAAGTCATGGATAACAAGTTTGCCTCTACATGTCTCTTCAGGGGACCATTTAAAATAGAAGAATGCTGGAAAACAGAAGAAACATAATCAATACTGTGATTAATTACAGTAATTTTACACAAACAGCTGGGCAATTAAGCATGCTCTTTAGGAGGTGTTTCTCGCAGTGACATGTGAAAGGATGAATGAGTTTCAAACCAAACTTCACATCAGTATATTGAACTGTGCAGTAGTAAAGACGACCACCTTGGGTTGGAAACTTTCCAGCTACCAAATATTCATATACAAACATCTCTGAAAAATATGGGCTCTTGAAGTGCTCTTCTTTCTTGCATGTTATTTTACCTTACAGATTACCCACTCCTCTTTCCTCTGGCTGCTTTTATAACAGCTAAATTTTGGACACCAAATAAAACAGAAGAAATGCACAGGAACATAATGATACTTAAGTTACAATGGTCTACACTCTGGGCCTGACCCAATGCCCACTTAAGAAAACAGAAGTCTTTCCAGTAAGTTTCACTGTGATCCAGAGGGTTCTACAGAGAGGAGTAAACTACACTTCCCTGAGCCTGTAAACCTCCTCAGTCCTGGGGGGTTTCCCTCTGTAGTCCTTCCTCAAGTTTTCCACTGAGGACAGAAATAGCTTTACCTCCTGGCTGAACCTCCGTAGGATATTGGATACAGTGTTTGTTAAAATGTGGCCCACTTAAATGAGCCATAGCTCAGGCAGGAACCCACACTGTTTTGCCATTGCGCTTAATATCTAACCTGCAAAACACTCCTGTCAGTCCAATCCTAGGCTTCCCCTGAGAAGTCACCACTGTGCAACTAGATGCTGCATAAAGCTGGAGGAACAACTAACAATAAATCATTTACTCCACGAATTTAGCCTCTTTGGAAATTATTCATGAGCAGGTTGTGGTTTTTATTAATTTAGTCACCGTTTGTAATTGTTTGAGCAAGTTGTTTGTATGAACAAATTTTAGCCTGTGGGTTGCTGGAAAACTGTTCTGTAAATATTTATTATCACAATTTATTATTCATATAGTCTGACTGGTCACCTAAGTCATATGGTGTTGTTTCTATTTCCTGATTGGAAGACTTAAACTTTAATACAACCCCCTTCCCCCCCCCAAAAAAAAAAAATTCGTGAAGAAATCACACACAGTTGTCCATACAAAGCTCAGTAGAATCACTGAATGGCCAACTTTCCCCAGTAACACTGGACAGTGCTCCATATGCACTCTAAAGCCCTATTATTAAATGTCGGTGCTTGACTGCCTTTCCTTTCACAAAAAGATTGAAGGCTCCTAGGAGCAGAGGGATGCTTCTTCAGTGGCAGGTGCTAAATCAGTTGCTTTCAACAAAAACAACAAACAGCCCTTGGCCAGTGCAAGAAGGCTACACCATGGCATGGTCTGGAGAGCTGTGAGAAAAAGAGAGTGCTTTTGACCACTGAAATGTAACCCTGGACTAAAATCACTGATCATCGCAAGTCTGTTAGCATATATTACATCTGGCTGTGCAGCAGTAGCAGCTCTGAGCATGAGTGAGGCCCACTGAGACAGGCTGGTGGACTTGGGCATAAGATTTTAAATCAGGTTTGGAGATGGAAAGGGGAGATAATGGATCCCAGATGACTGGCATCCTCAAATACATTTTTAACATTCATCAGCATACACAGTAATAACTAGACCAGGGATCAGCAACCTTTGGCATGCAGCTCGCCAGAGCAAGCACCCTGGTGGGCCGGGCTGGTTTATTTACCTGCCGCCTCCACAGGTTTGGCTGATGGCGGCTCCCACTGCCGCTCCAGGCCAATGGGGGCTGTGGGAAGTGGTGCGGGCTGAGGGATGTGCTGGCCGCCGATTCCCGCAGCCCCCATTGGCCTGGAGCAGTGAACCGCAGCCACTGGGAGCTGCAATTGGCCAAGCCTATGGACGTGGCAGGTAAACAAACTGGCCCGGCATGCCAGGGTGCTTATCCTGGCGAGCCACATGCCAAAGGTTGCTGATCCCTGAATTAGACACTGAACGGTGAGCTGCCAATTATGAAATGCCAGATCACTTCTTGTCCTCTAATAGCTTAGCATGAACTGGACCCAAACTTCTTGAGACCTGAAGGCAAGCAGCTATAAAATCAGCCAGTTTCTTCCTCAGTAAACCAACCATAGCCTGAATTTGATTAGGACACTGGATGATCTGTCAGTGTGGAAGAAAAATTGAGTGGGGTTGATAGCGAAAGTGATGAAGTCTATGAGGGAGACCATGCTGGCTTGAGAAGGTTTTCTGTGAGATTGGTTTAAAGATTTATTTAATGTTTCTTTTTTTAAAATATGTGTTTTTAAATATGAAAAAGGCAACTTCAAGGTTGAGACAGGTACAAGTAAAGTGCTAATAAAATTAATTATTTTACAAGTCAAATAATTTCTTTTTCTTTGACTGAATATGTAGTACCCACAGGTCTCAAATGTGACTGAAGTCTCATTGTGCTAGGCCTGTACAAATGCAGTCTCTACCCTGAAGAGCTTACAATCTAATTGAGGCAAGACACAACCTTTGAGTGTAACCCAGAATAGCAGGGAAGGAATAGGCGGGTCAGAATAATAGTGGCAGCATTGGAAACAAAATAAAACATGGATTTTAAAAAGAAAATTTAGTATTTTCAATTAAAATATTGTAGGAGGCATCAAAAATGCAAAGAGAGGCTACAGTAAAATGACAGGATACTTAATTTTATCACTGATTATCTACTGTCCATGTTCACAGAAGGTATTGTTGGGATGATTTTACCCTGTTTTCATTGAGCCACTTACAATTACCCAAAGGCAAAATGCTCCAGCAATATCTTAAGAAAAGAAACCAAATCCCCTGGTCAAGCCCGGAAGGATGGGCATTTTGATATCACAAAGGGAACAAGGTCACATTAGGCTTTGCTGAACTCTTCTCAAAAGCCAACTGAGCATGTTCAGAAATGATTTTTTGCAGTCTCATAACATCTTTTTAAATATTTTTCTCTAAAGTTAAGAAGAGGCTTGGCTTTAATCCCTAACAAGGAAAAGTGTTCTTGCAGGCTCAATCTGTTTTTTTTTTCTGTTTGCTCTGTTCAAAGAAGCATGGCTTGATTTTTTTTTTTTTTACACAATAGGTAAAGTATTTCTCTTATTTTCCCTACTGTAACTCAAGTACATCTGAAGGGATTTTGCCCAAACATTAAAATAAAATCCCATACCACCTGCAGGCATACTCAAGTCTGCAAAAATTCATCATTAAAAGGTGACTATTTCAGAAAGTAATAAGCATATAAAATAGGATTAAACTAGAAACTGTTTTGCAACCTTAGCATGATATAGAGTTCTAAGACACTATAACTAATAAGGTTTTCCTGATAGTTTCCTAAACTAGCTAAAAGACATTTTGTTTTTAAAAGTTTTGAGTTCCAGCAACTTCAGGGTTGATTCAACGATCACCATAACATTCTTTTCAGATTTTGATGTTTTACTGGTCAGACTATTCCCAGACCACCAGTGAAGCTTTCCTCTCTTCTCTTCTAGTCTAGTCTAGTCCTTATATTAGACCCATGACTGTGGCATTCCAGTAGTGTATTGAGCGACAGGACTAGCATCTATCACATATGGTTCTTCCTTCTTGCTCTCTCCTCCCTCTCTGCAGGTGGAAAGTCATAGGTGGATTTCTTGTTATAATCCTTACATTTATATACTAGCAAATGCAAAGGTCTGAGCTAGTTCAGAGCTCTGGAGGCAGTTTGCTCTAGATCCTTGGACCAGCCACCAAGAAAGCTCTGATTATGATTGTCAGGCATTGTCATGCTGTAAAAGCACCAAAGCCCTTCATCTTATTTCTAATTCATTTTGGATATGTTCCTGCTTTCCACAGCAAATGTGTTTGAATGCACACACATCTCATCCTGTGCAATACTGAGCTCTTTCTGCTGAATGAATTGGGGAAGACTCAATTTCTCCTGGCACAAGAGAAGCTAAGAAACTCGCAGTAATTATACACACTGAGTAAAACCACAATGCCTTTAAGAAACTTTTTTTCCTGTTCTCTTATTTATTGACAGATTTTTTTTAATTACAACACAATGAAACAATGGTAAGTACATAAGATGCAATAGTATAAAAAAGCCATTTTAACCCTTCCCTTGGTTAAGACACTTACAGCAGACAAGAACTGCCCCACCCCAAACCCCCCTCCTCAAATGAAAACAAAAATAAATATAAATTAATAAATATAAAACAAATCACTGCACAGCCCTTAACTCTTTGATTGCCATGGCAAGAACCATAACGATTCTAGCATGTGACTTTTTTTTTTTGTGGTTAAAGGTTGCCGCAGCAGTCAAAGGGTTATAGTGTTGTAAACATAAGTACTTTGTTGGAAATGTTCAGTTATGTTAATGGTCTACAGCAATGAGATTAATATCATGACCCCTTGACCTTTAATGACGCAATGTTATAAGGAGTTAAAGAGATAATAGCTTGGTGAGCTGTTACATAGCTTAATTAACCCATTTTATTTAACAATGCACAATGAGGCCTTGATTTACTAATAAAGAACAACTTGTGTATAATAAAACACTGTCCAATGTACTGATCAATAAAATCAATGAAAAAATCAGTCTAAGCACCACAAAATTTTGCCTGATTATATCTGACAGACATAATACACTTTAGCACCATTGAGTCAGCCTTGCATTTGCACACAAACTCTGTGTTTGTCAGTAGAAGCTACCTGAAAGAATAACATATGTCAGTTATAAAAAGATTACTGTATAGAATGCTGTGTGAGCAATAGAATAAAATAAAATAAAATAACAATCATGAAAAGAAATTTAGTTAGAGAAAGCAAGTAAAAATGCTCCAGTTATTTTGTTGTCAATACAGAACATAATGAGCAAAACTCTGGCATGGAATGTATATGGGGCTATGCAGCAAAAACAGAATACGGTGAGAAAATGTGCAGCACACTATGAAATCATTACACCTATATTCTGGCTTATTTGTAGGGCTATCTAAAGTCACATGACCGGTTGCTGTGTGTGGTTCAGGGTGCAAAGCTTGAAAAGAGTTTTCGTTTGTCCAAATGTGGATTATGTCATGTCTAAAAACCCATCTAACATATTCTAAGCCTAAGTATTGCACCAAAACCCATGTATGCACATGAAAACCCCATTCATACATCTTATTCTATCTCAGAGGTGGAGTAAAGCGAGCACACAGCAATGTGGAAAGGGCCACTAAGTTGCAATATGCACGGCATAACATATTGGAACAAAATCAGTTTCTACAGCAAGTATAGAGAACAGCTAATGGCAGGAAGGAGTGGTATGTAGATGGAAATCTGAAAAGCCTACTGAGATCAGAACCAACACAGACTCACTAGAACTGAAGCAGCAATTGAGGTACTGCGGATACTAGGGCACAAAGCACGGAGAGTAAGCAGGATGCACGGCATTCAGGAGAAAGAGCAGCTGAAACAAGAGCTGTGTGAAGCATCAAAACAATGTACCCTGATACGTGTACGCTTGCCAACGTACTAGGGAAAACAGCCCCAGAATCAGATGCTTTAGCAATTGAGAACACTAACTACAGACCTGGCAAGGAGCAGACATCCCCCCCCCGCACCGCTCAGAAATGGCTTCTGTGTGAACAATCACATCTCTCTCACATGTGACTCACCCTGAAAGCTGTAAGTTACCACTACCAGGGTTTTAAACCCTGTGCATGATAGCAGATGTTACAGAGACCTGTGCATAAATGTGCTATGAATAGGTATGAGTTAGTGGAGATTGGAAACAAGATAGTAACACAATGATTAGGAAAGGGTCCCACTATTTAATAATGTTGTCTCAATAAATTATGATACAAAGCTGCTGGATATGTGTGAATGAACTGAGGTGTCAGAAATAAAATACCCCAACACCTCAATAGTATAACTGTAGATTACCTACTCCTAGAAGAAAAATAACATTAGAAGGAGAGAACTTTAATCACAACATCAGCAGCTGCCAAGTACTGGTAGAATGATAGAAATGATGGGCATATGTGCAGAACAATGCTAGCATTGTTGAAATGCAGCCTCCTGGACAGCTCAACTATCACAGCGTGAACGTGTGTGGACAATGCACATGGGCTGACACCAAGATAATTCACTACTGTTGTAACATCATTCACAAAAGATGTACAGAACCAGATGTGATAATCTGAGCAAGCAGTTTGTGATGCTTAATGCAGGCTATGCAACACATTTTTATCCACAGTTTAGGAAAGAAGCAATGGGCAATGGTTGAGGGAGACTTTAAAAATCATGCCTGAATACCCAGAAGCTTGACTGTCCATGTGAATATATGGATGCTGCAAATCAACCCCGTGGATAAGAAAGACTGATATACTAAAATTGGATGTGTAAAAAATGTTGATGTTGTTTAGCATAATTGTAGTGAAAGGTGTGCACAAGATGCCTCAAGTATGCACATGGAATGACTCAAATAATAGTAGTCACCATCACATCAGCAGTAACACAAAAGGGGTGGATTTCCTTGTGACTGATTGCAACTGTGGGTGTCTGTGTCAGAGTGACCAATGAGACATTGACAACATTTTAACACCTCCTCCCAGTCCACATAGTTTACTTGTTACTGCTTGCTATTCTAGCTAAAGTGGAGAACATTAGGCACCACCTTATTCAGTAGGAAACTCACAATGAAGAGAAACAATGGATCAGAGACTTGCATCAGCAAACATGGAGGAACAAGCAATTCATCCAGTAATTATAGCCATGCTTCTACGTATCACAGAAACATATCACACACTGTGGCTGCCATGGAGGGAAAGAAGTGTTTCTTCTCTTCCATCTTAGTATCTGAGAAGTCTTATCCAGTGGAGCTCTTCACATGGCAGAAAACTCAGTGAATCTAGGATGCCATCATCTGAAAACAAAGTTGAGTACTTTTCACTTTGACAAATTGGATTGGATTCAGACTGGTTTTACCATATCTATGAGGAAAGATGAATGGTATGTTATCTCCGGTAAGTTTTCAATTGGTTTTACTGATTGAGAGGGCAAGGTTCCAGGGTCACTAAGACAAGCCCTTGCACAAGTAACTTTGACATTGATTATCTCTCTATCACATTTTATCTAGCCTATTCTTTTTGGAGTAAGGTTACTGAGACTGGTTGAAGGCAATTCTGGCTGTATCTAGAATCCTAGGGCTCCTCCAATCCAGTGAAACTGCTTTCAGGTTTGGATATACAGACTGACCTGTTCTCATTTGTTGGTATCTCCTCTTAGAGTGGTCAGGTGTCTATGTGTATACTGCTATTTCTCAGTAACCTTTCATCAGAAAACCTGGTTGACTCAACTGTGGTCACTGGCAGTGGTGGAAGGGACTCCTCATGAATAATTTTAATTATTTCCTTTATGAGAGATGTAAGTGGGTGGTGTTGGGTAACTGTATTTGTCCTCACTGTGAGCCAAGGAATGTCTGTCAAAGCAACATATACAAAGAAGGTGAGAGCCCATATATTTTATACAATTTGAAGAAAGACCACAGACACAGATATAATCCAATGCGATGGGTTTCATCCCTATATATTAAAACAGAAATACTGAGTTACATTACTGGCTCTGATGTATAAATGGTGAATTGAGAATAGATAGCCTCATGGCATTGGAACTGTGCATTAAAGATGGTAGTAAATGGGTCCTAGAAACTTAGTTAATAGACGATGTTTTATCAAATGTATTATATAGAGGAAAAGGCGAAGAATGAATTAAATGATGTATAATTGATTGACAGCATTACAGGCTTGTTGAGTACTGGATTCCTTTCCTAACTGAACATGCATGCTCAACATGAGGATGATGGTTGTATGGGTATAACATCATATCAATCTGATATTTCAGATCGCTGTGGATATTGACAAACAATGAACTCTGATAGGACATGACCATGTAGGGTTATACTAGGAGTATCATCTAGCTTTTGGCACATGGCCATGTCATAATTTGGTAGCAATTGTTTACCTGCATACAGTAGTTAGCTGGCAGGTATGCTGACAAAAAACAGAATTTATATCACACATAGCAGTGAATAGCAGAGTTTGACAAGATCAGTTAAAACGGCATATGATCATGGCAACAGAGCAGCACTACTAGCTGTTGGCAATACCTACTGAATGTATCTCAGATTCTTTCTCTGAATGGGTTTATCCATGTATATCTCCAGACATCTGACAAAAAGGGAAACAAATCTATTGTTGGTACCAATATGTGGCCAAGAAGAGCATCCAATATGCCAGTATCCAATAAGAGCACATATGCTGGGCATAACCGTTTACATTCAGATTCATCACATGCATAAATTTGGGATTGTGTAGTTATTAATTGGGATATGCAGACCTATAATACTGCTTGCTGGTATATGTCCAAATATCATGTAACGGTGCACACTGTAAAACTCAGAGCACTATCAGCAATCACTTTATATTGCTGACTATTCTACCACAGCTCATACCTGACCGTAGTAATGGCAGTAGTGGATTCACAATTTGTTCACATAGCACAGTGATTAGTTTGTCATGCACATATGTATGTTTTTAGGGTGACTGTCAGTTCATCACATGCATACTAACTCATGGTTTATGGGAGTGCAGGCAAATGTGTCTCATAAGGACAAGAGCTGCATTATGCGAGCACACTGGAATGATAATGCAAACAGAAAATTGTTATTTTATGACACCCCAATGCTTGCAAGTGCTTAACCATTACAGGAATGGTACTAATTTGCAGGTACAGAAGCTCCCTGACTTATGCAAGCATTCTGTTCTGTCGAATTTTGGTTAAGTCGCATTTGGTTAAGTCGAATTTTGCGTAAGTTGGGGATGTCTCTCTGACAATTACGCAAAAAAAAATTTATGGAAGATATGGAACTTTTTCTGTAAGTGCAGATTTCCATAAGTTGGGTTTGCGTAACCCGGGGAGCATCTGTATACATTATGTTTTGCCTGCTGAGTGAAAGATGAAGTGCTTCACCCAAGTCACTGGTAAATGCTGGTGAGGGCCAATGACCAGTTGTGTATAGAGTTGTTATGTGACTATCTGACCTCAGCATCATGTTAAAACAAAAGGGAAACATAACTGACAACAACTGTATTGTGCAAACCACGTGTGAGGAAGGATGTTGATGTACATACCATTTGGGGCATGTCATGGATTCAGCATGATCACTCTCTCTGTACTAGTATCACATGATGAAATATGGCAACTGACCACTGTGCACTACTGTAACAACAAGAAGTGACTAGGTGACTAAGATTGTGAATTCAGGTTTGTCCCTGAATATTGGAAAAAACGGAGACTGGCTGGTGTGCGACCATGTGCCACTGCTGGTGATTGAATGGGGCAGCAATTATGAAGGAGGTGGTATGTGGTTGATGGGGACATGTGGTTCAATGGGTTCAGGGTCATTGTTGACTTATCAGGGTTTCACAGTTAATATGGATCACTCACCATGATAATAGTTTGTGAATGCTGTCATTCTGCATAGGTTTATGAGTTCATGCTTCCTGACTGCAAGGCTGATGTGTATCATTAATAATGGCTACACTGGGTAACACCTATCATTTATGGGTTTTTACTGTGATGGCAATTCACAGTATAGTGCATACATAGAGACGTGTGGATAGCTCTCTCTTTGGGATGTCATTCTTGTTTCTGCAGCTAACACATGCACAGGTTTCATTATTCTGTAGCATTCCCTTGATTGTTGACACATTACAGCAGTGTACAGTGTGGTGTCTACACACTGTACATGTCATATACTATGGGATGAGATATCTAGTATGCATAGCCTCTGTGAAAGCACACAAACATTGATGAAATGAAGACAATTGGTGGCTGATATGCTACAGCTGATCTACGTTAGGAAAACAAGAATTTTATACCATGTATCCATGGTTAGCATAGTGTTAACCAATACTTTGGAACAATGTTCTAAGATAGTGACAACATTTACTTGCAACGATCATGTGTTAATGTTACTCAAACATCTGGAACCCTAATTATTAGTGAGCTATTACTTCTACACATTCATCTATAAAATAACGTACCATATGGAATCTACATTATGTGACACTAGATGATCCCAGGGTCAGCTGTTGCATGGGGTCAACCATTGCAGTCCATGATGGTGATAAGCTGATTAGGACTGTTATATGAGCTCAGTTTCTTTGTGCCAGCTGGTAGGCAAAGTACAAGAGTGGATTAGAGAAATAGGAACATGATTATGTCCTGCCACGGTATTTTGTCATGAGAACATTGAGGGATACTGTGCTGACTTTCATGGGCATATAGAGATTGTTACTTTTATGTATATATGATGTGCTTTGGCTGTGTTTTTGCCCCTGATGTGGCTCCATGTAATCAGCCTCACCTCAAAATTACATAACCACTATTTTGACCCCATAATCAGTGTGCTATGAACAAATAGAGTGTGTTGAGTGTTACAGCAGAGAGGTGTCAGTCATGCTTTTATCACTACACTAGCTGTGTCCTATCAGTTCTTTAGTACACACAGAGGGACTATTTGCTTTACAGCACAGTTCAACACTCAACTAGACAGGTGGCCATTTGCACCTTCCACTGATGAAGATGCCATTCTGTGGTGACTGTGGTTCTGAAATCATTTATTCAAGAGGCTGGAAGCATAGCAGCCAAAAGGCAGCCAGGGCCACAAGCACAGATAAAAGGCAGATACTAATCCCAGCATTGGCTCCTTCCCCTCTCCTACTGCCTGCCTGACTGAGGCGGTTCTGGCTATGTGTAGCTTCCTCCACCTCTGGAGCCACTGCCAAACTAGCAGACAGGCCAAGCCTGAGTTTGCATGGGATACAGGACCCACAACAAAACAAGAACCCTGGAAGCTCTTTCTTTGTGCTTCAGTCTGTTCCTGTTGGCATGGTTCCAACTTGTGCTGCTATGTGTGTGGTAGTTTGGGTCCCTACTTGCTTTAATGCATAACGGATGGAACATGCACTGTTTGATCTTCACCATTTGATTATGTATCTTTTCAAGCCATGCCCCCACCAATAATACAAATGTGAAAAGCTAGAATGAGAGTGTAATGTTCCACTGCTTATAGGCACTCCTACTTTTCTGCTCTATGCACTTTTTCCTACCAACAAGCCAGAATTTGATTCCATATATTTAACTAAGTACCAAAAGCTGCATTTAACTAACATCAGGACTGCATCATAAGCTAACAAACGCCAAGGAATTCAGAGTTAAGTCTTACACTCTATTCTTAACCCACAATATTATAAAGTCAGGAGTTCTGGGATGGGTGGGTGGTGGAGGGGAACCACACACACACTGCTGTGGGACAAGGGAAGCCTGGTCCTCCATTTTGAAATTTCCTGGCTTTCATCACTGTTTCACAAACTTAACCTTTTTTTTTAACCTACTCCCCAACTCAACTCCAAACAAAGAAAAGAAAAAGAAAAATTGTTTATAGGATGTTACAAAATGTGTATTCTATTTATTCAGGGAATTTGACAGGGCTAATTTGGAGCCATCTGAGTCTTTCCATTTCAACCTATCAAGTAAATATACAAATACATATTCTGCTAAATTTATTTTCTGATAAAATTTAATTTAAGTTTCAGAGTAGCAGCTGTGTTAGTCTGTATCCGCAAAAAGAACAGGAGTACTTGTGGCCCCTTAGAGACTTTGTTAGTCTCTAAGGGGCCACAAGTACTCCTGTTTAATTTAAGTGTTTTTCTGTCTATAGGAAATAGCTTTTTGTTATTCTTGACTTACACAAAACCTGTATAATCAGCTTGCCAGACTGAATGGACTGATGAAATCCATATTTAGTATTGTATGTATTCACAGTGTAGACTGTGACAATACTAATATGGCTATGTTTATTAAAAACATTAGGAAAAAAGTTACTGCACATGAGCAGAAACCAAACGTTCAAAACTCAGTTCATCTGTTTTATTCTATTCTTTGTTGACACTAACAATTATTAGACTCTACTGTGGAATAACTGTTTATCAAATTTCATTTTCTTAAATCATAAGGTGTTTTTGATTTATATGAGTTCAAAACTAAACCTGAGAAAATAGCTCATTTATTTTGAACTCCTATAATTTAAAAGCAACCAAATATACATTTTTGAAATTAGACTGAACATAAACTTCTCTTAGATCTTTCAGCTTGAAGCACATTTTAATGGCTGTGTTATAACCAATTGAAAATAGAAATTTATAATAATAGAAATGCTGACACAATCTTAACCTGCACGGCATAAACAAGCCATACAACACTCTTTTTATTCTTCCTCTCTCTGTATATAATATATATGTGTATTTTTACCTAAAAGAAAATAGAATCAAGTTATTATGCATTCATGTATCTATGATGAACCATATATCAAGCACTAGATTATCACACTTACCTTCCAGCATAATTACTGTAAGTTAAATTCTCCAAATACAAACATTTTTTGTTACCTTATCAATGAACAACAGTCAACATGCTGAGCACTTCATTATTCTCTGGGAAATAGTTGCACAAAAAGTCAAAGCTGCCATGAGAGAGACTTTGAAAGTGAAGTGAAATAGTTAAGTGAGTAAGAAAACAGATGAGATGCTGTTCTGTTTTAAGGATAATATCAAATTGCCTGGTTCTCTTGTTGCAGAGGAAAATCAACTGCAGGTTAAATAATTTTGTCAGTGGTTTCCACCAACTATCCAAGGGACAAATTCAGAACAAAAACATGAGTCCTTTTGTTCTATCTGTAGCAGAACATAATTTATAGTTGTTTGTGGACAACAAAAGTCACCCAGTGGATTAAAAAAAAATGACAGGCAGACATAGAATTTTAAATTCCCTAAATGAACTGATGTGTAATAAATATTATCCTATGCTCTGCAGTTGTGAATGCACTCTTTACATTTTCAGCAACAGCTGAAATGAATCTACTGAAGAAATGCTATGGGCTGATACTGGTGCACCTATAACATACAGCATACAATACCTCTACAAAACATCTCCAAAATGCCATCTTCATTGCATATTTGTTGTAAAACTATACCTTTTTTTCTAACTGTTCTTTTTTGTTAGCTGTACGTATATATATTTCTGTTTATGCTCTAAGAAATAACAGTTTGCGATGCTTTATAGCATGCTACACATGATCATAAAATAAGTCTTCAAATCAAAATCAAATCATGTAATTGAACAAAAAAGCATACTAATTTTTCATGCTAGGCTCAATACAAATATAAATTCAAGGCAGTCAAGCTATCCATTACCAAAATCATCATAATAATCATAATAATAATAATATATTTATATGTATATATATACCTACACTCTCTAAAAAATGATCCAGTAATGTATATTAGGAAATCAGTAAGAAATCTGTTGAATCTAGTATAAAAATCTTGTTTTATGTAAAAGCCAATGCTGGCTGTTTCAAGTATTTAAGTACTTTTCTTATAACTTTGTCACTAATGACTAGTTATTTGTAGAAATTACTAATTTTATACTGAAAATTGTATTCAAGTTAAATAAAAATTCACTTCTACTATAGTTCATTTTTAGAGTGTGCATGTATATATAACAAAATGCCCATCTACAGATCTACCATAAATATTTTTGTTGCTGTCACTTCTTTCCTAAGAAAACACTTCAATGCTTTTCTGTAATCTTGGATAATGAATATCAGGCCATTTAAAAACAAAAACTAATCCAAACTGATTAGCAACACCAGATTATCTTCAGTTTGTGCCATTTTGCAAGTTAAAGGTCAAAGAGCGAAGACATAGGACAGTGCAATTTAAGGAAATTTAGACAGTGAAGCTTTTCACAGAAGACAATGTTTAACTTGGTAATGACAGTCAACAGATCAATAATCAAGTTCAAGGCAAGCTGTTGATTATTTCAAAAGCGACTCCCCTCAAATCCTAGCTTTCATACAAAGCCAGGTGTCTGACTCATGGGGTGCATTCATTCTGACCATCTCTAATAAGTTCACAGCCCAATGACTGTAAAGCCTATCACTGCAAGAAGCAGCTCCTAAAATCAATAAAGAGGTCTGTCAGTTGCTGACTTTTCTCTAGGAAAAAAATATTGATACAAACCTGCTCTGCAGGTCACATGAAAATGACAATACTGCTGTTAGCACAAATTACACACAATGACCAAATGCTTTGGTGGTCCCTTGGCTCTGTCAGTGATTTAATGTACAGCTAAATGCCAGAGATCTGACTAACCCTTTGAGAACTATGTTAAACATGCAATAGGTAATTCACCCAATATTCATGCAACATCAGAGTCATCATTTTAACTTTCCTTTCAAACTGTAACACTATCTTCATGTATTCATATACCAAGGCAAATTGAATTATCATGCAACATAGTTTAAAACAGAAATTCAATATGTCTAAGATAAAAGGCTAAGCTGTAAAAATTTTTTTAAAAGCCAGTTAAAAAAATCCTGTGTGAGTGCTAGAAGTTATTAAAATAAGTATTTGTTTTACCAGAAAGTAGCTGGCAAATATATTTTTGTTTCTGTTCGTTTGTTATAAATGCTTTTTATCAATAATGCAAGTAATTGAAAGCCCTTACTTACACTTACAGGATATCTGTTTTAAAAACCTGAATTTCATTAACCTGTATTTCCACATACCGCTTCTGCAGTCCAATACTTCCATAGCAACCAAGATTAGCATCCTTCAGACTCTAAAAACTAATCCTATAGTTCTCAAAGGGTTACACCAATGTAATGCTAGTGTCAATTTTCTCTACAACATGACTGTCACTTTAGTTCAATGCAATCCACTTCAGAGACATGCTGTTTTTCGCTATGCTTTGGAATGAGTGTTCCTGACAGACCTATGAAAGGCCTGGGGCAGTTGGCCTGGTACAGCTTGGGAAAAAATGATGCAGGAAAATCAACAAAAGAAAGAAACAATAAAAAAGGTTCTGTTTGAAATATAGTAATGAATATAAATGTATTAAAACATTGAGGACATAGCTCAGAACAGCTGTATAAAACACAAAATGAACATATCATTAAGGCTGTTACTATATTGCAGATATTTTGGCCCCTTGTTTGTTGGAAAATGGCTGTCCGAACAGTCTGAAGTCCTGCGTGTCATCCAGGTCTCCCACTTGACAAAAATCATGTGTAGGAGTATACAACTAAATCCATAGCAGACAGAAAGCAATCCTCTTTGGAGACAAAGCTGTTTGGGTCTTCACACTTTCCTGAACGTTCAATTGTGGGTTGTTGTGTTGTTTTTAATTAAAAAAAAAAGTTTACTTTCAGCAAAATTATTTTCAAAGGGGAACAGGCTTTAGGAGAAAAACAGTAGAAACATTGGATTTTTCTTTTCTTTTTTCCTCTTCATTAGTTAATCCTGATAGTTTATTGGGTATTGAGCGTGCAGAGGAAAGGCCTGGAACCGAATGACAAAGAAAGACAAAGGACTGAAGAAACAGCAGATACTGTCTATCATGGAAGCTTCCCAGTAGAGTGAATCCCCACTCATGTGCAGGACAGGCAACCCTCTGGGTTTTAAAGATCAGCTCTGATTCAGGCTGACAGATGCCTGCTCCTAGCTAGGAAACCGCACAACAGCTCTTACGTTGAATCTCAAGTTACCACAAATTCCTGGGAGACAAAAACCCCCCTACATCACACCCACTCTTGCATAGAGCGTTTGCAGTACAGTATGTGACGAGGTGTTCCTTTCCTCTTGAACTGGAACACAGTGTAAACCAAGACAAGGAGGCACAAGGCCAGGATGCAGGGAATGACAATGGCTATGGCTTTCACAGTGCTGGCTGTGTTGTCCAGTTTGATGACAATGTCCACGTCATCTTGAGGGCTGTGTCGGTCTTTGTCCCGGTCTGTTGGTCCATCACAACCCATAAAATCCTTGAGGATGGATCTGGGATATCCAGGTTCCACCCTGAGCATCTGGTTATTGAATTTCCAATACTCCTTTCCTTTGTAGAAATATGTGAAGCCTGGGAAACAAAAGTGCAGTTATTCACGGTCATGTTGACAATCTCCTTATAAAGACTGACATTAAACAGCCTTCAATATTCATCAAATGACACTGAGTTATTTTCTGAGCACTGGAATCTATAAAGTTAAAGTAATATGGATTATTCAGGTGCAGATCAGGATAGGAAGCTTTCAGATCTTCTTGGCAATAGGTATATGGCTCCTAAGAAAGCTCTTGTCCAAACTAGCATCCAAGGCATAACTTCACTTCCTTCTTGTCTTTAAAAAACCTTAAATCTCAAGTTGCCTATTTGAATAAACTCAGATCTAGTCTAATTCTAATTATATGACTATGAAGAAATGCTAGAGAAAAACAATTGAGGAATTGAACACTTGACCACAATTAGAATTATACCACAGCGCCAGGGCTGAGTTCCAGTAGTTCAAGGAGTCAGAGTCCCTCTCAGGATGGGAGATCAGTTTAAATGAATTCCAACTCTGTGCTAGACCAGGCTGAAATAAGAACTGACTCTCTTCAATGTCATTTTAGCCTGCCGCTGTACTTCAGATGGAGGAAACACTATATGAATGGACAGAAGCCTTACCAAGAGAGAACAGGTATACCCAGCTTCACATTTTCTGCAGGGAACTGGTATTTGATCATTCAGATGCAATCCAATATAAATTACGAAATATGCCTACATGAAGAAATCTTAACATCCTACCAAAAACCTAAATTATGTTACTATCCCAGCTGAAAAATGGCATTGATCTGGCATGAAACAAACCACAATGGGTGCACTCCCTCCCATTGTTTATGACCCGAATGCATATAGCTGGAGGTTTCCCGAGCTTTACTTGATAAGCCTCATGTTCTTTCCTACAGTGCTAAAGGCCAGTAGGAACACAAAGACAGATTGGGTATCACTTGTCATACTAATAATGCTTGCTGGAAAGATTAGTGGACTAGATATTAGAGATAATAATAATAATAATCTCTTACTCAAACAAAAGTCAGGCACTTTCAGTTGTGCAGAAGACGACATATTAGTATATTTCTTTTCCAATTCAGAACTACACACAAAAGCCTTTGTCCCCCACACCTGCACATTTATCAATGTGAGGAATTAAAAAAAAATCTTTTTCCAGTCACTATTTATTTAATTCTAATTATTCTGTGGACAGTTGAGTAGGTATTATTTTACATTGCACATGGTTCCCTTCAGTTTTATTGTCTAAGACTCTGTGTGTATCTGTATCTCCATATCTATAGCTCTAGCTAGAAAGGTATATGTTTGGCTGAATAAAAAGAAAAATAGTGAGCTATATCAAAACTACTGTTAAGATATTTGGTCACAAAATACCTTCCATTTCATTGGACCATAGCATAAAACATCACTATTGTTATTACTGTGCCACCAAATTTGATTTGCAAAAGGTTTGTTCATTTGTTCATGAACAAATGGAAAATTAGAGTAGTCTAAACCATAGTTTACAACAGGGAACCACATTTATGTCTTCCATAAAATAATGTGTTTTTTGAAAAGCACTTCACATGTTGACTCTTAATAAGACTCCACCTTTGGCAAAGGTAAATGATACTGATATTAACTAACTTTATAGACTTGCATGATCAAATGAGGGGATAAAACCATAGGGATTTAGGAATTACCATGCTGTGTCACACCCTAGGTGCATCCAATCTAGCATCCTGTCTCTGGCAGTGCCCACAACCAGATGGTTCAGAAGAAAGAATAAGAACCCTGCAGTATGCACCTATCCACAGTCGCCCCCCCCCCCCACACACACACCTGACTTTCGGTCTCATCCTAATCTCTAATAAAGAATGGCTTAAGCCCTGATGCATGAGATTTAATATTCATCCCAGAAAATTCTGGTGACAAGTTTATACCACCTACTAGTCTACAAAGACAGACAAAGCTATAGGCACTTGGCAAAGTTATTATTCAAGGAGGCTACAGAATTTAAACAGAAAAATAAAGATGTACCAGTCAGAAAACCAATTGGCTGCAGTCCTCATGGCCCTGGCATTAGTTGCTTGAACCTATCCAGCTCTCACTCCTTGCCATCCCTCTGAATCTCCCTTCTCTCCAGCTACTGCCTGGCTCCTCACCCACACATCAGGGATCTCTGGGCGAGAGGGTGCTGTGTTGCACAGGAGGCAGAAGGAGCTGCAACTGTATGTACTTTGGGGTTCAGCAGTTCTTGTGAATGCAGGCCACGTGGGAATAGAGAAGGAAAGTTTGCTGCTTGCCATGTCTGCTCCTGCCTGGTAAGGGTTCCTGCTGCTACACTAGAAGACAAGACCACAGTGCAGAAGCAGAAGGGAAAGCTTCACAGGCATCACACTGGCTTACTGAACGGCTAGATCATTGAATGAGTCAGAAAGCACTGAAAGTGCTGAGCTGGCAACAGCAGAGGGTCTGGGATTGCCAGCTTTTACACACCCCTCCTTCGTGCGATTCTACTCAGTTTATTGTTGTTTTGTGTAGTTTTTTGGAGGATGGATTTAGCTCCACTCTTCTGCCATCCCTAGCAAACCCAACTCAGTTTTTAATAGGAAACCAAAAGGCTGAGGATAAAAAAAGATACATTCTTTCAGATGATATGGGTTAACTGGCAGAAATTCTTCCTAAGTTTTTTCCCTAAAGCAGTCTGGTAAAATTTCATGTCAAATCTTTATTTAAGCAGTGGAAGGAAAATGGTTTGGGGCAAAATGTAATCAGAATTCTTTTAAACTAAGCTGTGTTTTTTTTCTTTTGTATCTTCTCTAGTTTCATTGTCTCCACGTGCAATCACCAATGTAATCATCCTCTTTAAAGAAATATCTGTTATCCTGTCTTCAGGGACTTTCCTCCAGGGCTCCTCTAAGGCTCTCCAAGAGTCCTGAGCATCTCTTATCCCTATCCCTCCCTGAAGAACTGATGTCATGTTTCACTGCTCTTCTGGCAGTTGCATGCTAGTGGAAAGTCCATCAGTGCTATTCTTGAGTTGGGCACAGGGTTTGACGCAGGGTGACTCAAAGAGCTCCCACGGCTCCAGGGATAAGCGCTCTGTCTCTGCAGCACTTTCAGACTGTATCTGCCTGGGTGTGAGGGGACGACAACTTTCATTGCTAATAGGAGATACGTGTATAATCCACTGAGCACAACACTGACACTTTGCATGTGACGGTGAGTCTACTCTATCCAGAAAAATAATATGATTATAGTTCCATGAAGTAAGCAAATATTAAGAAGCATGTCTAAATTATCATTTGTTTAAGGGAGCAAAGACCAAATCCATTATGTATATGTGTGCATAGATATTTATACATATACATGTATACACACAGAGAGCTAGCTATTGAGTGTGATATATGCAGAATGTCATCCTGCCTGACCTACTTTCCTCTTTTAAAAAAAAAATCTAGCCAAATGCCAGAATCAGGAGAGAGTTTCTGTTGATGGATGAAACAGAGACAAAGCAAGGAAGCGATTTTGCATATTTCCACAGCAAATTAGTTCATCTAGTTATAGGAAGAAATGAAGACTCTGAAATGAACTACACTAGGAAAGCAAGCGTTATATTTATCTACTAAAGGGAAATGAAAATAAGATAGCAAGAAATATGTGCACTGTCTGAAAAAACAAAAAAACACAACCTTCCATCACTAATAAATTAATCATACATGTAATAATACTTGAATACTTGCAGCAATGAAAAGTGACTGCAAGCACTCACATCAAGGACATCTAACTTCATGCAGCTGAGGGCTGTGCTGGCAAATTGCCGTTAGCCTGAGAGCAGCACTTAATTTGCATAAAATGGAGCAGATTTCAGCTGCTCTCATTCATATGGAGGTGTGGCCAGTTGGAAACTATGGCCACAGCATGAGATACTCCATCTTGGTGCAGGTAATAGCATAGCATGCTGGATTTCAAAGTCTCTGTGAGCTGCAGTTCTGCTTTATACATTTATGCCATCTGTGATTTACAGATTCTTCAGGATACTTCTATTCATATACCGAAAGAGCCTGGTTCTAGACTACAGTACAGCAAAATGAATCTAAAAGCTTTTATCCTATATGAACCATTAACAACATGGAGATTCAAACAGATACACTCGGTTAGGAAACGTCTTTTATGAAGTACTAAAATCCTGCAAAACCAAAACAAATAAAAACCCAAACAAAAGCTTATTATATAGAAATTAAGAATTTTTTCTCTCCCTCATTGTGGTTTTAAATAGACTAATCAAAGAATTATATGTAACAATTTAAGAAGAGAGTTCCACATCATGAAACATCCCGTTTGCAAAATAATGAGAGATCAGCCAGCCCACCAACCTGATTAGCCAATCATTTCTACACATCTCTACATCACGATAACAGATGTTAGGAAATGACTAAGCTAGGAAAGTGCTTGCATACCATTTTCTTTGTGGACAAAGGCTCCCTGAGGAGATTCTGGGATACCTTTCCAGATTGTGATTGGTTTTGGATAACCAGGGTCCATGGACCTCATTTCTTCACTGTATCTCCAGTACCTAAATAAAAAAATAAAATAAAAGTAGATCACCAAATATGCATTTATAAAGATAGCTGATATGCTAATTCCATGCTGTTTTCTTTCTAACAAAGTGCTGCATTTAACAACCGAAACTGGGACAACCAGAGCTCTCCTGTTTAGCAATACTACCAGGTAATAAAGAAATTTAATCCTGCTTGCTGATTGGACAGCTGTTTCAAGTAAATACACTGAAGATAAAAGACTTCTCCAGCATGACAACTAAATTAACATGCACCTTATTTATAATCAGAGCAATTCTGGTGCCTAGGGCCTCTGCACAGCAACACAGCAAGGAGATATATGCAAAAAACTACATTATGTTTCAGTTGAGATCTTAATCATACAAAAGCCAGTGAATTCAGAGTTAAAGCTCCCACAGCAAGCTTAACTCTACTCCTCAAGTGTAATCACTACAATAGTCTTTTGTTATATCTATGATCATACAATATGTATAAAATAATAGAAAATGCTATGTACTTTGTGTGTCTCTTTGGTCGGAAGGAAAAAAAGTTCAGTGTAGAAATCAGAAGCACACAAGTTCAAGGCAACCTGAACTTCTGAGAAATAAGAATAAATAATTGATTTTATTTACACTGAAGAAGCAGTGTTAATATTCAGCGTATGTTTGGAGGCAGCAATACAAAATGATGTATGTGTGCATCTTTGGTTATAAAAATATGTGGTTTCATGGTAATACTGTATCATATAATAATAATGGCATCTTATTTTATGTAGTGCTCCCTCTGCTTAAAGATCCAAGCTTGTTAGAATGTATTAAAGCTTGCTGTAGGATCTCCAGGTCTGAACTGCCCTTCCCTACTCTTGAATAGTTGCTGTTTATGAAAAAGATCAAATATCCCCTCCTGAACATTTGGAACATGGCACTTTTGTGCATGCTATGATCATTAAGAAAAGTTCAGTGATTTAGTGCACATGCTCAGTACACTACAGTATTTGTAAGTGATCACAACATTATTATTTCTAAATCAAATTATCTTACTCAAAGTTCCTACAATTTAACAATCATCCTATATATATATAATTATATATATATATATATATAATTATATATATATATATATATATATATATATATATATATAAATTATTTATAATTATTAATTATATTCCTGCTATATAATTCTATCGGATGATTAAATACAAAACATTAAAAAGGATTCTCTATTCAATCCCATGGGTTTTTGAATAATTTACATATTAAATTATTTCCATAAATTTTTCATATCTTCCAGAAAGGCATCCAGTCTTGATTCAAAGACATCAAGAAATAGAGAACCCTCCACTTTCCTTGACAGTTTGTTCCCGTGATTAACACCTTCTCTGGTAAAAAATATGCCTAATTTCCATTTTGAATTTGAATTTGTTTGGCTTCAGCTTCCGGCCATTGGTTCTTGTAAAGCCTTTGTCTGCTAAATTAAAGAGCCCTTTAGTACCTGGTGTTTTCTCCCTGTGAAGGTATTTATACGCTCTAATCAAGTCACCTTTTAATCTTCTTTTTGATAAGCAAACCAGACTGAGCTCTTTCAAACTCTCACTAAGGCTTTTTTCCTAGTTCTTGACAGTCAGTGAAATTAAAAGGTGACAAATTTAAAACTGATAAAAGAAAGCAACTGACATTCATAAAAATAAATTTTCTGACTGTGGCATAAAATATTTTTAAAAGCCTGATCCCTTAATCTAGTTACATATTCACCAGTAATCAGACTCCAACAAGTCCCATTAGCAACATCATTCTGTCCCCTCATATTAACAGAGCTTTTGGATATCCTTCAGAGCACTATAATAAATGGGGGAAACAACATATAGAAATAATCAACACACGTCTAAAATATTAAGTGCATCAAACCTTTTTTTCCTTCACCATTTTAATGGTGCATTCCTTAGTTTTCCATTTCTCTTCCTTGGCTTGCTGTGTCTCTGTGTTTAATATTGCATTTTTCTTTTTGTATTCTCTCCCTCCTCCCTTCTATCATTACTTGCTGTCTCACCTTTTCACTTTATTCCATGTTTATTTTTTCTTGCCCCTCTTTTTTCCCCTCTTGCTTCTCTTTCCTTGTTCTTCCCTGAATTCTTTGTTGTCCTCTCTCCCTTTTTAACTCCTCTGAACACTACATAATTCCCTAACTGCTTCCGTTCTTTAGTATTCCCCCTCCTTGGGTTCTTTGTCCTGCTTCCTGCCAGGATGGCTGAGATAGGTGGTCCTCTTGAGCTTTCAAAAATTGGTGCTCTGGTTAAAAATAGTTCCTTTGGAGCACCTAGCTGGTGTAGGCCTGGCAGCCCTGTGATTGCTGACTTTTCTGCACTGCTAGGAAATCTCACTGAGTATGGGTTGACTGTAGTTATCTCTTAAGGACTGTATTGGAGCAGGGAATCTGTCTACAGTGTGAGGAATAGCACAGTCCAGGTCTTCTTCAATATTCAGTGGCTCTCTAAAATATAAATGTTTTGATTTTTTGCACCCAAAGGAATTAAAAATCAGTTTTTTTCTTTTACAAAATGAGAATCTCTGAAAGAAAACCCAGACTTCCCAAATTCCAATAGGCAGACTCCCTCCGCTGGTGCCAATTACAGGTGCATTGATAGCACGGGACAGGCTGGGGCTCCTCAGTGAATGGTGGATTAGCAATTATGGGGGTGCACTTAGTGGAATTGGAAAAGGGAAAAAACACACACAAGATAAAATAAAAGTGCACATTTGCTAATGTGCTTTATCTAATGCTGGTTATTTAGGCATTCAGCCTTTTAGAGTAATGTTAAGATTTTTAAAAGAAAAAACAGTTAAACTTTACAATGCAGAAAAACAAAAACAATCTCCCCGCCTGAGTTACTGTAAACAGAGTCATGGGTCAAAAGGTGCAAATCTGTCATCACCAGAATATACACTGTTGCATTCCAATAAGAAAGAAATATATCACTGAGCTGTAAACTTTCCTTCCTCCTAGCTCTCTCATTCAATTTTTTCAGGAGCACTATCTCCCTGGCTCACTTACATGTTTATTGGAATCCCTCTCTCTCTGCACATAGATTAATTTGAACATGTCATAGTCTATAGATGTTTTCTTTAGTACATATGTTCTATTAACAATTTGGGTTTAAAATAATCTTCATGTTGTCATAAACTTTATAGCTGATGTTTAAGACTTCATAAGGTACCATTCTGCATACCTTTTATTTATATCACTTCTTGGGACTTTTAAAGCTATGTCTACATTCTCTTATGGAGCACATACACCACATATTACTGTCAGGACAAAGTAAACTTAGAGCTCCTTGTATTACATAACTGTACTTTGAGAAACATACCTTCCTACTTTGACACTGGCATAACCTCTTTCCTGTCTTTCATTTCTACCTCATGCTACAAAAGAAGCAAGATTGTGTTGTACCTAGTTCAGAAAAATAACCTATAACAGGCTTATATACACAATTAAAACCAGCAGGAGAATTCAACCCTAACATTACATTAAGAAAAAATTGTGATATAAACAATACATACCGAGAAACTTAGTGGGATATGGGTTTATTCCCACTGGTGGTCAATATCCTATAATAGCTCAATTATCTCTGCAGGATTCATGTTCTTCGATTTTCTCCTTACATACTGTATTGCATTTTCTATCCTGCTGAGCCTCATTATGCTTGTTATGGCTCTAAGTAGCAACTTCTCCATCAATAGAAGTTTCCTTTGATAGTTCTCTAGTTTATGTTACTGCTAACAGGATTTTTAGGAAGGTCTTGACTTGAACTAGCTGTCTGTGCATGGAAATCTATTACAGAATGTCTCTTTTGAGTAAAGCCTAAAGAAAGTATAGCTCACATAAGACTCTTAATGTACATGCAGCAAAGAGTCCTGTGGCACCTTATAGTGTATAAGGTGCCACAGGACTCTTTGCTGCTTTTACAGATCCAGACTAACACGGCTACCCCCTGATACTTAATGTACATGTTTTCCCAGAAACATGCAGGTAGAAAACTATTAACTGATAATAAACTTAAATAAAAAAATCTTCTCATACACAAGATGCAAATTGTAGGACTGATTTTGTTCACAGTGGATGCTGATTGTTTGGAATACATCTGAAAAAATATATTTTTCAAACACCAGAAATTTGGTTCAGTTGCCTACTTCCATTCCCATGAATGCTACAGAAATCTGAAGATTATCTATATATTTTTTTAAAAAATTGTGGTGCTCTTTAGCATACTGTTAACCTAGTTCCACCAAAACAAACAAATAAAACACCAGTATGGTTAACAGCAGTATGACTGACATACTGTACAGCATATTCAAACATATTTCTTAAGATACCCAACAATACTTTTAATGTCTTAAAACACTGAGATCCAAACAACACAGAGTAATAGCAGTAGTAATAATAGTAATAATAATTTGTTTTTTGAAGCTAGGTGCTTCAAAGAAAGCAACACACACAAATATAATTTTAATAATAATAATGTGTTGTATGTCTACAAAGTCAGATCACTTAAAGTGCTTCACAAAACAATCACTCCTCTGGCCTGTAAGGTAGATAAATATTCTTAGCCTAATTTTATAGATGTAAAAAGCCAGGCACAGAGTTGTTAAGTGACTTGCCCAAGGTCACACAGCAAATATGTTTCACATCTGGAACAAAACACATATCTCCTACCTCCCAGTTCTGTGCTTTATTAACCCACAAGCACATGTTGCCTCCTGTAAAGGGACTGTAAACTTTATTTAACAGTAATTCAATTAAACCATGATCCTAAACTACTCAAGTAGTTCTCTGACTTTTTTTCCCTTTCCGACCTCATTTCTAAATAGTAGCACAGAAGCCATTTTCATGAACTTTAACAGCTTTGGATCAGCCCTTCCTGCTTACATGGTAGGGATTAGAAATGAAGGGAGGGGAGGCATGAGGCAAATGGAAGTTAAGATTGAAGATCAGAGAACTATGAGTGAGTAAACTGAAATTCCATTTTAATTATATTACTTTGAATATTCAAGTTTAAAATAGTTGAAATTCTGAATTTCCTGCTGATTCTTAAAAGGCTTGCCCACCAATAAAGGAGACTCAACATTTCAGTGAGGTCATACAAAAACAAAATTTCTCCTGGAAAATTCAAAGAAAAATATAAAAACTCAGAGTAAAATAATCTGAAAAGAAGCCTCATCTTTGGAAAAGAAAAAAGTGATTTCAAATACCCCTGCCCCATTCCCCTCCTCCCCCCCCAGCATTTTGGTGAAATAAATTACAGATATTGAAGAGGAAAACTCAGCCCTTTGTAGAAGGATAGCACAAGTAAAGGCACCACTTAAGTCCTCACAATAGGCTTTAAGTAACGCGTATGCCTTGTGATGGCCCTCTGTACCAGGGTGAATTGCACCCACACTTAATATTTAATAGTATAAATGGATCAAATTGTTTCTTTGGGGCAATATGAGGAAACAACAAATATGTCTTGGCTGACATTAATCAATCAAATAACTTCCTTCTAGGATTCCTCTACCAACCTATCTCCTTTGAAGAAGTAGGTTTTCCCAACGTCCTCCCACCAAATTGCTGAATCAATACCATGGGGAGGAATTCCACTTCCAAGTGTTATCAAATCATGAGGGTACCCTGGCTGGAGAGTGGTATCCTTGAAGACCCAGAACTGGTTACCTGAACAAAAGCAGATATATATGTTAACTTCCAGAGCTTTCAGCATTACAATTAAAATACTACGAAATAAGAAAGACACTCAAACGAATAAAGCAATATGCTGATTCTGCTAAATATATTAAACTGGAAAATGTTTTATTAATGAAGCCACTGCAAAATAAAATGAGGTACAGCCGACAGATATCTTATATTTGTACAGCATCGTTTATTCAGTAATACCCCAGAAAATTGTGCAGATAATCCATATAAGAATTATACTCAGACTGCAAATGAAGTCACTTCGGGAGGTGGTGTAATGTAATCCATTTTGCAAGAGCAACACTACACAACAGATTTGTATTTCACAAGGGAAGCAGGGTGAATTTTAGGGTAAAACTGAATAAGGAAACATTTAGATTAAAAAAATGCATAACTCCTAGAAATTCTGATTTTCCTAGAGACCATATATTCCTATTACCATGTGCTCTAATTGTGATACAGAGAGTTAAAATGTTTACACATGATACACTAGTTCATTTTTAAAGTATTTAGGAAGCTATTTGAACATATCGTCCATCACTTTTCTTCCATTGGGCATGCAAAGAGAGGAAATGAGGCACTAAAGACTCTGGGGGACATCCTGGCCCCATTTAATTCAATGGGAGTTTTGCCACTGAAGTCAATTGGAAGAAAAATTTACCCTTTGAGAAACATTTTCAGATGCACCAATGTGACTTGGGCGCCTAAGACACATTAGCACTTTCAAAAATGTTATAATTTGTGCTCTTCTTCCTCACCACTCAATCTTTTCCAACAGTCTACAACTCCAGCTTCCCCCATGCATCTGTTTCCTTCCAATCTCCTCCCAAGTCACAGAAGTCTAGAGAAGGTCCGGGGAGGATAATGACTTCCTCCACTACAAAATTGCCTTTTCTTTCTTGTCACATAGCTTTATTTCTCTTTCCTGAGCAACTCCTACAAGCCCATCACCCCTCCCTGCCTTGTCAGGCCCCTTCTGAGTTGTTTGTCTCCCTCTTAAACTCCATCTCTAGCTAGAGCATTTTCTGGAGGTGTGGCTGGGCAGGGTCTTTTGGGCCCAGAATTTCTCCTTAACCCCTTCAGTTCTAGTGTGGGGTTTATACACCCCATCACAGAGCTCTTCAATCTAGCAGAGAAAGGCACAATATGATCCAATGCCTGGAAGCTGAAGCTAGACAAATTCAGACTTGAAATAAGATGTACATTTTTAATGTTAAGGGTAAGTGACCATTGAAACAATTTACAAAGGGTCAAGATGGATGCTCCATCACAGGCAATTTTAAAATCAAAACTGGATTTTTTTTTTCCAGAAGAGATGCTGTAGGAATAAATTTGGGGAAATTCTATGACCTGTGTTATGCAGGAAGTCAGACTAGATGATCACTAGATTTCTTACCACAGTCACTTCAATAATGGCTCATATTCTCATGGAAACCTAAGACAATCTATGTTAATTTTAAAAGGTGGGGGAGGAGTCCTAATATGATGCATACTTTAGGATTAGTAACATCCCAAAATCTTAGTTTGTTTAGTGTCTTTCCTTTTCCTTTGTCTTATGTCATCTGTCCCGGTGTGATGTCATGTTGTGTTTATGCTAGATTGTAAGCTCCATTGGGTAGGGACCATGTATTTATCCTCTCTCTCTATATAACATTATGGACATACATGTTGTTAAAAATGTTATTACCAATAACAATATTAATCTGTGAGAGGAGTAACTATTACTTAGAAGGCCTGTCAACAGCTTGGCAATCCTTTAGACTGGCATAACAGAAAAGGTCCAGAGAAAGGTAATGAAAATTATTAGACCTCTTGGGCCTTCCCATACAAAGAGACAGAATGAAGACCAATGGTCAGAGACCTGGCATAAAACAGGTGGAACCCATCTGAAATTCATTGCAGCTCCCTACAATAGGGCCCTTTGAGTGGAGCTGGTGCATCAGTGGACTTGCCTCTGCTGAATTTATTTCAGCCAGTGTCTTCCTTTCTGAAGCCATAACTGTCCTATTAATCAATTCTAAGTTGCCAATAAGTGGAGTTTCAACCATGACCATTAACACTAGTGTAAATTGGAATAAATCAGTGGTGAAACTGATCCAAAAAATGTAAACCAGAAATGTGTCCCTCCTAACCCACTATATCCAGAAACACCCTTATTTATGACAGCAAATGGAAAAGATGTTTCAAAGTGCATTTGCCTAGCTACACGTCTATGCAGATAGCCCAGTGGCACATGACAGACATGAGTGGCAGTCCATACTAGTCATTGTATTAACTATGTGGCTGGGCAGGCTGCTTCACAAACACTTATCTACCCTTAGGCACTATCTTATGTAAATATTTTATAAGGAAACTTAACTTCGCCCCAAAGACCTAGGATCAAGTCTATGCCAGAGTCACTGGGATGGAAAATCCAGAAAGCTGTATTCCCAGTTTGTTTTATATTTTAATTATCCCTCTGTGGTATTAAATAAGGGAATTCTTAAAAAAAGTAAAGGAAGGCTTTATCCCCTCACCTGTACCTCAGCAATTTACAGCATGCTTTCCTTTTCATCACATTTTTAATTAGGAAAGGGGATACAGTTTTAATCCCTCCCATGCTGGGTTTGCAAAGTAAATCTTTTATCAGTTTCTTTGCAGCTGCTTGTCACCCACACTTTCAAGCAGAGGCATTCCAGCTTGCCTGAGGATACTTTTCCTGACACAAAGTCCCAGGTAACTATTGGTGCATTTGGCTTTAGGAGGCATTTGTAGAAGCCTGGTTCAGTACATTTTCCAATGTATCAGTGCCAGAGGAAAGAAGTGTGAACATATGAAATTTATAGTTTCTCTAGGAAATTCCTGTCATTCGACCTAGTTTTCTCATATTCTCCACCGTGTGCTCCTATACTGTGAACCTAATACTGCCTTCCAATAATGAAAAGAAAGACTTTCTGAAAGGTGTCTTACAGAAGATTCTTATGGAAAGACTTCCCTTCATTTCATGTCTGATAGAGAGACCTAGACATATATAACCAGACTCTCTCTTCTTAAAGTGTAGAAAACTCATCAGGCACATGTACATTAATGTGGCCTTAAAAATACTGAAGCAGCTATTAGCACCTTTGTGACAAAAGAAATCACAAGGAAAAGAGTGGTGAACCCACATGTATGTTCATCATAAAACTTGAACTTTTTACTTAATTAAAAAGATAATAAAGATAATTTATGTTTACTTTTCCAATATGCAATAAGACAAGAACCAGATTTTCAAACTGTCAACTGCATAGTTTGGTGTCTTCTCTAGAAATTTCCTAGAAGGAAGTAAGTCATGATTACATTTCCATTTCTAGCAGGGGATGCTCAGTGTAAAACAGAAAGGTGTGGGTAAGTCTCTTTTCTATAGGTTGTTAACGTGTATATATTTGGAAGATGAGGAAATGAAGGTGATGCGATACAGCCAATCAAAGACGCCAGTTTGACATTTTACATTGAGAAACACTGGTCATCTTCACAGCTATTGCATGTGCCAGGCAAGAGGAAGAAAGTGTTCAGAGAAGACCTGCAGGGAGCTTTGTAAAGTATAGAAAATAAAGAAGAGCTAGCCTATGAAGAGTGATCCTTTGAAATCCACAAAAGATTAGGTCTGTGCTGACCTAAAGGCCATTACATTTAATTTAATTAGGATGCTCTACAAAACTTAATCCTAGGGATGATAAGGCTGTGCTGAGTGTTTCAGACATTCATTTCAGGTGGCCACATCTTTAGTATTTCACAGTTCTCCTTCTCAGCTGAATTATACCTCTGAGTCTCAAAGCTACTGGTTCACTTGGTTGTATATAAATGGATGGCTTCAGAAAGGGATCATACTTGCAAGTTCAATACTGAGAGAAGGATCATGCTTTCTGGCCCCTTCCAGTTGGTACTTATGGTGCAAACAACAGAAGGTGTTCAATGAATGATACTGTGCCAGGTCATTTCTGTTTTAGAAGATCATTCAAAATGACAGTTGCTGGGCAGCATGAAGATGCATGTTCTACAATGTATGCAATATTACTATTTCCATGTCTCACAAGGAGTAGTTGTTAGAAAATGATAATTGCCAACTGTATCCAATAAGTCAAATTTTGCTCTCACATATGCATGATCAACCCCTGAAATAACCAGGGTGAACATAATTATAATAAAAGGACAGCATAACTGAGCCGAATATCTGTTGTATATTCAGGGGGTGCTGGAGCAGGCGCACATGTGAAAAAAGCAAGGCAAGACTAGAGCGAGACTCTTAATGAAATCCTCCTTAGCAAATTTCTTCCTTCTATTTAAGCAAATTTACTGTTGAGGGTAACTGGAGAGAACTTAAACCTGAGACTGTAGGACACTGAGCACTTTAGCAATTATGGGCAAGACCTCTATTGGTTATAACTAGAGAGCATTTAATATTTGCATTCTAAGATCTGTTTAGTCTGCTATAACTGTGACCATTATTAATGGGAAGCATTATAAATAAGAAACCCAAGTGTTCTGTCTGGCTGCAGCTTTTTGTTGTTGTTGTTCTTCCTCCTGTGGAGAAATGATATTGGAAAGTGGTTGACTGTTAGTCAGGGAAGCACTTTGTGGGAGGAGAACTGCAATTCAGAAGAGTGTCAGCAAGAATCTGAAGCTTTCACACTCAGAACTGAATACTAAGGGAGATTTAAATTACAGATCAGAGTTTGATTGTAGCTGGGATTAATTT
Source organism: Mauremys reevesii (assembly GCF_016161935.1). NCBI lineage: Eukaryota > Metazoa > Chordata > Testudines > Geoemydidae > Mauremys > Mauremys reevesii. Next base: position 241,605,480 of record NC_052624.1, read on the forward strand.
CTTTTATTTCTAGTTTTAATGAGCTAATTTGAAGTGACTTCAAAATTGTATCCAAATGAGTGCTTAAGTCACATTATTCATTATTTGCTTTCATTTAGTCTATATCTAGTTTCTTTTATAAGTTATAGGAACAATGTGCTGAAGACCTGTTTATTCATTATGATTACAATAAAAATAAGGAAAGAAAACCAGACATTATTTGAACAATAATGGTTTGATCCTTCTTCCAGATACATGGTCACTCATATGATAAGGCAAGTGACGTATCTCCTTGGCAGCAGCAAGTACTACATTTGTTTTACAAAGTTGTTCCTTGCAGGTCTGGTTTGTGGTTTTATTATTCTCATAGATTTTAATAAATCACCCTGTTTCATAAAGTCTAGTCCATCTTCCGACTGTTTCATTTTCACCATCTATTCCCTAATATAACAACAAGCAGGATGGTAAGGTCACAGGCTGAGAATGAAGCAAGTGATAAAGTCAAAATGTTTTGTTTTTTTGCAATAATGCTTAGCTAAATACCCAACACCACAGGGAAACAATCTGAAAAAAATGGACTGTGATTTTAACTACCTGAAGTCTTTGAAAATCTATTGTTGCCATTCTGAAAATTGATTAGAAATACAGGACACACACAAAGAATATATATGTTTGCTTTAGCATACTGAGGTTTTGATAGTAAATATTGGTTATTTTAGACTATTTAATTATCTCCTGACCATTAAACCAACCACAGAGGAGAGATCAACTATACTACATCCCCTTTTGTATATAATCAGGATGTAAATTAATCAAATTTAATATAATAAATATTAAGAAAAAATCTACTCATAGCAATAAAATCCATTAAAAAACCTCCTCTCGTCTCTTTGTCTTCCTCATTCACATTCTGGAACTCTCTTCTCCCCAGTGTTCTCATTCTAAATATTTTGTACTTCAATCCCAGTATGTTTTGTCCTCCTCCCTTTTTCCTCTAAGCTTTTCCAAGTCCTTCTATTTATCTAGCTGGCCCCTGTCACTTCCCTATTTACTGCTTCGTGATGCCCCACTACAAGTAAATTTCAGCTTTCAAAATGAAACTGTCAAGTAGTGGGATAAGAATTATTGAGAGTTATGGTGGCAGTGGTAGTGTGAATTTTATAACAGCTTTTCCATTGCTACATTTGGCTGGCCATAGGTTTCAACAATGCAGATGTCTTGACAGTTTCATTTTTAACACTATTTAAATTCCAAAAGGTACACGGAATAAACTTTACTATCTACATTTTTGCCATTTTATAAATATATATGTACCTTTCTGGTGTTATTTTATTATCATTATTCAGTATAGCTGCCAGTACTGACTAACAATAAGAATATAAACATCTGGTTTTTATAAGCAGCCTTCTATGTTATACCACATACCTTGCGTGCATTATGAGCCACAAGAAAGAAGGCTGTGTGTCTTCAACTCCCAAAAACAGCAAGCATTGCTTTATAGCCATGCTTTCCAAGTGTGCTACTGAATTTTTACAAATGTTTTTCCTTGTATAAATAAATATTAATGTAAATTGAAGGGACATAAAACTAGTTCACATTGAAAACCAAAAAGTCTCAATGCTTTGCGGGGAAAAGGAGACTTGATTCTACAAAAGCAGCAAATGTTTTACAAGTAGCCATAATTTATTAAATATGCCCCTAAAATCAGTGGTCTCCACAGACAGACAGTACAGAAAATATACAGCAAGATGTGGTGATAGTATTTATTAGTATGAATTTGGGATAGCAGAGCTGTAAATTATGAATACTGTCCCAAAGGAATGCAAATAACACCTGCATACCATACCACCATTACAGATCATCTGCATGTGCCTTGTATTTAACAGCATAGGTCTGCTAGAAAATGTAAGCTTGTTTTAAAGATTTTTATTTAGCTCTTATTTTATATTTCTTCTTCTTTAAAGCAGAATTGCCTTAGTGCCATTAATCCAGTTGCACAGGTGGAGGGAGAGATGACTGAGTATGAACAAATAAAACCAAACCCTCAAAACCTAAATAAAAGTATCGTAAGTAGGTTTTCTAATAATCAAGTTGTTTCAAATTTCAGGTCTGCTGTCTCCTAAACATTGAGGGCCCAAATCAAATACATTATAGATCATTGGGATGGAATTAGAAAGGGTTGTTTCCAGATTTCTCATGTCAGAAAGCAGGCTTTTCTGTCCAACAAGATGCTGCATCTTAAAAATGTCACTGGGCCTATGTTGCATATTGCTAGTCCTTGACCTTGAATCAGTGCAATTTTACTGGGAAAAACAAGGTGAAGATTACTTACTGACAACTGTGTTTGACTGAATCTTCTTTTCTCCCATCCTATGGGCAACAGCAGTGTTATTGCTCCATAGATCCGAAAACATGAGAGAAAGATCTGTCAATCATATAAGTCCTAGTCCACCTACTTCCTTTTAATAACAAAACCTCCAAAGCAAGAAAAGAGAGAAATTTTGATGGAAAATTCACCTTGAGGTCCTTTTGAAGCCTGCCCATAGGAAGCAGAGGATGTTCTGAAGGAAGCATAAATACATATTCGCCTCTTTCTCCAGCACAAAGTAGAGATTTGAGAGTACTGCATTTGTTGTAGTTGAGATTGAGTGTTACTTACCTCAAGAGAAGCAACCAGAGACTAAGAAAGAAGAAACCTACGGTTATAAATACTGCTTCTGCTCAGCCACCAGACTGTTAAGCCTGCATGATCTCTAGGCACCATAAGAGGAGGAGTTAAACTTTATCCCAGGTCTGTGCTTCTGTCCCAGGGAATTGTATCTATACTTTACACAAATTATTTTGGTATCCATGGTCCATAAGTTACTGAATGATTCTGTCCCCGTACTGGACAAGCAAAGAAGAATAAACAAAGCCTGGATCAGCAGATGGATAGTAGGTAAATATCCTTTTGGTTCACTGAGTAGGGAAGGAAGATAGGCTTAAAGAATGGGCCTGGTAATTTCTATCTGCAACTTTGACTACAGTGTAAGGGAGACGATTACTATGATGCAGAATGGTGAGCCTAGAGAAGAGGGTCCTTAGGGAACTCTGTAGTCTATTGTTACTTTATCTTGATCTTCTCTTGAGAGTTACAGAGGTCTGACAGTTTGATCTTTGCATGGACTTCTACACCCCAGTTTCAAGGCACAAATGACACTGACTGAAAATGGAAATCCCTGTGGATCTGTATACCACACACAGAAATAAGCTGACAATTGAGGAGATGTGGCAAGAATGCACCTGACCTCTATATCCAGCTCAACAGAGGGTGACAAGATCTTCGTGGAGGATTCTGAAAACAAAGGGGAAGTGGGCTGTTTCTAAGACAACTAATATAACAGTAAGAGCCTTGGAGAATGAGAAACCTACCTTCTGGCCTCTGCTCTACACACATTAATGCAAAGAAGGCTGAGAAGGCAGAAAAGAGCATGGCATTGACTAGAAATATACAATCTAGATCTTCAGAGAAAACTGTGTGTTTCTGTCCCCTGGGACAGTAGCCAAGGATCTACAATGGCTGGTCTTTATTTCTCAGAGGTGATGCCTTTGATGGCAGAGTGCAGCAAGAGGCCATTAAAAAATAAAAGAGAGTACTGACATTTTGAGGATTCCAGCTATAGGGAAACAAGGGTCTTGTGGAAGTGGTTTTTGCTGTGCAGGGTTGCAAGGCTTGTACTCCCAGGCATCCTGGTATCCTGGATCTGAGGAATACTGAGGAAGGCCTGGGTCAGCACTCTGCACTGAAATTCAGGCCATGTGTGGTGGGAATCATCTGCTAATGAATGCAATAGGCAGAGTGGGATCACCATGAGGGAAAAGGACCCTTGACCTTCAAGCACCCTAAAAAGTGACTGTGTAAAAAAGGTGTTACGAGGTTCTATGTTCACTGAGTCTCATTGATTTGCATCTCAATTTTCCGTTCCATTTGCAGCTAAACCGAGCTTTTTCCGCTTTCTTAGTTGCCATGCTGATAAACTCATCCATGGCCTGGGGGCTAAAATGGTTTCTTTCTATTTCTCATATTATCACCATAAATTAAGGTTCTGCAGGCCGAATTAAGCCTGCACGTTATAACTTACTTCATATTATGACTTTCATCTGTGCAAACCACTTATGATTACTGGAGTTTACACAAATGGCCTTAAGGGCCCAGGAAATGCTGACACATTTGTTAAAAGAAAGTCTGTGGTAGCTGGGCTTATGAAATCCACTGGGCCACCGACAGAGAGAGGTTCTAAATACACAGTGATGGGCAACCCTACAGAAACCCAGAGAGAAAACACCTAACCAGGGACCTACATAGAACCAACACCCTACAACAATGTGGCTAGGCTGAAAGGTGGAGTTGAGGAGCTGATATGCAGCACATTGGTCGATTCCTCCCTGATTCCTTGGTTACTGGATGGAAGCAGCTATAGGAGGTAAATCTCTCTCTTCTGCTGCTTTACTCTCTGTGTAACTGGGGCCCTGGAGAGAGCAGACACAGGAGAGTTGATGTCTCCTGTGTGCTGCTTTTTTCTCTCTTTCCCTTTATCCTTGCTTCTATGCTGCTTCATCTTTTCTTGGGCTAGAATAGGAAAAGAATGAATAAGGCAGAATGAAAGAGAGCACAGGGGGTGAAATACTGAGACAGCTGCTGCTCTAACCTTCCAGCATGCAGAAAGTAAAAAAACAAGAAGAAATGGGTAGACTGGTACTTATACACTACCTGTGATTGACAGATCTTTGCCTCTTGCTTGCTGAATAGTTCAGTCATAACACCCTCCTACAACCGCTTTATTAGGAAGGAGGGGAGTAGAGGGATGCATGACAATCTTTTTTGTGGTAAAGTACAACTTTTATATTAGAAAATGCCAACTGTTGCTTACAGGTTTAGAACACTGGTCGTAATCGAGAAAGATTAGAAGGCAGAGTGTTATTGAAAAGGTTAAAGGTGGAAAATAAAATTCAGTTTATCATATGGTATACATTTTATGAGCTGGCTTTGGAATTTAGCACATGCATGCAGACATAAAAGGTATGTGTTGTGTGCTATCATATAGTAAATAAAGTAAATATAAAGACCTGTAACTTCTATGTCTCAAACAAGGTGCAAGTTCTTTTCATCATCATTGCCTATATTAAAATGTTGTGTTGTATTTCTGCACAATTACAATTACACCTTCACACTCCAGAGGTGACCATATTTGAGTAGTGAATGAAATGCTTCTTGTACCTCCACGTTAGTTCTACTATAGTACAGGTGGGTCCATTTTTTGACCTAATACCTTTTTCATATTTTGAAAAAATGGCTGGGAAAACGTCTGCATTGTTCTTCTGCCTTTTCATAGGCATAATTATATGAAAAAGAACAAAAGAGCCAGTCGCAATCCATATATTAACTCTGATAGCTTCACAACTGGATTCTTCATTCTCAAATCACATTCTCCTTTGTTTTCACAGTTCTTACCTTATAAAGTAATTACATTTTACATTGATTTCATTTCAAATGAACAGGTTCCAATGATAAACTACTATTTATCTACCATAAAGTATAATTTTCACATTAAATCTAAATTAGATGCATATTTAAGAACTTTAATTTTAAAGAACAGCTGATGCCTGGAGTAAAACTTTTAAAAAAATTGCTTATTGCTTAGCAACAATTCAATCCACATAACATTATTTTCTGGGTTTTTTCCTCTTTTTTAAAAAATGATTAGGGATATTTGCATGAAACAGGGATATCTGTTAATAATCCATTTCCCACCTCAAATTTGTAGCATCATAATTTCCAGACCAAATAATTACAACGTGGCACAGATAACACGTGATAAAATATACACAGCAGGAACAGATGCCACTTAGAAATATGCAAATACCCTAGTAATAAGAGAAATGAAGAAAGAGAACTAGAAAAAAATATAAAGAAACTTACTCATTCATACTTTCTTAATCCAGACAACCTGTAGTTCACACACAAAAAGTGTGAGCAAAGTCTTAATAGCAGATCATTGCTGTATGGCCTTTACTAGTAAGACTTACCTACTTTTACAAAATATACCCCAAAATCACTAATATGAAGTATTATCATTAATGATAACAATAGTTGCCCACTGTGAAAAGTATGTTAGATGCTTGTTTTTTATTATGTTCACTTATTTGCTAATTCTCTACATTATGAATTTGCAAAGGGTATGAGAAGACACTAGTCAAAATAAATAAGATTTTACTTCACTATAAGAAGAAAATTTTAAAATGTTTCTATGGAGGTGTCGGCAGGCCTGTAAATGTCACCTAGATTTCTTGCCCTTCTTACCTTTAAAGAAAACAAAATTCCCTTCGCTGTTTTCATAGACTGCATCGATACTTGGAGGCAAACCCCTCCAGAAGTAGGTAATCTGCATGGGGTATCCATCCATCACCCTGTTGTTTCTAACACGCCAAAACCACTGATCCTGGAAAGCAAACAAATGCATCTCTTAGCACATTGGAGGCCTCTATACTTGTTGATCTGTTTCTGAGAGACAGAAAAGCCATTCAATGTCAGTTTAGGACAACAAACTTTCCTATCTGTCTAACAATATCTGTATTAATAATGAAGGAGTACAGAACTGAGTTTTCCCTCAGCAGAGAAATGGAAGGAAAAAAATGTCCCTCTTAAAGAGTGATCTAACGATTTCTTAAAAACAAAAATAAAAAAACACAAACAAAGCAAAGGTGCAATCAAAGGAGAGGCAGAAATTTGGGGATATTTCTTACCAAATATCTGACAGTCCTGTAACAGATGTCCATTTTGCTTAAAAAGGAAAGGGAGGAGAGTGTGTATACTGCAAACTACCACTGCTCAAACTCCACTCAGTTACTGGCTGCTGGGGCTGAGCGGGAAGCTTGAGGGTCCACGGAAATTTTTTAAATCAAAATGGGGTCCCAGGGTTGCTAAAGTTTGAGAACCACTGGGCTAAACGATGGTTGCTGAGTGACTGATCCATGCTGAGGATGCACTGCCCAAGCTAGGAAATGTAGGGAAGTTATTTTGTCTGCCCTTGGTATATCTCTTCAACACTGGTAACCACAACTTCTCAGTTCTTCCAGTGCAACCTTATCAACATGTCGAGATAGGGGGCCCTGATCAAGTGCTTACCCCTTGTATGTGTGGACTGCAAACCTAATTACTCTACGACAGATGATAGCCCTGAAGTAATGAACACACTGAACCACTTTCCTGTGACAAGTAAAGGTTACCTCTTCTTACCCTTTAACATGAAATCCCAACTGTATAAGAAATAATACAGAATTAATTATTACTGGGGAAAAAAACCCAAAACAAAACAGAAAAATATCGTATCTTGTCTCATCTCTGTTGCATGGCAGCCTAGACCTTCTGTCTGAATAGGTCAAGCTGCCAAACAAACCAGATCTGTAGTGTTCTGGGAACTGATGCAGCTTTGAAACCAAACTAATATTTTTGCTGGAGCAGGTGTACAATGGGTTGTATTCATCATCCTTCTGAAGTATAAGTCACAACTCTCTCTAGTTCATTTGTCCACTGATGCAATTATTCACAAATTTGTGAAGAAAATATTAACCTTACATAGAAACTGTCTAAGTGCATCCAGAATAGAAGGGGAGTTTCAGTGTACCGTGCAGGAGAGGAGCCAGTGGTTGTAACACGTGTAGGTACCAATGACGTAGGGAAAGGTAGGAGAGAGGTCCTGGAGGCCAAGTTTAAGTTACTAGGTAAGAAATTTAAGATGAAATGCTTCCAGTTCCACACACAGAGCCAGTTACACAGAACTGAAGTGTCTGACTGAGTGGTGTTTGGAGGAGGGATTTAGGTTTATTGAGAATTGGGGAAACTTTTGTAAAAGGAAGCACCCATACAGGAAAGATGAGCTCCACCTAAACCAAAACAGAATCAGATTGCTGGTATATAAAATTAAAAAAAGTCATAGAGAATTTTTTAACTAAGGGCTGGGGGAAATCCGATAGGTGTAAAGGAGCACATGGTTTAGACAGAGACATCCTTTAGTGGAAGATTACTAATGGGAATTCTCTATATCCTAATACACAGGAGAAGATCAAAGTTGATAATGTGCAGATAGGAGCTGAAGAGAAACAGTCAAACGAAAATGAGTCCCACTCACTTCCATCACATGAAGGCAGACAACTAAATATTGACAAACTTTATAAGCATACATATAAACTCTACATATAAAATGATGAGATCTAAATTAGCTGTTACCACTCAAGGAAGAGATCTTGGAGTCCCTGTGGATAGTTCTCTGAAAACATCCACTCAATGTGCAGTGGCAGTCAAAAAAGCGAACAGAGTGTTTGGAATCAGTAGGAAAGGGAGAGATAATAAGACAGAAAATATCATATTGCCTCTATATAAATCCATGGTACGCCCATATGTTGAATACTGCGTGCAGATGTGGTCGCCCCCTCGCAAAAAAGATATATTTTGTCGCCTCTGTTTGCCAGAAACTGGGAATGAGCGACAGGGAATGGATCACTTGATGACTACCTGTTCTGTTAATTTCCTCTGGGGCACCTAACATTGGCCACTGTCGGAAGACAGGATACTGGCCTAGATATATCTTTGGTCTGACCCAGTGTGGTCATTCTTATGTTCTTATAAGTGCTCTATACAAATGCTAGAAGTCTTTATACTAAGATGAGTGAACTTGAATGCCTGGCATTAAATGAGGATATTGATATAATAGGCATCACAGAAACTTGGTGGAATGATGACAATCAATGGGACATGATAATCATAGAATCATAGACTATTAGGGTAGGAAGAGACCTCAGGAGGTCATCTAGTCCAACCCCCTGCTCAAAGCAGGACCAACCTCAACCTCAACCCCAACTAAATCATCCCAGCCAGAGCTTTGTTAAGCCAGGCCTTAAAAACCTCTAAGGATGGAGATTCCACCACCTTCCAAGGTAACCCATTCCAGTGCTTTAGCACCCTCCTAGTGAAATAGTGTTTCCTAATATCCAACCTAGACCTCCCACATTGCAACTTGAGACCATTGCTCCTTGTTCTGTCATCTGTCACCACTCAGAACAGCTGAGCTCCACCCTCTTTGGAACCCCCCCCCTCGGGTAGTTGAAGGCTGCTATCAATCCTCCCTCACTCTTCTCTTCTGCAGACTAAACAATCCCAGTTCCTTCAGCTTCTCCTTGTAAGTCATGTGCCCCAGCCCCCTGATCATTTTTGTTGCCCTCTGCTGGACACTCTCCAGTTTGTCCACATCCTTTCTGTAGTGGGGGGCCCAAAACTGGACACAATACTACAGATGTGGCCTCACCAGTGCTAAATAGAGAGGAATGATCACATCCCTCAATCTGCTGGCATTGCTCCTACTAATGCAGCCCCATATGCCATTAGCTTTCTTGGCAACAAGGGCACACTGCTGACTCATATCCAGCCTCTCATCCACTGTAATCCCCAGGTCCCTTTCTGCAGAACTGCTGCTTAGCTAGTCGGTCCCCAGCCTGTAGTAGTGCATGGGATTCTTCCATCCTAAGTGCAGGACTCTGCACTTCTCTGTGTTGAACCTCATCAGATTTCTTTTGGCCCAATCCTCCAATTTGTCTAGGTCACTCTGTACCCTATCCCTACCCTCCAGCATATCTACCTCTCCCCTCAGTTTAGTGTCATGGGGCGTTTCAACTATCCGCATATTGACTGGGCAATTGCTACCTCAGGACGGGATGCTGAGATAAAGTTTCTAGACACCATTAATGACTGCTTCTTGGAGAGCTAGTCCTGGAATCCTCAAGAGGATAGGCTTTTCTTACTTCAGACTTAAGTGGTACACAGGATCTGGTACAAACTATGAATATAGCTGAACCACTTGGTAATAGCAACCATAATATGACTAAATTTAACATTCTTGGGGGTGGGAGGGAATACCAAAGAACCTACCTCAGACTACTAACTGTGGTATGTATCCTATTGCTTAAATCAGCCTCTGTTCCGGATGACTGGAGGATTGTTAATGCAATGCCATTTTTTAAAAAAGGTACTAGAGGTGATCCTGGCAATTACAGGCCAATAAGCCTGACTTAAGTGCCAGGCAAGTTAGTTGAAATGAGAGTAAAGAACAGGATTATCAGACACATTGAAGAACACAATATACTGGGAAATGGTCAATATGGCATTTGTAAATGGAAATCATGCCTCACCAATCCATTTGAATTCTTTGAGGAGGTGAATAAATGTGGACAAGGGTGATCTAGTAGATATAGTGTTTTTGGACTTTCTGAAAGTCTTTCACAAGATTCTTCACCAAAGGCTCTTCAGCAAAGTAAGGAGTCATGTCATAAGAGGAAATGCCCTCTCATGCATCAGCAACTGGTTAAAAGATAGGAAACAAAGGGTAGGAATAAATGGTCAGTTTTCACAATGGAGAAAGGTTAATAGTCAGGCCCCCAAGGATCTATACTGGGGCTACTGTTGTTCACCATATTTATAAAAGATCTGGACAACAGTGAGGTGGCAAAGTTTGCAGATGATACAAATTTACTCAGGTAGTTAAGTCCAAAGCTGACTGTGAAGAGTTACAAAGGGATTTCACAAACTGGGCCACTGGGCAACAAAATGGCAGATGTAATTCAATGTTTATAATAGCAAAGTAATGCACATTGGAAAACATAATTCCAATTGTACATACAAAATACTGGGGGTGAAAATAGCTATTAACAGTCAAGAAAGAGATCTTGGAGTCATCGTGGATAGTCCTCGGAAAACATCTGCTCCATGTGTAGCAGCAGTCAAGCAAGCTAACAAAGTGTTAGGAACCATTAGGAAAGGGATGGATAATAAAACAGAAAGTATCATAATGCCACTATATAAATCCATGGTATGCCCACACCTTGAATACTGTGTGCAGTTCTGATCACTCCATCTCAAAAAAGATGTATTAGAATTGGGAAATGTTTAGAGAAGGGCAACAAAAATGATTAAGAGTATGGAGCAGCTTCCGTATGAGGAGAGGTTAAAGACAGAGGGATTATTCAGCTTGGAAAAGTGGCAAATGAGGGGTGATATGGTACAGGCCTATAAAATCATGAATGGTGTGGAGAAAGTGAATAAGGAACTGTTACAGGAAGAACATAACACACAAACCAAGGGACACATAATGAAATTAATAGTCAGCAGGTTTAAAACAAGTGCACAGTCAACTTGTGGAACTCATTGCGTGGGGATATTGCAAAGGTCAAAAGTATAACTGAATTCAAAAAATAATTAAATAAGTTCATGGAGAATAGGTCCATCAATGGCGATTAGCCAAGATGGTCAGGGATGCAACCCCCTGCTCTGGGCGTCCCTAAACCTCTGACTGGTAGAAGCTGGGATAGGGGATGGATCACTCAATAACTACTTTTTTCTGTTTTCTCCCTCGGAAGCATCTGGCCTGGCCACTGTCAGAAGACAGCATACTGGACTAGGTAGACTATTGGTCTGACCCAATATGGCTAGTCTTATGTTCTTCTGTTAATCTCAGATTTATAGGAGCAAGTTAACGTAGCAAAAATTACTCAAATAGATTTCTTAGTATGAAAGGTTTTCTTTTGAAAAAATTATGGCTGGCTGGAAATAGTTCTATTTAAAAAATGCTTTTAATTTCTAGTTCTGTCATTGCTCGTGCAACACAATTATACATTACAGTTTCACTATGCTTGTCTGACACTAGACTACTATTTTCAGTGTTAGCCACTTTATACTGTAAGATATATTACGACACTTAAGGAAGGGCAGCAAAACAATTTTTAGGATTAATTGCCTAAATTCCAGTATGAGAACAGGCAAAAGGGTGAAAAAGATGATAACTGAGAGAAACAAGTATCTAGGAAGACCTAATTGAATCATATGTTCTGAAAACTGGTGCAGAGAATGTCAGCTTCAGTTACTTTTTCATTATAAAACAACGGTGAGACAAGAAAGTTTATTGTAAGTAAAAGTTAAGGAAAAACATCCTCAAAACAGACTTTAGGAAGCACTTTTTTGTTCTGACAGTAATAAATGCTTAAAATGGTTTTGCAGGCAAGATTTTTGAGGCATCATCAATCTAAGAATGACTAGGTGCTGTTCTGGGACAAATGATGTAACGATAAGTCTCAACAGGCCAAATGGCTTTTTGTCATCCCCAAATTTTCTATAAAACCCTCATAACACAGACAATATCTCAGAGATCAGTTATTAAAGAAGCAGCAGCAGCAAACAAGCAGCAACGGTTTGGAATTGCTGTATTTCTAATATCTTGTCATTTTGCCTCACAAGCAAGATATTTCAGATTATTCATTTGGATTTAGTTTTAAAAATAAATCTTAGAAAAATATTGTATTTGCACTACAGGCCTGAGCCAACTTCCATTAGCTCACCCAGAAATCGGTCCATTGACTTTAATGGGTATTGAATAAGGTGTAGGTTCAGACTAAGCAAAGCACATCAAGTTAAGCAAGTGCTTAAAGTGCCTTGCTAAACAGAGATGGAATTAAGTGTGTACTTAAGTGCTTTGTTGGACTGCAGCCTCAGTGAGGTCCTCAGGCTTCCAGCAGTTTCCCAATGGGAGCCTCACATTTAGCAAAGTTTGGACTTACCTGTTATAGGCAAAGCTTATAAAGTTTTAGGGTTGCTAATAAAGCTAGAATTTCAGCTGGTACACTAAAGCCTATCTTGTAAATCACAGTCATGCATTTTAGGGAGGACTTTACATAGCTCTAATCTCCTTTTGCTTGGACTTAGTCGGTAGCGTCAAGCTGCCAAAAGATACAATTTAAAACATTTAATTTTAACAGAGTTTAAAAAAATGAGTATGAAGAAATTCAGTCAAAATGTTGGGGAATGGTGAAAGGTGACTCTGTACTGCAACTATCTCTGTAAATGTCTGTAATCATAGAAAGGGAAAACAATCCTTTTCCATAATAACAACAACAACATAGGGCTAAATACTATGATGATGATGACGACTGAATCCTGTGGTAATTTGTTAATATTCAGTGGAATCATGGCTCAGACAGACAATATCCTATTTTCTTTTAAGATCCAAATGCAAAGAGAAATATAGATAACTCCAGGCAATAACACGGTCCTGTCCACCACCACTTTCCAGACTACAGGGGACAGTCTAAGGGCTAGTCTACACTTACCAGCCGGGTCGATGCGGTGAGTTCGACTTCTCGGAGTTCGAACTATCGCGTCTAATCTGGACGCGATAGTTCGAACTCCGGAAGCGCCGCGGTCGACTCCGGTACTCCACCACTGCAAACGGCGGTGGCGGAGTCGACCTTGGAGCCGCGGACTTCGATTCCGCGGCGTCTGGACGGGTGAGTAGTTCGAACTAGGGTACTTCGAATTCAGCTACGCTATTCACATAGCTGAACTTGCGTACCCTAGTTCGACCCCCGCCCTTAGTGTAGACCTGCCCTAACTCAAGTAAGATTCTCCTTGGATCCATATAGGCCATAGTCAACAAAAAAGGTGTGATAGTTCTTTGCCAAACTGAGCATTTGCTTCTGACAGAAAGAGAAGGACGGGTCACAGAATTCCCACTGGCCTACACAATGCACTATAAGTAACTGCCAAACTCCTGAGGGACTTTCTGAGTTCAGCACAGGGAAGACTCCAGTTGTTGCCAGTTGCACTCATTAGCTCTACTTCATTACTTTATATCAGTGTATTTAAAAAGAAAAAACAAACCTACCACTACCCTAGATTGTTTTGTCTTCTTATCTAGATTATTTATTTTACTGCTTGGTTCAAGAAGGTCAGTGCGCTGCTTTCTATCCAACATAGCACACTTTTGTAAAGGTCAAGAAATAAAGAGCAATCTAAGCCTTTAGAGTAATACTGACAACCTATTTAGGCACCCAGAACTACCTTCCATTAGGTAAATCGTATTCAACATCACTTACAAATATCTTAATTATAACCATCTTAGCACCTGGCCTTGAGGTTCTTCTCCAGCAGACTCCTACTGATGCCATTATTATTTTTTTAAAAAGATTCGAGTACCCCTTACTCCACTCAATATTCCCTCAGTTTTCAAGTACTAATACAGCTGACTGGACTTGCCAGGCATAATATATATTTTTTTCTAATTTTGTACTGGCTACTGGCTTCTGTCATTACATCACTGCCATGGTCATTTCTGGTATAATACTACTGTAGCTAAAGGAATTACACAAAGGATTAATCTGGATCTGAATCTTTAGCTGAAAGGGCTAGTGAGCAGTTGCCTCCCTGGTCATCACAAATGCCACAGTTCAGATCAGCTTGTTAAACCATATAAAACTGTACTGAGCCAGGGCTTTTTTATTTTACTAGTGAAAATATTAGGCTACTTATTGCCTAAATTATTTAGTGAGGCAATAAAGGACTATTGTCTTGCTATAACATGGTGCACATCATTACAATAGACATGATTATGGCAAAAGCAGGCAGTTTTCAACCATTTGCACAGTATATAAAATTGCACAAACCCCAGGAGGTTATGTTTTTTGTCATAAGTCAATGCTAGACATACACGCTTTCTATGTCTTTTCCTCAATAGATAATTCACTACAGTCAATAAGAACTTAATACGCCCAGAGTGTTATTGTTCATAAATACCAATACTTGATCTGCACAGAACGTTTCACCTGAGATATTAGAGATGAATGTCTCCATTCTGTGCTAGACTTCTTCTAAAGAGCTGCCATGTAAAAAAGGTGTCCTTAATTGGGCACATTTTAGAAAAAGCACACTTCATATTACCTGAATTGTTCGATCCAGTTTTTGGTATCTCTCTAATTCTATTTAGGATCAGAGACTACTGCTTTTAAATAACTAGACGTTTGCTGTTTAGTGAGTTGCACATAGTTTTCTGTCTTTTGACTCTTGATTTCAGAGAGTCAATTATCACAATTTAAAGTAGGCATCGGCAGTCTCTGAAAGCCATTAGCTTGCTGTTTGTGGTGTCAGGCCATTGTTGACTCTCTTCTTCTTCATCAGGACATTCATTTCAAGATCTAATTCAAAATTGCTCTTGGTGTTCTTTCATCCTCTCTAGAGGCTTGCTCTAACCTATCTCATATCCCTTGTCTCTTTGTTCCATTCCTCATCTCCTTTGCATATCTAACAGCAACACTAGACTCAGTTCTGTCAGTCTTACATCTGGCCACTATAGGTGCAAAAAATCTTCTCCCCCGTTGTGCCTACCATCTGGAACAACCTTTGCCTCAATGAGTACGTCTCTCTTTTCAAATCTCAACTGTAAACGTACTGGGCCAGCATAGCAACACTGAGTTCAATGACATCAGTGGAGTTACACCAATTTATGCCAGCTAAGGATGTGACCCATATTGTCTCCCTTGTTTCTCTTAACATCTTTCCCTGTGCTATTATACATTATTCAACTGTACAAATGTATTATTGAACGCTAAAGCTTTCTGAAACACCATTCACATGAAAGACAGTAGAAAACATCAAATTATATTGTATCACATGGCTTAATTTTATTCTTTGATATAGACAGATAGCTTGGTTTATTTAGGGGAAAAAAAACCTTGTCAATGTGGATCAGGTAATGATTCATATTCTCTCTCTCTGGTTTCCTTGCTTTTTCCTTGTTAAATGATCAAGGCTTACACTTAAAAACTCAAACAAAACTTTTTACTTGCCTAACACGTATGTTAGAGTGGATTGCCAAGTTAGACTGTGAAATGTCACAATTAAAGCAAGCTCTGTTCCTATAGTCCATGTTATAAGAGGATGACTGGCAGACTGAGGACTATGCTTTTTAGTAAAAGCCATCTACCTACACATTACCAGTTTTGAAGCTATCTAATCAATCTTACTGACAACTGCCCTCACAGAAGAGAACACTCAGTGCAGTAGTAAACCACACACCTAGTGTATCACACTGAAGTCTAAGAACCCGAATCCAATTTTACCTCTCCAGGTATTTCTTTAATCACCAATGGCAGTGATTCACTGCCACACTCCAACAGCAGGACACTGAAAGCCTCTAATTTTCTGGTCAAACCTCTGCATTTACATCAACATTTGATTGTGAACTAAAGACATAGGCTGTACACATCTGCTAATCTGATGCTTCAGGATTATGCTTCTCTTTTATTTGCAAGAACAAAAACAAAGAATGTGCAATTACATAAAGCAGCTCTCCCTAGATGTACAGTAAAAGTACTTATTTATTTTATTGTGACCATTTCTCCTTTAGCAGCACTTCAAGGGTAGTTATGTTTAATCTGCAGTTGCTCGACCTTAAACAACAAGGGCTGTGCCAAAATACATAATCATTTAAGGTTTCTTAACCTCGGCTTTATTTATTTTTCAGTTCAGTCTGATCCCAAGAAATTGCCCACAAGCAAATGGCTTGCTGGTGGAACTCTCCAGGGAATGTGTTTACTCCTGGAGCTGGCTGCTGGGAGCAGAATCGCAACCAGAACCATTTGTATCATGGATTGCAACATGGGAAGAAGGAATACATTGTGTGTGTGTGTGTGTGTAAGTGCACACACATGCATAGACGGATACTCCTTAAAACTGATTTTTCCTTGAGGGAATAAAAATCCTATGAGAATCTACCTATGTTCTCTTGTATTTGTGAACTCTTTGTCATCTCTTTGTCAAGATGAGGAAGCTGTGGTGGCAAGCAGCAAGATGTATCTGTTCTTTCTATCCTTCAGATCATTTAGTCCTCTCTGCACCCAAACCTGCTCTTTCTGGCCCAGGCATGTTATAGCTTTGGAGGGACACTAACTTTCTTACACACAAGGAATTGCATTCACTTTACTTCAGCTCCCTCAAGACCAGAGTTCTGTTTCTGATGAGTGCATCAGAAGATAATAGCCTTAAAATTAATAATGGAATGACCTAATTCATTTTAGCTTAAACAAAGTTATCTGACAAAGTTTAGTGGTAATTTTAAAGAATACACAGCGGCAGAATATGCATATAAAGTGTCTTCAGTATGATTTAGGTAATAGAGAAATGGGAAAGTGATTTGCTCCTGAGAAATGTGAATGTAGTCTAGAAAAGCTCCCAAATACTAAAAGAAAATGTCAATCTTTGTTGGACCAACTTCTGCTGGTGAGAGAGACAAGCTTTCAACCTTACACAGAGATCTTCTTCATGTCTGGGAAAGGTACCCAGTGGATATGTTTGCACTACAATTAGACACTGGAGGCTGGCCTGGGCCAGCTGACTCAGGCTCATGGGGCTCAGGCTAAGAGCTGTCTAACTGTGGTGTAAACATTCAGGCTTGGACTTCAGCCCAAGCTCTGGGATGCTCTCACCTCGCTGGGTCCCCAGCTCCAGCCTGAGCCCAAAAGTCTACACTGCAATTAAACAACTCCTTAGCCCAAGGTTCGTGATCCAGAGTCATCTGGCAGAGGCCAGCCACAGGTTCTTAATTACACTGTAGACATACCTAAAGCATCACAGCTAACTACAAGGAGGAACACACTGTTTAGCATAAACAGTAAAATGTATTTCAAGGGTCCTGTCAAGGTGTCACCCCCACCCTGAACTTTAGGGTACAGATGTGGGGACCTGCATGAGCTAACCCCTAAGCTTATTTACCAGCTCAAATCTAGTAGCTGCCACCAACAAATTGTTTAAACAAACATTTATGGAAGAGTCATTTGGAAACTCTGTCTTCCCCCCATATATTTCCCCAGTCTTTATTCCCCTTTTCCTGGAAGAACTGAGACTGATTCACCTACAACCAATTTCTGGTGAGCCCAGATCCAAAAAACCCTTGGATCTTAAAACAAGGAAAAATCAATCAGGTTCTTAAAAGAAGACTTTTAATTAAAGAAAAAGAGTGAAAGGAATACCTCTGTGAGATTAGCATGCAAGCTACTCTCACAGACAACAGATTCAAAACACAGAGGATGTCCATTTGGGCAAAAGCTTAAAGTTATACAAAAGAAACCCAATTTGGTTCTCCCCCTTATGCAAAAGAAATGACAAAGAGAAAAATAAAGAAATCTAACACATTCTTATCTAAATACTCACTAATTTAAAAAGGGTTAGATGGTTGTTTTCTGGATCTCTGACTCCGGCAAACAGAACAGACAAAAGACTTTTTCCCTCCTCTCAACTTTGAAAGTATCTTGTTCCCTTATTGGTCCTTCTGGTCAGGTGTCAGCTAGGTATTGTGAACTTCTTAACCCTTTACAGGTAAAAGAGGAATTAACCCTTAACTGTCTGTTTATGACAGGTCTATTCAAGGTGATGTAGCCTTCCCAGGAGATGGGGAAGAAAAGAAAGGAGATGGAAGACACCTTGAGGGGGCATTGTTAGTGGGTTATAGACTGTTGTAATAAGCCATGAATCCAGTGTCTCTGTACAGTCCACATTTATTAGTGCCTAGCAAAATTATGAATTTAAGCTCCCAGACTTGTCTTTTGAAACTGTTATTCAGGTTTCCTTTGAGGATGAGGACTGATAGCACTATACCATCATTATGCATTTAACAAGTCCCAAAGGCTCTTTGTGATCACTTTGTGAAATTATGTAAAATGCATCAGGTTCCATTTGATTTGGGCAGATCAGCTATCTCAGTTCACACAAAAGCAGAGTTGAAAATTTAACAGGGGAGTGGCAATGGGAATAATATATATTAGAACTGGAAGAGTGTCAGCATTAAGGAAGAAGAGAAACTCTTTAAGGTGGCTCAAGAAACAGCAAGAAGAATAATCAGAAATTTTAAGGTGACGCTGAGGAATGAGACATTGCAATTGAACATTAGGGCAAATGTTCTATCCATAAGGGTGGTTAAAGTCTATAATATTCTTTTGAGGAAAGAGAGTAAAGCCTTATGGCTAGTTACTCAAAAGTAGACTGAGACAAAGACATTATATGCTAACCATCCTGCACTGGCAGAGGATGGACTAAATAACCTTAATCTGTTTCTGTGTACCCTGATACTTAGAAATAGGGAATATGAATCAGTAAAACAAGATTCCATTGTCAAATCTGCCACTGATTTATTATGTGACTTGAGGCAAGTCAATTGACCACTATGTGGCTCAATTTCTTTATCTATGTATTGGCTATGTTAATAACATTCTTACCTCTCTAGAGTATTGTGAGAATTGTTTGTAAACAGCTGTGAAAACCTGTGAGATGAAAGGTGTTAGATTATAGTGCTCACCATTCAAATCAGTATTTCTCAGTGGTTCCCACACAATGTTATTAGATACCTGAGTTTCCTCCTATCCTTAGAACAGGCAAAAGGTAGTGTCTCAAAGACCACTGGTGAAATGTTATCTTTTTAGGAGGTATCACAGGAAGGGCACATTCTTCTTATTATTTAACTTTATGAACATTAAGTCTAGAGCTTTACTGAACTCTTTTTTTAAAACATTTCCAAATGCGTTTGCTGTCTTCTTTTTGACTATGTCCATTTGCCACCTACAAATATCGCTATCTTCTCATTTTTAAAAATGAGCTCACTAATCTGTATTGCTATGAATATTTTATTTCAATGGAGGTCTTTATGCTGACCCTAAACTGTCCTTCACATTCCTTTAGAGACTCATAACAATGCTGATGCTGAGGAGAAATAAAAGCAATTTGCAGTTCTTTCAATTCCGCTGTAATAAAAAATCCAGTTGAGTTTTCAGGGCAAATTAATGGACCTTTTTTGCCTTTCAGCACATCGTTTTCTCCTTCTCCTCTACCAATAACCAATGCCAACGGTAGAACATTAATGTACTGTAAAATCTGTGGAGATTTGCCCTTTATTTTTTATACCTAATCTATAACTGTGTAACTATGAATTGTACCCTGAATTACAGTAATAGGAAAACTACCAAATGCAATAGACATTAAAAACATGCGCATAGACTTGGGGGACAGAAAGACAGTTGGAAATCTTTAGAGCACCAACTTTTGTAGCTACTGGCGTTCAGTAAAAAGACTTGTTACGCAGGAGCAGAGGGGAAGTTTACTTAATACCAAATTAAGAAAAATGTGTTCACTACCAGCACAGTGAACAGGGCTCAGAATGATTTTCAAGACTCACAAAGCTAAAATTATTCTCTCAGATTTGCTAGTCTTTCAGTTCCAGAGAGCAGTGCCTGAGGTTTAACACACAGAAAAAGAAGACATAAGGCCTTGTCCTTGTTTGACTGATGCATATTCTTCATTCTGTGATGCTCTTTCATGTGACTTGCATGATATTTGGCCCACCGAAAAAAAATCAGTTCACAGGCACACAGTACACCAGCATCGAGGGAGAGAGAAGATGCATTTGATTTTACCACTAATTTTGTTCAATACCTGCTTGTCACCTCTGATGGTCTAGAGGCTAATCCAAATGTGCTGACTGCAACAGCCCTTTTTGAGCACTCTGGATAAAGTTCACCCTTTAAAATAAAGCTTAAGGTGAATTTCAGTGGTGCATCTGTAACCCACACACCTCCTGGGTGTGGTGTTCCGTCTCATCTAGTGGCACTGAGACCACTTAGAGAGAGATACAATGAGTCTGCTCTACAACCTTGGCTAAGAAGCAGTTAGCTTTTAGTTCGTGCTGTAGAGGCTCATGCACTAAGCTCTAGAGGTCCCCAGTTCTATCCTGCCCGACGACGACTAGGGTCTGTCAGTGTTACAAACAGGTCTTGTGCTGCTCCGCTGGGGTGCTATGAATATGCACAGTAGGATGGAGGCAGTCACCAAGCCATCTCCCATGCAAATTACTTACATGTTGTATTACAATTATAATAAACATATGCAATATTCTTAATAGTATGTGACTGTCACAATAAATGATAATAATTATGAATATCCATCAGCAGCACCAAACAGACAGAAGAACATGTGTATACACTAATACAAAGTGCCACACAAAAATGGACCCAGTTAAGTCAATGGAAGCTTTGCCAAGTATGTTGCCAATATGATTGCAGGGAAAACAGCAGCATAATCCTGAAAATATCAGCCAAGGAGTAATAAACTGTCAATAATGAACAAAGTTGTCTCCATCCAAATAACACACGGAAAGCATTAAATCAAAAACGGATTGCAATACATTTAGATCATTGAAACTTTAGGGCTAAAATACTGTAACATTTGTTCTGTCAATTATCGACTTTGAAATTATTTGTTATGAAATAAACAAAAGCAGTCAACTAGACATAGAATCATGTCACCAGTTTATTTTTGGCTGATGTTTTCAACTTCCCCTGTTTACCACTGGACCAATTATATAAAATTGAGAGAAATATTTATTAAAATACCAATCATGATCCTACTCATCAACAAGCTGTATGGTTTATATCACAATTTTTTTTATTGTCTTGCAGCTATGCTGTATGTCCTCTATGTGCTAAGCTCAAACACTAAGCAGGGTAGGCTCTGGAGATTAGTTGGGTGTGTCATGGCTATATAACCAGACCAGCTAAATGATGGGCCCAGATGAAGACTATGGAGATCTGTGGTTGGCGGCCCATACCCCGGTTGGGGTGACGGGCATGAATGATGGATGATGATGAGACATTCAGGGAAAACACAGACTACCTCAGGAGTAACGCTGTGATTCAGTAGGGATACTCTTCCA
Source organism: Mauremys reevesii (assembly GCF_016161935.1). NCBI lineage: Eukaryota > Metazoa > Chordata > Testudines > Geoemydidae > Mauremys > Mauremys reevesii. The sequence continues at coordinate 241,627,067 of NC_052624.1, forward strand.
TCTGAGATAGGACTGAGCCAGTGCTCCAGCATGATGCTGAAGTGCTGCCAGAGGTAGCTTCATTCAGGTAAGATGCAAACCTCCGATACTGATTATTTGCAGCTATTAAGGGCATTTTTCGTAAGAGCAAAGGTTTCACTCCAGTACCCTGGCCAAATTTGGGTAATTTAATTTTGCCTATTTAGATTCCCCCAGTAATATCAACTCAATGCAGCATTCTTCACTTCTTGTCCTGAACTCTTGTATAGTATTGCTATTAGTCAACTGCTGAGTTCCAAACCATATTATTTAATATTACCTTACACTAAACATATATATTTCATACATGGCCACATGCTCCCCCAGCATCCACTTCTCGCCTTGAGCATAGGGGAGCCTATGCCAATGGAAGGTGGAGTTTGCCACTGCAGCATTCTCCCCTGACCCCATGCACGCTCCTCCCCTGGGCTTTGCAGAGCTGGAGGGGGCATGCTGTGCTGAGGAAGCAGACTGAACTCTTCTGGATTCTCCCTATTTGACATAGACAACAGAAACCAGGGCAAGTTAACAAAGCTGAAGGCTTAATACATTGTGCTCTTTACGTCATTCCCTTAAGGGGATAGGAGAAAACCCAGTTGTGGATGGAGGAGCCCCTGGAAGACAGCCCCTGCAGAGACTGTGCTTTCAGGGCACCAATGGGACTAATGAAAGAATGAAGGCCCTTATCCTCCTGCAGAGCAAAACACAATTATTGAATTGCTTCCTGTACTTTGCAAGTGAGTTATTAATATAATGCAAACAATGTTAAATTAAAAATCTAGCAGCCTCCTATTTTTCAGGGTCATATTTTTTTTCTGTCATTTTCCTCTTTATGGTCCTGATCCTGTGCTTACTACAGTTAACAGGAATTTCACCAATAGATTTCTGTGGTGGTAGTCTTGGTCCTATGGACCTGTAGTGTTAAGGCTTTGCTGTTAATCATTTCAGCCTCTCAGACATTTCTTTTGATAACTTCTGTTTTCCATATTGCAAGTTCTGAACTTTTAGTATTATACTCTAAAAGGCAATGAAGCATGGAATAAGAATATGAAAGAAAATGCTTTTGAGTAACTAGCCTGCAAAATAATTTTCCTGGGGCAGAAGAGAACACCATAAGAGCCTAGAGGATTTAAATAAAAAAACAATTCATTTATTTGACGATTTCACTGTTTTGGGTGGGGTTTTTTGTGGTTCTCTTTTTAATCTCATTCAGAATTTAAAGCCTGCTCCTACTCCCAAGGAAGTAAACAGCAAGGAACCAATTGATTCCAATGAAATCAGGATCAGGCCTTGCTTTATCTTATAAAATGCACATGACATTCTAGATATCACCCAATTTAATTCAATTTAGGCAACAATGAAATTTAAGAGTTCATGGTACCCTTTTCAAGTCACTTTATTGTAAAGCTGTTTCACACTGACAGTATGTCTACACTGCAGTTGGGAGTATGCTTCCCAGTGTGGGAAATGTACTCTCTCTGCTCAATCTAGCACACTAAGGGTACGTCCAGACTACCCGCCAGATCGGCGGGTAGCAATCGATCTATCGGGGATTGATATATCATGTCTCATCCTCGAATGCGCTCCCGTCAACTCTGGAACTCCACCAGGGCGAGAGGTGGAAGCGGAGTCGATGGGGGAGCCGCGGCCTTCGATCTCACACCATGAGGACGGGAGGTAAGTCGAAGCAGAGCTAGTGCACCCACGCAGGGAAGCACACTCTCAGCTGCAGTGTAGATGTACCCTCAGAACAAGTAAGACTCATTTATACACTCTAAAGTACTTTAATATAATTGTAACTAGTATCAGTTCGTTAACAAATCAATGTACAGTTGATTCCACAGGATGTATCTAAACCGTGGTGATTGAAAAACAGTACAGCTCTTCCAACACGTCTGAGACAGCAGAATGTGTATGGTAGGTTAGTAAGTGAGGGGCAAGCCCTGTGAGGTGAGAATTCAGGGCACTCAGCATCTCTCAGGAAGAGCACAGCATCTCTTCTTATCTGATCCTGATAGTTTAGCTGCAGGGACTAAATGCCCAAATTCATTCAAAAGAAAACTGGATGTAAATACGGCATCCAGAAAATTGCCATAAACTCCCACAAACACTGAATTGATTCCCATTGCAGTCCATTAATAGCATTAGTTACATTTCCGCCTGAAAACGACTATTCAGCAGTGGAAACCAATCAGATACTGAAGCAGTCTTCTTATAAATGTTAACACATAAAATACATGATCTGTTTTAGATTTGCTTATATTCCTAGCAACCACCTTGTGTTGTGCTTGTGTTAACATGACACTAGCAGCAGAGAAACTACTGGTGTTATATGCGAAGAGATGATTGGGGTAAATAGCTCCTTCAAGCACAAATGTTATTAAATGATTTTATCCAGGAAAGGTCTGTTCAGGAACAGTATAGGATTGTCAGTAAGGTCCATTCTTTTACCTGCTTTTCTACCTGAGCTGACTGAGGTATAGGGAAATCACCTGATTTTTCCAAGGACAAAAATGGAATTCAGTAACTTAGTTTACATTAGAAGCCAAGGGTTTTTTTGGATTCCCGTTCCATACCCCAATCATTAGACCATATTGCCTCCTTCGCACATTTGAAATTTATACAAAATTCTTTCTCACTGCTTAACCTGGACATGTATCGTGTTCTTGAGAGCAATTGTAGAGACATACGGTTTAAAAATGAGCAACTGAGATAAGGAAAGCAGGGTTCAAAGACTAGAGAAAATCTGAACAAGTGAAGCTTTTTGTGAAAGGAATGTGGTAATCCAGCTCCACTGTGACTGCCTGCCTCTTTCTAAGAACAAAAGAAACTTTTTTTGTTGCATTTTAAATCTCTTGTAGACATCACTTTTATAAGCTCCAAAAGAGGCATAATGGTAGCACACACTCCTGGTCATCCGAAGTCTGAATAGCTGATTTCTATTTTGTAAGCCAGGAAGATGAGGATGTAATAGAAGACAATAGGGTGACCAGACGTCCCGATAAAATCGGGATGGTCCTGATTTTGAGAAGTTTGTCCTGCGTCCCAACCAGAGTACGGTCGGGACGCCATTTGTCCCAATATTTTGTTTCCTGGTCTTCAGCGGCAATTCGGTGGAGAGTCCTTCAGTCGCGGACGGTCTTTGGTGGTATTTCAGTGGCAGGTGCTTCTGTCTTTGGTGGCAAGGTTTATTACCCTCCGCCGAAATACCGCCGAAGACCGTCCACGACTGAAGGGCTCTCCGCTGAATTGCCGCCGAACTCCCGGACGGGTGAGTGTAAAAAAAAAAAACCCAACCCGTCCTCCCTGTGGTTTTACTGATATTTTCCCCTTAACATCTGGTCACCCTAGAAGACAATATTACTGAAGTTTCAACATGAGAGCCTTCTGTATACAGCAAGTTTCAAAGAATCCTCAATTAGCCATAATTTTAACAATCCCCTGGAAACCTCTTTATAGTAACTGCAATAAAACATTGTGCTAGTCACATTCCAGTTTTTCCACTTCTAGTGATATATGATATTGGGTCCAAAATACATGGTTGTACATTCCTTTCACCATCTTGTTCTCTGCTTCCCGCTCCCCTTTTATTTATTTTCTGTCCTGCCTCTTATTTTCTTCATTAAAAAGTGGGCTGTTTTTTTTTCCAGAACAGTATCTACTCTCTATTCTGTGCACTTCCCTGTGCCCTGCATTCTGTGTTGTCTCTCTCCTTGCCTCTGTGTCCCTTTCTTTCCCCACCTCTCTTTGGTCCTCTCTCCTCACTTGCTGGTTCTCTCTTCATCACTTTCCCGGTTCTTCCTCACTGCTTTCTCCATTGGCTCTCTATCCCACCTCATTATTTCACCTCATCGGGTTGTTTTCTTTGTTTTTATTTGGCTTTCTCCCCTGCATCGCTCACCTCTTTCTGTAATTTTCTCACATTGAGGGTGCTTAGTCTTCAGCAGTATGTAAGAGATTTAGGAAAAGTTGGGACAATCATTAGAACGAAGTCCTAGGGATATTGAAGACTCACTGGATATCAGCAAGTAGGTCTGCTTTTTAGCCCAAATGGCCAGGAGCGCAGCCCCACTAAAACTATCCATAACCTTCCCTAATATGAAAGCTGTGCAAGACTGCAGATGGGTCCTGCACACCATCTCCAGATCTGGCTTCTGGTCAGCAGAGGTGGGTTTTTTTAAATAACAGTTTTATAAATTGTTTATCTCTTAGTATTTTTCTAAACAAACGAACACCGTCAAGCAGGGCCGGATTTACATGCCCCTAGGCACAGCATCTTCAGACCTTTCCCCTTCCTCCTCCCGACACTGGCTACATCTGCCTTTGTGTTTTCCGTAGAAAATGAAACTTTCAGCCAACTTTTAACTTTTAGGCACCCCTAGAAGGCCGTGTCCCTTACTGGCTGTGCCTTACTGGAAATCTGGCCCTGCCATCAAGTAGAGATTGAGTTTAGAAAATTTCAGTCCTGAGATGAAAGTTTTGGAAATGCATGAGCATGTGACTATAGGAAATTATATTGTAACTAGGTGCCTGCTATGTTATGGCATAATTAGCACAGCCTCCCAAAAGTTTTTGCTCCATTCCATACTTCAAATTGCTGGTCTGGTGCATGTAAGGACTCCATCCTTTCCCCACCATCTTTGGATTCTGTTATAAATCTTTTCAGATCCTTTCCTGTGTGAGTGACATGTAATTAACTGAGGAGAAACCCATGTTGTATTATGACTTTTCCATGAGCATACCTGGCAAGTATTATATGTTTACTGGGCTGAGCAAACACAAAGACTCCACCCCGTAGAGTACTAGGGAGAGACTACTTCCATTTAGAAATAGGGAATAACCTCAGCAGCTGCAAAGACCAGGAGGCATTTGTAAGTCTGTGAATAAACAAAAACTGACCAATTGACTTCACAGGGGAAATAATGAAAGTGACCAGACCCCAATGGATACCAAAATCCTAGGCTTCCCAACTCCAAACACTTTTCTGGTTCTACGCTATCTGTGGCTTCTGCCTGGTGGAGAACACCTGCTGCAGTAGACAGGCCTACCCCAGAAAAACTGATCTCCCTCTCCTTTAGACACCGTGGTTGGGAAAGGAAATATTGCTGCTGATTTTAGGATAATAATTACTGAATATTATTAGATGAGCCTATGATGTGGACATCTTATAAAATCTGTATGGACAGTATTTTTAGGACTAGCTGGGGGAGTAAACATTTGTCCATCACCTGCTATCCATGCCAATCATAGATTTTCAAAAGTTCCTGCTTTTTTTGTGTTTGTGTTTGGAATTTAAAATTCTTGGGATGCGAGTTATTTCAGTTAACAGGGGATTTTTACTAAAGCATGCTTCACACCTGTAACAGTGGGTTCTGATCCAATGGAAAGTGAACAGAAATTTCTATTTCATTTATATTCAGAATGAACCATCCTAATACTATATTTTCTACCATATGGCAATCCCTAAATATATATTATCATGTATGCTTCATCTAGGACACCTACATTTATATATAATACACAGAGGGCTGTAAAGCTTCTGGCAAACAAAATTTTCAGGAAATATGTAATTCTTCAACTAAGCTCTTGATACACCCACACATATTTAGAAAATATTCCATATATTATCTTTTGTTTGTACACCTGTCACATCTGCAAGACAAAATTATTTGTTCAGTTTGGTTTGTTTTCACTTTTTTGAGAATCAGCAAGATTAAAAGGACATCACACAAATAATCTTTTCAGAATAAGAGATTGGATTTTGGGTGTGAGATTTTACTTTTGTTAAATATATTGTATATAACAAAGCATATTTTCTAAATTTGAGCCTACGTTAGCTGTGCCTAATGTATAAAATAAAGTACGCTGTGCAATCTGTATATTTACTGATGCATATGGAAATTTGGGCATCTGATTGGCTGTAAGTGTGCACAGATACCTGAGTTGCCTGTTCACATTGCATATTTAGATGTATAAATGAGATACACAAAGTAATGTGCATAATAAGCTGAAAATCACGTCCTATGCTTAGAACAACATCCAGAAGTGGTCATTAAAAATATATATATATATTTTTAAGGAAAATATTCCCAGCACTTTTTCGTACAGAAATGTCAGATAAATTAATGGTTTTAACAGTGGCATATTTCCAGAGAAATGTATCATAATCCAAACACTTCTAAAGTAAAAGGGTACATCACTCATTATTTTCTACTAAATTTATCAATCGACTCTACTTAGATTTTTTTACTTGCCATTAATTCATTTAGGAACATGTTCTGAGAGGTGTGCTCCTTAATAATATTTTATCCTCCCTTTGCTCCAGACCTGGAATCTACAACAAATGTCCATTGTAATTCATCCTTTGTTTTAAATTCCTTGTATGTTACTCAGAATATTTAGCTGATATTGTCTTCATTATCAAATTGTATCACAGCTTTTGTAAATATTTTTGACACATTTCCACCTATCCTTGCTGGTTATTTTTTCTACATAGACTGTATCAATGACATTTATACACTGTAGCACTTTTTATCCAAAAAGATTCCAAAGTGTTTTACAAACTGTAGTAGAAATATTTTCACTGATCACTGATATGCAGGCCTCCCAGCAATATTACAAAATATTTTAGGAGAGAAAGTAAAAGTGCTATATCCAGCTGAAACTGCAAGGGGATATTAGTTATGCAGAATACCTGCAAAACATGCCACAGCTTCTTTCTTTGGGCAGTTGCTACTGCATTTTGCATCTTATTTGAAAGTCAGCAGTACAGTGGGCCCCAGCAACATGCTGGTTCAATCCTGATTCAGAAGATTCTCACCTACTGCATCATTAACAATACTTCCAGCAACAGCTGGCTCTTCCCAAAAGGTCTTGCCTACAAGAACTCACTCAGCGTAACTGCTTAGTTTCTGAGGTCTGACAATATTACAGACCTCCTACAGCCAGAGACTACTCATCAGTGCTATCACTTCTCTACTTACCACGTTGGTATCAGAGCACATTATTGCTAATGTCCCAGTTGTGAGAATCATCCCACCAAGTTTTATTTTTGCCAGCTATGTAAATCTCTCTTCTATTTTTAGTAACTAGCTTGTTGTGTGTGTTCTCCACCCCCACAAGGTAATTAAATTTTTAACCCTTGTTTTTTTCAAATAATTTAAATGACTAAATCTCAATAAAATGCTTCAATTGCCCCACGCTGACCATTCAACATGAACAACCAGACAGACACAACAGAGACACATTGAAGGCAGAAATATCTAGACTAGCAGCAAAGAGTTTCTGGAATGTTCCTATTTCCTCTACGGCTCTATAGATGATGGCCCATTCACCTATAGTACAAGATACAACACTTCATCAACATGAATATCAGAAGTTTTCAGAGGAGTTGACTGTTTATTTCCAAACACAGTGATTGCCTTTTTACATAAGAGATGCTGCAAATTTCACTGAGCCCAATTCTGCCACCTATACACATACATGTTCATGATTTCATGCATTTACCTGGGATTGTTCCTCAAGTAACATGGCATTCAGCATGAGGAAAGGTAGCTGAACTGGGCACATCTATACTAGAAATATATAACACTTCCTCAATTAAAATGGGAAAACTTTATCCTGGTCTTGAATAAAGGGCCTTACTAAAGTATAAGATATATTGAGGGCCAATATAATTTAACAGTGATGCCTATGATGAAGCCACAACTTGTTCAAGCATGAAGCTTGCAGATGGGCATAAAATGGGTAACCAGACACCTAAATAATATCTCTCTGTGAAACTGAATCTCTTGTGGGAGGTTTTGCATATGCACATGAAGATGCAATGTAAGAGCCCATATTTGAAACTTTTGCCCATGAGCAATACACAATGGAGCAGGCAGCAGGGGTCTGGGAGCTCACTGAATGGCAGCATACAGGGTGGAGCTAGGGGATCTAATGCTGTGCAGCTGTTCTCATGCTCGGGAGTGCATGGGCGCCAACTTATATGGGCTCCTGGGGCTTTAGCCCCAGAAATATTCACAGTCAGGGGCTCTGCTCCAGCAATATTTGGAGCTAGGTTTCTCCCGTGCTCTGGGCTGCCGGCAGCCGCTGGGAGCCCAGAGCCCTTTAAATCCCGCAGCTGGGATTTAAAGGGCTCTGGGCTCCCCACCGCAGCGGGCAGCGCAGAGCCCTCTGACTCCCGGCCGCGGCTGAGATTTAAAGGGCTCTGGGCTCCCCGCGGTTGCAGGCAGCCCAGAGTCCTCTGACTCCCGGCCGCGGCTGGGATTTAAAGGGCTCTGGGCTCCCCACGGCTGCCAGCAGCCCAGAGCCCTTTGAATCCTAGCCCCTGGCCGCTGATTGCCCCCTCCCCAGACCCCTGCCCCAACTGCCCCCCAGGACCCGCACCCCCTATCTAAGCACCACTAGTCCTTGTCCCCCGATTACCCCCTCCCGAGACCCCTGCCCCTAACTGCCCCTTGGGACCCCAGCCCCTATCTAAGCCTCCCTTCTCCTTGTCCCCAACTGCCCCCTCCTGAGACCCCACCCAACTTCCCCCCAGGACCCTCCTACCTGTCCCCTGATAAACCTCCTGGACTCCCATGCCTATCCAATTGCTGCCTGTCCCCTGACTGCCCCTCCGAACCTCTGCCCCATCCAACCCCCCCTGCTCCTTGTCCCTTGACTGCCCCCCGGAACCCCCTATCCCTTCTCCAACCCCCAAACCGCTTACTGTGCCACTCAGACCAGCGTGTCTGGCTCTGTGCAGCTCCAGACAGTTGCTGCCATGCTCCCCCATGGAGCCCACAGCCCTCTCCCACCCCCAGCACCTGCCTTCCAGATTTGAACACCTCAAAATTCAGGAGTGCTCAAGCTCGGTTTGGGCAGCTTTTACTTCATTTCTCCCAAATCAGTTTCCCCTGCAAGGTGCCAACTGAAGGTGTTGGAGAACAGAGAGATCGGGTGGCCTCCTAATGCCTGGAAAAGAGACAAAGGCCGGAGGAGGGAGTGTCAGTGCCTGTGCGGACTTCTGGGAAGTGCACGGTGTGGAAGGGGATGCTGTGATGCTTTGGAACAACTCCATACAAAGCCAGTCAGGACTCTGGGGGAGCCTCCTCTCTTGGAGCATACTGTCTCCAGGGCAAGAAGCTTACACCTTCCTGGGTCTGACCTCGGAGCATTCAGCATGCCCTTCCACATGATGCACTTTCCACAGCGAGTCTGCCCAGGCTGGTCCTGGGGCAACCAGAGGTCCCTGCACCCCAACTCCGCAGTCAGATGTGACTCTCAGCCAGACAGTAAAACAGAAGGTTTATTAGATGACGGGAACACAGTTTAAACAGAGCTTGTTGGTACAGAAAACAGAACCCCTCTGTCAGGTCCATCTTGGGGGGTGGGGAGCACAGAACCAAGTTCTGGGTCTCTCCCCATTTCCCCAGCCAGCTCCAAACTGACACTCGCTCCTCTGGCCTCTGTGTCTCTTCTGGACAGGGAGGCAACCTGATCTCTTTGTCCCCAACACCTTCAGTTGGCATCTTGCAGGGAAAACTGAGGCACCCACACAGTATTCAGAGAAAATATTAAGAACATTCCCACTTCATCACAACAGGTGCAAGAAAATATAATACTGTATATTGAAGTAGGCAAGTGCTGCTTCTGACTTTCCACTTTTAATTGACCCTTGTAATCTTGTGGCACTGACGCGTTGTAGCTTCATTTTATATCGGCTTACAGGGCGGGAGCGGGGGGCACCACCATTTTGGGTCCCACCAAAAATTATACAAACCTGCCGCCTATGCGGGAGTGTGACTGAAGGTTACCCTGTTCCGAAAAGCTCTATGTAGTTTAACACAGATGAAATCAATAGGATGCAGCTACAATTAATGTAAACACCTTTATAATATAACAGAGAATAATCTCCTATTCACAGGGTTTTTTTTTTAATTTCCTAAAGAATTCCTTACAACAAAGTAATTACCTGTTGAATTCCAGAGAACGATTAAAAAACAAATACTACAAAAGGACTATCATTTCCACTTAATTTCTATGGGATGGTGGAGTAGCCTGCATAGAGCATCTTCTCACATGCTTCATGGCCAACAATTTCAAGTAGGAGAATAGGAGTGAGAAGCCAGGCCACTGGGCACAAGAACTGTGAAATGATTATACATTTTAAGTACAGTTATTAATTATTAAATATCAATTTTGAGTAAATAATGATCTTTGTTAGCTACCACAAATGATTGGCTACAATAGCTCAGAGGAATCTTATGAAAGAATCAGGATAAAAAAGTTGGTAAAAAGTCTTTAGCATTTTCAGTAAACTCCCAGTATTGTCTGGTCACATGTTCTTTGATTTTTGAAGTTACTCTTTCACTATTTGGAGTTTCTTTTTGTGGCAATGTGTCTATTATCCTATTTTACAAGAAATTCTCTATTTTCATCAATTTTCTTCACTAGGAATTTTTCTTTCTTTTATAATTTTTAGGAAGATTTTTAATTTAACACCTTTTTTTCCTTTAGCAATTTGGTTAAATTTTCACTCCAGGAGAATACAAATTATCTGGATTATCTCTTACAGTATTTAATTTACTCAAGATGGACTAGACTGGCTTGTCTATAAATATCAGTAGTTTGTAGAAGATAATTCAAATTTCTGCTGTGAATTTCATAATCAAAGTATTTTAAAACACTTTCCAAAGCTGTTCCCGTCCAGGGAAACATATAACCCTCCCTTCATCCCTTCTGGTGAAAAAGCATGTATTGCATAAATGACTGTCATGGACCCTCAATGTACACTTTTAATCAGTCAAGTCAAATGAAGTTATTCAATTTTTGTTTACAAATATTCTTATTTTCCTTCACCATTTCAAAAGGATGCCCATTTCACCTGTATTCACCATTGTAGAAACCACCTCCTCAGATCAGTTATATACATACCTCTGGTGTACAACTTTTTCTCTTTTTTATTGGGCTTTGCTGGTAAAGGGTGTTGTGAAATGGACCCATCTGTTCCCAACCACCTCAGTGGGAAACAGGGTGATGTTTAGACTGCCACCCTTTGGGGGTTCTATCAGGGGAAGACAGCTTTAATCTGTGGCTATGGCTTTATAGGAGATCTGCTCTTGCAAACTTCCTGGGCTATGTGCTGAATCTGTTCCGGCCCTTGGCCAATCTGGCCTTATCCTCTCCCCAATCTACACCTCCATTTTTGGGTACTGATGGAGTACAGACCCCTTGTGCCATCACATCCCGTTCCAGGGGAGCTTTCTGGGATATCTAGTTTATCCTATAATCTCAGTCAGGCCTGTAGGGTTGGGGAGTGGGGGGGGAGGGGAAGGGGGAGGTACAGATCAGTGTTCATGTTGCACTCCCGATCAGTACCTGGCCCAAGCTGGGGACGCTAATGATCTAACCAGCAGACAAAATTCAGTGATGAATCCACCAGAGGTGCATTGAACATACACTAGATTCAGACCTTCAAGTTAATTGCTGGTTTAAATACAACAATCATCTTGCCTCTTAATCGTGTCTCAAAACTGGATAAATCCTACTGTCATTACTCTTGTCTCAAAAATTAGGCCTTCATTCCACAAATCAAATTTGATATCCTATGTTGTACTTTCTTCAAATAAAACAGTACATTACAACCTCTTTAGGGAGAAAAAGATTAGCCAGGATACTGAGATTATCCTTCTCTCTCGATGAAAAGTGTCAAAAGCATTTGAAAACCTGTGCAGAAAAGATAAAGATAGGAAAAGAAAAGCTAGAAGGACATCAGCATAAAAAAGCTTTCAGAGAGACACAGCCCCTAATTGCACAACTCTCCCTAGAACTACTCTGCACTGGCAGGGCTCATATTAGTAAAGGGCCTATAACAGGAATCTTTTTTCTGGTCAAAAATGAGAGTGCTGCCAACTAAGGCATACTGACAACCCTCTGGAGAATCAGAAGGTCTGCTCCACTGCGTTCCTTCCATAGGTTTGTTGCAGCAAACCCTGCACCAGTAATGTGTCACATTCACATTAACTTTCATTTATCACAGCTCTTTCTTGGGTGAAAAGACTATTTTCTGAATTCCCCCAGCCGGGGCTTGGACCATTGGTGAAACAGCTTATGTTGCGGTGCATGTCTTCTCCCACTCTTTGGATGAACCTTTTGCCACCCAGGTCCACAGCCTATGTGCCACTGTAAATCAGTCTTTATATTTGAAAAAATGACTTTGACCAAGTAACAGACACAAGCTCATATAAACATAGAACAGGTTTGCACTCCTCAGGCCTACTTGACTTGCAAATGTGTCTGAGTCATCACAGAGAGGGTTATGACTCAGAGACATTTGTAGTAATAGTTAAAGAAAGTAGCAGGCTCATGCCGGAGGTAAAGCATCACACTACGAGTGAAACAAATGATATGGGCAGACAGGTAAAGCAAACCGCCATTATTCTGATTTAGCTAGTATGGCAGGCTGGGCAAAGATATCAGGGAATAAAACTGACAAAGCCCCAGCCAGCCTCCGCTGGCAGAACTCACTTTGGACTCAGATGGAGCTCAAAGCCGCTTATCCCTGCTCAAACTCCTACTGGAGGGCACTGGGGAAAGTGGTAAATCCAGCTGTTATAGAATGGCCTTGATGGCAGCAAGTTATACATAGAAAAAATATCTGGTTATTGAGACATTCATGGCACACTATGGAAGGGGCACTTGGAAATATACTTTCACAGATGCAGGCAGGTAAGACAATGTTCACTATTTTCTATGTAATGGCCTTGTCAGCCTAGAAATTGCTGTTATTATTATGTGCTATTAATGTTAATGTTCATGTAATATATTACTGATGTTAATAGGAGTTTCATATTTTACTATATACACAAATATGTACATATCTGTATATCTAAATATATATTGAATATTTGTGAAAATAACTGGGCTGACACAACACTCCCAAGAATGCAAGAAGAAACCATTCAAAGACTTTGAAGGACAACTGAAACCTGTGCAATATCTCCAACTGGGGAAAAGGGGCAAGCAACAGAGCTCAGAGGAGGCCAGCAATTTCCAAGGACACCATATAATCTGATTGAAACCACATAGTACGTGTCACAAACAGAAAACAGTACCAAGCGGAATTCCACATCAAATACAGCTCCGAACAAAGCTGCAGTTGTACCCTTTGTATTGACCTAGTTAGTAGGTATGCTCTTCAAATTACGTAATAACAATGGCCAGATTTGATGGTTTGATAGACAACAATAATTAAATATACAATCCAAAATATATTAATAAAGAATGCTAAGAGCAGTTCTCTCTCTCTCTCTCTCTCTCTCTCTCTCTCTCTCACACACACACACACACTGTATCTGTAAAACAAAAAGGGTTAGTCATCTAAATGGCATGGGTTCATCCAGCCATACATGAGAGCATGGAATTCAGTGCAGGATGATTTGGAACAACATTGTATGGTGGTTGACCAGAAAAAATACAGATTCAACAGCTAATTGATCAAGTTTGGGCTAGTACTGAACCAGCTGAACAGCTGTGGGTTTCTTTAAAAACTTCTGAAAATCCAGTTCATCATAGTTAGCAAAATAAAATAGTGGTTTCTTTGCAAACCCAACCAGACACCTAGAAACAATGTTAAAAGTTTTTGTTTTTTTAATTTTTATCTATCAACCAGAGCACCTTTATGAATGCAAATAAATAAATTAATGTTTCTGCTTTGTTTAAGTCTTTGTTCTTATACTAGCAGCAGTGATGATATCATCAAAGATGACAGCAGAACGGCATATATAAAGTTTGCATGTTCCTAATTCTGTTGTTTGGCTGGCTTTGCAAAAGATATTGTACCACCATCCAACTACGCTGGCTATTTCATGAAGAATCTGGAGGATTTTAGGTTAAAGGTGAAAACACTTAAAGTTTGTTCAACCACTGGAACCAAAGTACTTCATATTATAAATTATATGTAATTATACATAGAGCTGGTAGCATTTCAAAACAATAATTGAACACAAGCATTCTAAAGAGCTGGGCCCACGCCACACCACTTTCAAAGGAGCAGCAGCAGCACTGCCACCATCACACAATTTACTGAGAATGCTTGAGAGCTGCTAGAATACTTGGAGCATTGAGGGTGTGGGAAAGAGCCAGGTTGGGCCAGGTTTCACACTCTCCAACCACACCACTGCACTCAGCACATGACCCGAGAATCCCATCCCCCTCAGGGGCTACCACATGGAGAAGGAGTTCCCTGAGAGATCACTGGGGAAGAAAGCCTCCTTGTTTATATGCATCCAATCTTTTACACAAGTCCCATGACCAGTGGACTACACAAACTAGACACAAAGGGCGAACAGACTGAAGGTTGTGTGGCAACCATAAAACTGGCATTTCCTAATTTTTCAATACTTGACATTGCTTGGCTTTTGTTTTAACATAGAAATTACACGCAAAAAACAGAGTTTTATTTTACATAATACACGTTGTTCAAAAAGGTGTTTGCTCCAGTCACGCTAAACGTGTTCACAAACAATGGGTGCAATCCAGCTCCCGTAAAGTTAATGGAAGTGTTGCCATTGACTTCAAAGGGGCCAGGATTTCACCAAGCAGGTCTGCACAGCTCTCCAGAAAGGTTACGAGTCCATGTCATTAATACCATGTATTTTTGATTACCCCATCCAAAAGGCACCAATTTTCCAACTGGATGAAACTTCAAAAACGTTTAAACCACACACATACCACTAGCATTTGGGTGAATATCTATAAAGTTTTTCTTCTATGTGGCAATAGGATTTGTAATAACACTTAATATTTGAAAAACAAATATATAAATATTGCTCTAAGTTACCATTTGCGACACCAAATCCTTCCAAAAGGAGAGAGACTGGAGAGGAAAACAAATAATTCAGAGGAATAAATTAACCGTGTCTCTTTTCAACACTGTTGAACAATACCTGCACTGTCAATTGCCTAACACATTGAAAAGCCCCCTCCGCCCCAATACAGAGCAAATGCAAAAACTGAAAATGTTTAGAATATAGAGCTTTAGTTGATGTTACACAAATATTTTCAGAACAATTAATACCGCCGTTGGATAAAGCTTATATTACAAGCAATTCCAATTGTTTCCCAAAATGTTTACCTAAATTAGTTGAAAGGCCATGATTTTGTAGAACAAGAAATTTTAATTAAGCCTTGTGCTTGAAGTGTTTTTGCAATTATTCCCTTTGGTTCCATTAGACTGTAGCCCCAATTACAATGTATTGTTAATACTACAAGATAACACTTGCTGGTGGTACAAAATTGAAGATATGTCTCACTGTAATTTTAGATTATTCCTTGCTGTGAGATTTTGTAATTATTTTTTTGTCAGTGCTGCACTTTTTTGTTTTCCTGCCAACAAAATATTTTTAATCAGTTCACTCAATAAAAAAAAAAAAGATTTGAAAAAAAACCTTTCCCTTAGGCCCCTAGAAGAAAGCAGGTGCCAAAGGATGCAGTATTTTTTGTCCTCTAAATTTGATCTGTATTCAACTAGAAAAGTTGTTTGTTCATTAATTTCACCAGTTTTGTGGAAGTAGGAGGGTCACTGAAGAATAAATTATGCTAGCTAATTACTATATTTTAGTAGAGAGCTGTAAAAGGATGAAGAAAAAAGTAAGGAACTGATTCTGCAACTCCTAGACGTGTGATTAGGCCCATCAGTTGCTTATAATGTAAGCATTACCTAAATCTGAATGACTCATATGAGTGGTGGTTGCAGGATCAAGCCCGTAATGTAAATCAGTTAGTCTGTATTTTAATCTCTTTTCCATAGCACTCTGTAGTACTGTGTCTGTTTTCATGTCTGATGGATTTGGAATTGTGTAAAATATGCTGTCTGAGCCTGCTCCAAACCCCTCTGAAGTCAACAGGAGTATCTCCATTGATTTAAGTAGGCTTTGGATCTGGCCCTTTGAAAAATGGAGGGAAAAAATAGACATGACCAATGACTGGCAATGCGAATAATTCTAACTACATGTACCTTTATAACATGCACCTTTTTTTTTCCCCACTAGCTTGAGTCTGGAATTTGCATCCTGTAACTTGCTTTATTCTGAAGTTATAGTTATGGCTTCTGGATTTTACATCTTTATTTCTGATTTTCAATGCTTATTTTTTTCAGGTGCATAAATCCTTGGAATACATAAAAAATGGGCCCTTCTGTATTCCTGTGCTCCCAAGGATAAAGTGCGTATGGGAAAGAGGACCCCGTCAACCCTTCCACAAAAATAATAATAAAAAATGAACTCTATGAAAATGATAAATTTCTGGTATTTTGGGTTACATTCTATAAAGATCTAGTCTCAGATATTTGCTTCAGTTGGGTTTATTAGCTTCAAACTAAATAAGAAACAAGGCCTTGCTAATGTGCATGTTAAAACCAATACATATTTTTAACTCACAAGGCTTTTATAGACAATAGTCCCAATCCTACAAACATTTACACATATAGTTTCTTTAAGCACTTCAGTAATTCCATTAAGTTCAGTGGAATGACTTAAGTGTGAATGTTTTTACAGGGTCTGTCCTATGCCTTGTTCATCTACTCCACAGAGGCATAAATTGTGGGCCCTTTCAGTTTCTCAATAAATCTTCCTATGATCTTCTCACTGTTGCTACTGCTGCTGGAAGTGGTTTCATTGCCTTTGTAGGTGGTACTCTTCCTTGTGAGACAGAATTAAACCAATGTTTCATCATGGTGTTAGGAGATAGGTTCACAGTTCATGTTAAGTTTACATTTATAAATATCTTATAAAGGGTTAATAAATGATAAATAGTTGTTTTAATACATGGTTAATCAATTGTAATAGATTGTTAATGAGTCCAACAAGTTAATAAGTTGATTATAAACATCTATAACACATACACTCTTAACTGTGACATTCTTATAACATCAATTAACCATTTATAAGTCCTTTTAAAGTGTTTTATAAATAGAACCTTAATCTAAAGTGTGACCTGGCATGGTATTGCTAGAGTTGCCATCTCTCATAAAGACATAAAACTGACCTCCTGGCCACTTGTGTGAATGTCCTATGAAACTTTAAAAATATAAAGAGTAGGGGTTTAACCTCATTGTTCTGGCCAAAGGATAACACAGGTAAATCCCCATGAAGTTGGATATGGGATACTCCGACATTTCCTGGACTATAGCTTTGTTTCTGGGCAGGATGATCACTTAATCTCTCACCTGTCTCACATGTGTGTTGAAAGGCTTGAGTAATACTGGTAGTGATGTGAGATCTTCAAATAAAAAAAACCTATTTAAGTGATAAGTATAATTACTATTAACTACTGTCTATCATTATTTCAATGCAGTCCCACCCTATTCTTCTGTTTCCTGGATCCCTTACCATTTATTCTGATGCCAATATTTCTGGCACATCCCTTGTCTCTTAATTTCCAATGCTTGCCTACTTTAGATGTACTGAAGGCTAAGGTCCCTGCTGAGTTTTGTTTTGCCCTTCACTTCCTCAATGTCATTGGAGCTGGGGTTACTTGAATTATAGCTGTCCTCTTCACTACCGAGTTAAGGAATGATGAATCCCACCAGAGTGTTCTTTCCAATATAATAAAATGAAAAGTAGTGTACAAGAGTCTTCTATCTACAGCTTTAACTAAATCCTGACCTCTTGCTCTCACTCTTTCATGGCTGAAATATTCAATGTTTTCCCCTTCTGGAACCCAAAGTGCGCTCTGCTGAACCTTCTCAGGCTGCCATTGACAGTCCAGACATTCACAATGCCACGTGACACAAAACAGTTACATAGGCAACCCTGGAGACCTTTGTAAAAATATCCACTCTCACATACAGTCAGGTCCACTCTCATATTGCTGTTGTTTCTTCTGTTTAATATTCATTTCCCCATCCCTGTACTCATTTCTTTCCTGCTGCTACCACCAAATAATACCAAAGGCTATAATTCATGGTGGATTTCTTTCAGAATTCCTCACTTGTTTACCACAGATTGGAAGACAGATTTTCTTTTTATTTATTTGTGTTTAATAGGGTACTCTATGTAAATACACAATTCTGAAATGGAATTTTAATTACATCCATATAGTTTCATATGAATACAACTGAGGTCTAGACTAATGTCAAGGGGTAATGACAGCTACCACTTAATTGCCAGAAAACCACGCATAATATTGTTTGTACTTTATAAATGCTTTTTTTATAATGTTTCTCAGGATGTGAAGAGTCAGAAAACATATTTCTACAAGTTGTGAAGGAGGTATTATAAGATCATAAAACACAGCCCATTTAGTCCTGCCCAAAATCCATCTTCTACCATACACCGCATCAAAATTTCAGAAGATAATTTTCTTAGGTGTACATGATATTTCTCTCGCTCCCTAACTAAATGGATTTACACTTATCTTGCACTTGAAAAGACACAACAACAAATGGAATAGCAGAATTTTTAACCACTTACCACAGGTTCTCTCAGGGAACCTGGTACTATTATAGTAGGTAGGAGTATGTAAGGAGAATTGTACTGTTTCTTTAAAGCTGTCATATTAAGAGAGGCAGGAAGGGCTGAAGAATTGTCTAGCCAGAAGTTCTGAAGTGAAGCAGAGGGAGGCAGAATAGCACTACAGATAATAGTGTGGTTCTTATTCTGATCAAGTTCCTTGTCCAGAACTTTCTGCAGCTTCTTTTGCCATTTTTTAACATTGTCACATGGTGAGGGGAGAGGACTGTGTCCCTATATGCTTTTGCAGGGCAAAGTTCAAAAAATATAAGTGTAACCCTAGTGTGCCCTTCCCTGATCACCACAACCACCTATTTCCAGATGGAGCTGCTACAAAGGCCAGGGATTTTGTGAAAACTCATGAAACTGAGAAGAGGCCAACGAGCACAATACTGACGATGAGGATGATGGAGGCAGAGCTGGTAGGCACTCTTGTTGGTAAGGAATAAGCATGGTGTCAAATAAATCAAAAGCAGTGAAATTCTCCTGAGTAATACTGTAGTTAGAAAAAATGACTGGGATGGCTCCATCTGGAACCCTTGAGAAGCAATGAAATGGTATAGCCATTTCAAGACCAGGACAGATCTGTCCTCTTAAACATTTTTTAACTATGAAATAGTTTGTCTGAAGTGATTGATCATCATTGATCCCACAGATCGGAAATACCGGACTGGCTTTAAACTCTGGCTCTCTGCTTCAGAAGACTGAAAAAGCAGAATGAATGATATAGAACAGGGGAAGTGAAGGAAATTTATAAAATAACCATCTGCAATAATGGATCTTGCCAAATTATTTGAGAAAATGAAGTTCCTTTCAATGAAGCAGAGAGCCCCAGATGTACTGACTGTCAGAGGATTTCTGCTGAGACTGAGGAGCAGATGAGACTGTGAAATACAGATATACAGTGCTACACACAGTGACAGAGAGATTCTGCATTAAAGGCAGAGGGACAATGTCATGACAAGTTGCACAGCTTCCCCATGAGAGAAGTACCAGTTTGTCTTCTTTTGTTTTTCAGCCATTTGCTACATCCCTGTGGGAGGCAAACTAAATAGGGAGGGGAAATTAGCTGAAAGAAAACACTGAATGTAAGAGTGAAAGCTAAACACTCATCTTAGTTAACATAATTGTGGGGGGTAACAAGAGCTTCTGAATAAAAACTGTTGGTGCTCAAAAATTCTGCTGTCCCATTTGTTGTTTGTAGCTCTTCGAGCATGATTAAGCAACGCCCACAAGTTAGAAATCAACTTTGTCCACACGAAGAAACTACTTATTGAAAATTTCATTTATAGACTCATAGACTTTAAGGTCAGACGCGACCATCATGATCATCTAGTCTGATCTTTTGCAAATTTCGAGCCAACTATAAATGGTATTCCTATACTTCCTTTAGCTAAAACATGGTTTTCCCTTTTTCTCAATAGCAAACTTCTCCCCCATGTAACAGAACTGGCAGGGATATTTTAAGGGCAAGGGAGTTCCCCAGTGTTTTGAGGAGATGTCCTTTTGGAACAATATACTTATGTGGCTCTAATCACAGTGTATTTGAAGAATGGTAATTTGCTCTCCCCAGAAATCTAAACACTGTTGCTCAAAAGATTCATCCACAAAATTAAGTACACTTGCTGATCTGTGGGAAGTCTTAAACAAGTGAGCTGCTGTGCTTTGGTGTTTATAATTTGAGTCAGAGCAGGGGCAGCTCTTCCTCTTATTTGAAATCATCTTTTGAAAACTGTACAAATCTATCAAATACGGTTAGTTGGCAGAATGGTTATATTGTAAAAGTAATGAGAAAACTCAATTAAAAGGGATGAGAAAAAATCTTTAAATTGTACTTTTCTCTTAAAAATAGCTTTATTAACTTTCACTCTGGAAATATCCAATTAGAAACTGATGTTTCTAAGATGGTCTTAAAAACTTCAAACAAAAATCATGAACTTGAACAAAAAACTCTGATGCCCTTGAGTACACTCTAGTAGCTGAACTGTACAAAAAATCTGTTTCCTTGAAATTAATATTGCTTGTAGTTTCCTATGAAAATACACTGTGAATCTCAGACTGTTTCCTTTTACATCTCAGTTCTACTTTTAACTTTCTAACAATCAAGGCCAAATTTTCAGAAGTGTATCCAATTTGTATAAGCAATTCTGAGAGTACACAAAAAAATTGAGTATTTTAGTTTGCCCATACCAACTGGATAATTAACTGGCAATGAGCAAGCACAATTATGCATATTACATGTGTCATTGTGCAGGTAAAAAGTCCTGGAATTGCATATACATTGTGGAAAGTCAGGCCACAAATATGAACCTATGTACTCTGCTGGTTATTAGAATTGTTGGAATGAGCTTTATCATGTTTCGTCACTGAGGCACAGTAGCATGAATAGAAATCTGCTTATTACTGAAACATAAAACCATATTTGATGTTCATAATGTATGGTAAATAAAAGATTTTAAGATAGTAAGTGAAACCGAGTTAAAATGATTTTCTCTTAACTGCTACAACTTTTCTTTTCACATATAAAGGAAAAAAATAGTTGGGAATTATATTGAATCTATTTGAAAGTACAGGCTTAGGTAGACATGCAATTTTGTATTAGTGGTAGATCATGCCAGTATTTATTATGTCTACAATAAATGAGAGTATGTTCTGTTGTTCTTGAGATGGATGATATGAGATGAAGTAGGTATTTTAATATCCTGTTTAATGTATTTCAGAAAATTAGATTCTTCCTTAACCTTTTTGTTTTATTCACAAAGATTGATGGTAGAGCACTTCCAAAAGAAAGGCACACAAAGTTTGAAGAGAAGTCAAATATTCAAATGATAGGTTATTTCCTTTTTTCAGAAGGACTGACAAACTCCTCAGTCTTTTATGGAAAAATAATTCATCTCTTGCCCTTTGCTTGTGAGGAGAACCCAATAATTTGAATTAATTAACATAAAATAATCAGCAAATAAGTAAATTATTTTTAAAGAAGTCTTGAAGCAATTCAAGGTCTGTTGAATACTGATAAAAGGTTCTTTGGAGAGGGTACATAAGGGGAAATGTGTTGAGTATTCTATCAATCTCTGCAAAGACAGGGCACAGAAGAAAAGCAGACAAAGGCTATGGCAAAATATTGGATTTATGAACCAGAAGGTCAATCTGATAGGACAAATTAATCCTGTTGCTAATGTTTTTCCCTAGGGCTTGGAAGAAAAACTTAATGGAGGAAAGCGCCTGTTCTCACTAGGTATAATTTTGAAATAAAAAAGAATCATGACATATATTTACAAAACAAAAATCCCACCTAGTCCATTGTTCAGTCAAATTTGGGACATCTCTGTGGATTCCAAGATAATATATTACATTAACATTACCTATTGCTTATTGCTGGCAATTTGTATAACAACAACGGTCAGCAAATTAATTTACTTAAAAGACTGAATAATGATTCTGTTATTTCTGTAGCCTGCAATGCAATTTGGATATTATACAAGGTGCTCTGCTAGATCATTCTTCTAACAAATGGCTTTGCTTAGATTTGTTGTCTTTGAACCTTTAGTGAAGCCTCTCCATCAAAAGGCTAGTCCAGTTGGTATGAGATGCACCACATATCTGCAGCTCCAGACAAAATGATTAATTGAAATAAACAATAAAACATCTGCAAGGAAGTTCTTATAGCAAAGACTTTTACTCAAACATGTATCAAAGCAACCACTACACAATGACAAACATCCCTTATAAATGATTGATCTAATTATAAAGTTAAATTACAGGGTCCTTGTAAAGCAGTGTGTGCTGAAGACACAATAACTGCAATGTGACTGGAAGTGGCTAAGTTCCCAACAAAATCATTCCTATCAGCTTCTATTCATGCCTTGAATTATGCTTTTTTTAATCTTTGCATAAAATGCTGCATTTACTTACCCTTAAATTTTGAGGCATTATAGCTTGTGCTGACATGAATGTATTCCAGAAATAGAACATTACAGCAATGCTCTGCTAGACATTTAAACCATTTGTATGTTTATTCTTTAGTTTCTTTTCTTGAACTTTCTAACTGTGAGAGGGCTGCGAAAGTGGAATCATGATGAATGAAAGCTTGTTTCCTGAAAAAAGTAGAAATGCAGACACTTGATGTAGCACTAAAAAATTCACAGCGTCCTACCTTGAAAACAAACATTTCCCTGCGAAGAATAGCTAGAGTGTTGAAGTTCCCATCACAGATGTTTGGTTTGGCTCCAGGATAGGAAGGTTTGTCAGCAGTGGGCGGCCGAGGCGGTTTAGGCTGCCTGTCATTCTTCCGAGGGTCTGCTGGAGGGACAGAACGATGTGGGGGCACTGTTGGCAGAGGTCTTGTTGGTGGTGGGATCTTGTCAGGTGGACCTTAAAAATGTTAGCAACAGGACAAGGTTTAGATCACTGTAAATTGCACTGCAGACAGCTCTACAAAAATATACCCCAACGAATACTCCTGCCTTGGCAGAGGAATGGCTTAGTAGGCGTAACATGCTCTTTTCCAAATTCTGATCTGTGAAGATAGAGTACAGTAACTCCTCGCTTAACATTGTAGTTATGTTCTTGAAAAATGCGACTTTAAGCAAAACAATGTTAAGCTAATCCAATTTCCCCATAAGAATTAATGTAAATACGGGGCGGGGGGGGGTTAGGTTCCAGGGAATTTTTTTTCACCAGACAAAAAACTATATATTATATAGATATACATACAGTATACATTTTAAACAAACAATTTAATACTGTTCACAGCTATGATGATTGTGAGGTGGTGAAGTTAGAGGGTGGAAGAGGGAGGAATATTTCCCAGGGAATGCCTTGTTGCTAAATGATGAACTAGTGCTCGGCTGAGCCCTCAAGGGTTAACATATTGTTGTTAATGTAGCCTCACACACAAGGCAGCACAAACACAAGGAAGGGGAGACAGCATAGCAGACAGAGACAGACACACACCTTGTGTGTGGGAGATAGAGCTGCACACTGCCCCTTTAAGTAAGCTGACCCACTCTTAAGTGCATTGTCTTTTTAAGTGGATCAGGAAGTTGACACAGCAGCTGCTGCCCCAAGCTCTCTGTGTCTCTCTCCCTCCGTGTCCCCTCCCTGCTCTATATGGAGAAGGGGTAAGTGGGATGCAGGAGCAAGGGGGAGGGGGACACCTTGACATTAGCCCTCTCCCTTCCCCCCTTGCACAGCAAGCAGGAGTCTCTGGGAGCAGCTCCAAGGCAGGGGGCAGGAGCAGCACATGGCAGTTGGGGGAGGGACAGCTGAACTGCTGGCAATTGCTAGCCTGCAATTGCTAGCCTGCTGGGCGGCTGCAGCACAGGGAACATAGGGTAGCGGGGAGCTGATTGGGGGGCTGGTTACAAGCCCCCACCAGCTAGCTGCAATGGGCTGCTCTTCCTGCAAGCAGTGGCCAAAGCAGGCAGCTGCCTAACGACTTAGAAGGGAGCAGTGCACAACTTTAAATGAGCATGTTCCCTAATTGATTAGCAATGTAACAATGAAACAATGTTAACCAGGACGACTTTAAGTGAGGAATTACTGTATAACAACGTGTGCTTTGGATCCATAAAATCAAGGTACTTATGAAGAAAAAATTGACTGCTGGAATTCTGATACCTTCCTCCTGTATTCCCCAACAAGGTTACAGAGCACAAAATCCACCAAAATTTAAGATTACACATGGTAAACAGTTTGTGCTTGAACAACAGTTTATAGAACTGTTTTGGTGAGAACAAAACTTGCACTGGTTATGTAAAATGTGGTAAATTTGTCCTAACAGCATGTAATAATTCCACCACCAACCCATGTTTTTGAACATTCTAATACCTACATCCATCCACCCATCCACACACACAGCACATGTGGTGGTTATGTGATAAATGACACAGGCATGTGATAAATTGTATTAATTATGCACCTTTGACCAATTAACCTGCTGTCTTCCCACTAATCTATCTTTTCTTGAACTTCTACTTCTAATATTCTATGCTTCTGAGCTGTTTCTGTAGCAGCCTCTTTGTTTTATAAATCATCCAGACTCCAAAATATTTCCTTCTTAACCGCAGAGGTGGAATTTCTCTCATTACCCCTCCAACTATACTGGCCTAAGTTGCCAGCCTGGTAAAACTGAGTTCTGCACTAGTGATAGATTTGAACCATCAGGGATACAAAGAGAAGGTCACAGGAAAGGATATTTTCCCAGCTCCCAGCGGGGCACAAACCACATTTCTAGCAATGGAAGGTCTTGAGATTGGGCCTTAAAGTTTAGGCACTTATGTATATAGAAAACATATTTATTTATTTTTTAAAGAAATGTTTGAAATTCATTGTTAATATTTTTCCCTATGAATCCTGTACAGTTGGACTCATGGCAACCCTGACATTAGATTTTACAGGCGAATGGATTGAAAAGGTTGTCCAAACTTAAAAATAGTGCAAAATAATAATAATGAAAACCCTCTGTGTAACATTTCTAAAATATCTGTGCTGTGAACTATTTGACATATAATGAATAAATCATGATGTGGTACACTATAAAGGTTTTAATGGCACTCATTTAGGATGAATTGATTAGTCCATTCATAGTTTTTCTATTTGTAAGTAATATGGTCATTCTAGATTCATGCTGTTAAAAACCCTTATGTGTAATGGACAGGCTAAGAAACTTCATTCCAGTTCTAGAGATATTATTGGGTCTAGTGATATTTTCCATTTTAAATATAGGAGATCTCTGTTGGACCTGTAATATCTCTGGAAGTAGGACACACTTTTAGTATGTAGCTATCTATCTAGATGAGTTTAACTGCAGAGTCTATTTGTATGTGACAAAACAGTCCGCTTTAATTCATCTGTATGATAGTAGGTCTTTGCAACCTGCGACAAAACTAAATCTAACATAAATGAAATCTGAATGTCTAGTACTTGATCAAAGAAAGTAAATTAACTAGGATAAATGTTTACTGATTGAATATTTAAGGCAACCCGAACTACCATCAGTGAAATTTAATAAGACATTTATTTCCTTCATAATTTTAAGGATCATGCCATTCATAATTTACAATTAATTAAGCTGTGATGAATAGTGTAGGTCAACATAGTTACTTTCATGGGGTAAGATTTTTTTCAGACATTCAGTCCAAATCACCTTTTGATTTTAGCACAGGCATCAAATGAATTAATTTGCAGTAGTTAATATCTGAATGATTCTAAATCCAAACCAAAGTTTCCACATGCAATTTGGTAGTGATGTCAGGCATCACTTCCCAGGAGTAATAAAGTTCATTAGCATACAGCTGTTAGAGTTTATTATTTAGTATATGGGCAAAATGTCCTTCTCTAGACTACCAATTTAAGAGATCATGAGAAACAACCTCCTTTGGGTTAACCACATACAATAAATTTTAACTAGCCAATCACTTTGTTCCCTTTCTGGAACATCCAGAGTATAACATCACTTAATAATATAATATTTAGCATAGATGTATTTGGTTTCTAATCAGAGGTGCACCATTATTCTGTACGAACTCATCTGGCTTTCCTAACAGCAAAAGATCGGCAAGAAATGTGACCTTGTTAAAAGTCAGTTTAACCCTGAGAGAACACTTACCACTTAGACATTTAAATTGGAAAACTAATGAATGCAAAACAAATTAGTGAACTTAAATGACATCATTTGCAAATGCAAATGATATCTACCAGTCACTTGGCATTAACATACAGATAGAACAGATTTTTCATTGTAGGAATGTAAATGCTCCATTAATTTAGCAAAGCAAATTCTTTAATGGTTAACTGTGTATGTCAAGCTTTTTAAAACTTATGTATTAAAAAAGTTGCCTGTGGAAATGTCAGAGACAGTCCTGTGGAAGTCAGAGTTCCCTTAAACCAGCAATGTGTAAATTACTTTTTTTCTTTCCAATTATGTTGCTTTCTTTGACTGAATACAATAACATGAGAAATTATTTATAGTGAATGTTTCTTTCATTTTAGGCCACAATAACCAAATATGATATACATTTTAAAGAACAGGACCCCACCCCCACTATATTGTGCACTACCTTGGGTTGTTAATAACAAGCTTTTGAAATCAATTTGCTATATTTATTGCAATAAGAATGGGGGGAAGAGGTGAGGTGCTGGGACCACAAAACTGCTTTACCCAGGGAACTGCACAGTTTTATAACTGATATATTGAGAACTCTGGAAATAAGCCGGTTATGGTTAAGGCCTGCATTTCTTAATATTTTAATAGTTTGGGATCCCTTTATAGATATTCTTTACTAGCAGTTTAAATATTTAAGATTACCATTCTAGCTGAGTGCAGATTTAGATGCAAGTTGTGAATAGTGTGGGACTAAATAAGAGAGCTTCATCAAAATCCATGGCTTTCTCACAGCAAGAAATCAAGGCCTCTGGGACTACAGCTGACAGAGCATATTATATATATATATATATATATATACACACACCTCTACCCCGATATAATGCTGTCCTCTGGAGCCAAAAAAATCTTACCGTGTTATAGGTGAGGCTGAATTATATCGAACTTGCTTTGATCCTCCGGAGCCCGCAGCCCCACCCCCCCGGAGCGCTGCTTTACTGCATTATATCTGAATTTGTGTTATATTGGGTCACGTTATACCGGGATAGAGGTGTGTGTGTGTATATATATATTATATTTGTCCTCAAATATGTTCTTAAGCAAACTATTTCATATGTGTAATAAAAGAAATGACATACCATAGATCTTCTGAATGCCCTGTAAATCATCACTAGGTAGTTTGAAGTTGTCTGTTTCCATATACTGGTAAAACGGAGCCATGATTGCAGTGGGGTCATTGGAATGCTCCAAGCCTAGAGCATGCCCCAGTTCATGCACTGCAACTAAAAATAGATCATTTCCTATGGAAACAAAAAGAGGAAATGATTTAGAATAATATGACCAATAAAGTAATACAAATACAGCATCCTGGACACCGAATGATATGTTAGTGGATTCAGATTTTACCAAAAAATCAAGAGCCAACATATGAAAATGAAACATAAGGGGAACACTAGAACAGCAGTGGACTTTTTTTCTTTTAAACAAATGAAGAATTATTATCACTGCATGATGAAGGAGATGTGGTGATTCTTTTATGGATTCAAATGACTGTGTTAATCATTGTTCAAATAGCCTTGTAAAGAGTACACAGTGCAAAAACACATTACTGTACACAAGTCTTGATAGTCATGGCTAGCTTGCATGCTATTTCAAATTCTAACTGAATCCTATAATGAGACTGAATAAAAGCATTTGCATTGGGAAGTAGGCTTGAGCTCAAAAGGAAAATATTGCTGCCATAAGTGGTAAACTTCATAAATATAAACTATATACGACCTATTTAGGACAAGTCCTGCAGAGAATTTTAGTCTCCCAGCTGCTTACTGTCAGGCCCCTGCTGATGACCTGTACGTGGTGTCCATTTCTGAATCATCCTAAGTGAAATCATTAGGAAGATAAAGAAAGAGGTGGGTGTCCCATTATCTCTCTCAAACCAGGATGCTACCTCTATGTATATATTTTACAGTGGGGTCTTAATAGATTCCTTACTGTGTGATCTGTTTACAGAAGTAAGTGGTTATATAAAAAGCAGAGCTTTTTATTTTAAGTAGGTCTCAATAATATGCAGTGTTTTCACTCAGTAAAAAGAAAAGATTAAAATCATTTAATTGACTTGTTGCATATCACTCCTTGATTAACGCAGACAATGTTCTTACTAGAAAACGAACAGGGCAAGCTCACCTTTTGTCTGCGTATTTTTGAAAATCCACAAAAGAAATCAGAGATGTGTGAACTGATTTCACTTTTTAAAGTCTTTCCCTCTGGAGAGCAACATTCCATTTTATTGCAAAGAGCTGAGAATAATTAGAAATGCTGATCTCTGCAATTACTGCAGCCTTGCTGAAAACTACAAACATGGGCCCTAATTCTGCAATTCCACCACAAAGTATATTGCAGGATCAGGACTATACATTGTCTGTTGTTTAATCATCTCCCTCCCAACCCCCACCCACTCAAAAAATTACTCTGTGTTTCTTCATGAGCTTTCTTTTTAAAATAGAGACTTAAACCCCAATTCTGCAAACTTCCTTCATGCAAATAGACACACTGAAATCAATGAGACTATTTGTGTAAAGTAGCAGTGTTAAGTGCCCCTAGTATCTGGCTTCTTGTAGCAACACCACCACCAACAGAGCCAGAGTAAATGTGAGATGTAAGGGCAAAAAGAGATGTGAGAGGCAAAAGGGGTAGCGACGTTAAAGCACTGCCGCAGCAGTGCTTTAAGAAGGGTCCTTTGCTGCAGCAGCGCTTTAACATTGCTGCGCCCCGCCATCGGTGGCCCTGCCAGTGCAGTCCCTACCAGCAGGGCCGAAGACAGGGGGGCAAAAGAGGCAGTTGCCCCGGGGCCGGCGATTTAAAAGGCCGCTGGAGCCTCGGACGGCGTGGGTCAGGGGCATGGAAGGACTGGCTGGGGGATGCTGATCCCCCCACCCCCACCTCTTCCACTCAAGGCGCTGGCCCCCGTATCAGGACGTCTTCGGAGTTACTTTCACTTCTGAATCCAATCCAAGACTGGTTTTCAAAATAACATAGCAAAAAAAAACCCAAAACACCCAACACACACACATACACACACACAAATTAGAATGAATAAGAAATATTTCTAAATATCAAGTTGATAGAACCTTCAGTTTTTCAAATATTGTCTTATACTGCCATGTAAAAATAAACCTTATTCTGAGTACCTATGACAATATGAACACTTGACGTTAAATACCTTCATGACATATGGAGCTATTATAGAATCATAAAATCATAGAAATATAAGTCTGAAAGGGCAGTCGAGAAGTCATCTATTCCAGCCCCCTGAGCTGTGGCAGGACCACGTAAACCCAGATCATCCCTGACAGGGGTTTGTTCAAGTTGTTTTTATAAACTTTCAAAGATGGGGCTCCCACAACCTCCCTTGGAAACCTATTCCAGAGCTTAACTACCATTATAGCCAGAAAGCTTTTCCTACATCTCCCTTGCTGCAGATTAAGCCCATTCCTTCTTGTCCTATCTTCAGAGGGTCTGGGGAACAATCGATCACCATCCTCTTTATAAAAACACAATGTTTTTGAAGAATATCAGGTCCTCCTTCAGTTTTTTTTCTCTTGAAACTAAACATGCCTAGTTTTTTTAACCTTTCCTCAAAGACCAGGTTTTCTAAAACCTTTTATCATTTTTGTTGCTTTCTGCTGCATTCCCTCCAGTTTGTCAACATCTTTCCCAAAGTGTGGCACCCAGAATTGGACACAGTGCTTGAGCTGAGGCCTCATAAGTGCTGAGAAGTATTACCTCCTGCATCTTGTTCATATACCCAGTTAGAATAATAACAAGTATACTAATCTAGTAATATATAGTATAATAATATAGTAATAATATAATAATAACTAGCCAGTTATTCCCCCTTCTAGCTGGGCATGTGATTTTTCCTTCCTATGTCAAGTACTTTGCACTTGTCTTTACTGAATTTGATTTTGTTGAATTCAAACCAATTCTCCAATTTGTCAAGGCCAGGCTAATCCTGTCCTCCAAAGTGCTTGCAAACTCTCCCAGGTTGGTGTCATCTGCATAGTCCCCACTCCAGTATCCAAGTCATTAATGAAAATATTGAATAGTTCTGGACTCAGGACCTCACTGGATATGCCCTCCCAGTCTGACAGAAAACCATTGATAATTACACTTTGAGTACGGTCTTTCAACCAGTTGTGCACCCACCTTATAGTAATTTCATCTTATAACCCTATTAGCTTCTTGGTGCTGACACACTGATTGTTAAATAATTTGTTCCATTATCTTTTCAGGTATTGAAATTAGGCTCACTGGTGTATAATTCCCCGTGTCCTTTCTGTTCCCCTTTTTGAATATCAATACTATACATACCCTTCTCCAGTCCTCAGGGACCTCACCCATCCTCTGGAGTTCTCAGAGATAACTGCTAGTGTTTTTGAGATTGTGTCAGCTAGTTCCTTAAGTACTCTAGGATGAATTTCATCAAGCTCTGCTGACTTGACTACATCTAACTTATCTAAATACAGTAGTCTTTAACCTGCTTTCCTCTCCTATTTTGGCTTGCATTCCTTCACCCCTGTGGTTAATAATAATTGTGTTCAGTATGCGGTCACCATTAAACTTTTTAGTTACGACTGAAGCAAAATAGGCATTAAAATCTCAGCTTTCTTGCTGTCATCAGTTATTAGCTCCCCTTCCTTGCTAAACAGAGGACCAACAGCTTTCCTTTGTCTTTTTCTTGCTCCTCATGTATTTAAAGAACTCTTCTTGCCTGTTACGTCCCTGTGCCTTTTATGTAACTCATTTTGTGCCTTAACTTTTCTGATTTTGTTCCTACATGGTTATGTCATTGTACTCCTCCTTAGCAATTTATCCATGTTTCCACTTTTTGTAGGATTCCTTTTTGATTTTCTGGTCATTAAAGAGTTCCCGATGGATACAGATTGGCCTTTTACTATTCTTCCCGTCTTTCCTTCACATCAGGATAGTTTATAGTTGTGTCTTTAATATTGTCTCCTGGAGAAACTGCCAGCTTTCCTGAACTAAATTTCCCTTAGATTTTCTTCCCATGGGATCTTATCTACCAGTGCTCTGAGTTTGTGAAAGTCTGCTTTTTTGAAATCCATTGTCCTTATTCTACTGCTCTCCCTCCTTCCTTTCCTTAGAATCATGAAATCTGTCATTTCATGATCGCTTTCACCAATGTGCCTTCCTCCTTCATGTTTGCTAGCAATTCCTCCCTCTTGGTCAGAACAAAGTCTAAAATGGATGCCCCCCTTAGTTACTTCCCCCATTTTTTGGAACAAAAAGTTGTCCCTAGTTCATTTCAAGAAATTATTAGAAATTTTGTGTTTTGCCATAAAACTTTATCAACAGATGTCCTAAAGTAGTTTAAAATTGAATTTTAGCCAGGTCAAGATTCATTGTTTGTACCCCAGTACGGACAGGACTTAAGTGGAGATCAAAGGGCTTTCATTAGTGGCTTCATTCTCAGCCTCTTTTTCCTTTATATAATCGTATTTTTTTTCTAATCTGTAGCAACAGTTTTTACTTTCATATTCACCCTTTGGCTTGGGGAGCAGACAGTCACTTCCAGAGTCACATAGTCACTGTGACTAGCTGACAAGAGTGCAAAAGGATAACAGAAGCTCATCTCTTTCCTCTTCTCCAGGCCAAGTATCACTTTTCAAATGTTTCTAGCCTCAGCCAATCTTAGAAGAGTGTCCCAAATCACTTAACTTCTGACATGCATCAATTGGAAGCAAGTACTTCAGTCCACTTTATGTTCACTGCTCAACTACTTAGTCCAAGTATTTGCAGGAGGTTGGAGAAAGACTGCATAGCACATGTTCTCCCCTCCAAAGCAATAATATTATTCATCAGCATTGCAGGGACTGGAAATATTCTTGCTCTGAGTACGAAAGCCCCCAGATTAACAGTACCAACCCTTTTCCTTCCAATGCACTGTTCTCTGAGACTCATCCTGCTCTCACTGCAGTTTTGCCATTGACTTCACTGTGAACCAGAACAGGATCTTTAGAAGATAATGTAATTACATTTTACTTGCAATTTCATACCAGTACACACACTGTTCCATGTTAAGGAAAGCACCATCCTGAAAACCTTAATTTTAATAGGAGCAAAAGTTGTCAACAGGCTATGAGTACCTGGGAATTAAAATAAGCAGGATCCATAATGATATATAAAGAGTGCAATATTCTCAGTTATATCCACTGTTCTTATCCTACAATCTGTTGCAAAACATATTTCAGAAATCCAGAATGCATGTGCCCTCTGCCACTGCAGATTTGGTCTGATATGAACTTTAGCTTTATACTTTTGGATGCCCTTCTTATTTATTTTTATAGATTTGATTTCATAGGGAAAATAAGAATGTACCTGTATGCAAGTGGTTGAGACAAAATGCTTATTTTTACATGGATATTCTTATATGAAATTATATGACATTTTAGGCTTTACATCTGCTTTACTTTACAAAACAAAAAACTACTCATAATATTACCTCAGTTGCCAACACCGTGTGGGATTTGGCTTGATTTTTTGGTTTGTTCAAATAGCCACTATTTTTGCAAGCTACATGATAAAACAAGCTTGTGAATGTGTTAGCAGCAGATTATTAACAAACCCGATCTCCAGAGACTATCTGAGGAGGGCAGTGAGCTTGCTGGTGTAACAGTCCCTGGATTCATCACCCGGACTTCTTTTTGGAGCAACAGTAAATCACACCTCTCTTCATGCCCCTAACTTTACCCAGCTTTCCTGAGCTATCCTGGCAGGATAGCTTGGTCTAGTGTAGAAGGTGACCGTAAGCCCTGCTCTTCTCTTTGGTGGATGAAAGTCACCCCTTTAGAGATGATGAGCTCAAAGACTATACGTCACTTAAATCCCACCTAAACTCCATTTTAAATACTTAAGTGGTTCATAGATCTTGCATTGATCCTCTGCATGGTGGGGGAGGGCGTGAATTTTACCCTTATGGGAGTTAGTGCACATTTTTTTATTTTAAAACCCAAAGGAAGTTGAAAACTAAAAAAAATAGTACCAGAAAAAGCAGATAATTTGGTAAGAGATTAATAATCTAAAGGAAGCCCTATTTTTAAGTGAAATGCCTTATTTTTCATATGCCTACACTGATAATTTCAGACTAAATCCACACTGTGCTGAAAGGTAAATCTGTACAGGACAGACTTCTACTGCATTCCCAGTATTTACAAAACAACACTCCACAGTAACGAGTTACCACACTGAAGACAGATTTTAAAACTCAGAGCACTGTGAACCCAGGTTGGCAACTTTTTCAGCAAATATTGTGTGATGACCAGGAACTTGTTTTGATATATTTACTGCTTTAATTTTCATCGTTCATTTCATTCTCACTATGGAATGATCAGATTACAGTTGCCGAACTCCAGCTGGTTTAGCTTCTGAAAAGCTCACAGTAGGATTCTTGCTTTTACATAGCAACCAGGAAAAATGTTATAAATCTACAGTATTAATGTTTCTGGTTATTTCATCAGACAATGATATCACAGATGTTCTCTCTCTTTATTAGATTAGCTTTTGGACTCTTTTCAACATTGAGAAATTAAACATGTGTCTACACACACACACACACACACACACACGCACCCCCACCCAAGAGTGGCAGCCACAGTTTCACATAGCTGTGATGTAGCCATGGTGGGGCGTGAAAAGGACTCCCATCTTGAATGGTCCCTTGCGAGTCTTCTTTCTTCCACAAGGGTCAGTATGGGAGGATTTAGGCTTTGTAAATCCCTAAACATTGCATCTTCCAACCTTATTTGTGGTTAACTTCATGCTCTGCTTCCTTCAACCTCAGATCAAAACTGTTTCAATTGCTTATAAAACTACTTTGGTAAAACATAGGAAGACAAACACCTATCATGAAAGTTTCAAAAGTGTTCTCAATCTAAGTGTTTCAGTTATTTGTAACTCAAATTTTTGCCATTCTCAATTAAATCTGGGAGCTCAGTATTAGTCTTGGCACAAATTTTTGTGGAAAGTGAGTCAAAAGTTTCCAGCCATTTTGAAAAAAAAAAAAACGAGAGTGAACTAACTCCCCTCTCACTTTTCCCATCATGTATATATTAAAAAAATAACTACCGTTTTAAAAACAGGCCAACAGGTCACTAGTGGAGCTTGAAATTTGATAGAGAGATTATTTCCTGTGTTGCAGATGTGCCTTTCAGTGATAATTGTTTTTGATTTATCACAGTGATACGAGTTTAGGAAAAAAACATGTTTTACACATATGAACTAGATATTTTAAAGCCATTTCTTAATGGTCTGCCAATGTTCTGTTGGTTCTGCACATGACTGCATCTATTAGAAAAGCTCATTAGTATGATTAGTAAAGCTGCATATGAAAAGAGGTAGACATTTGCAAGGAGTTCCATAGCTGAATGTGTACTCAGATCTTCTGAGTAGAAG
Organism: Mauremys reevesii; assembly: GCF_016161935.1. Taxonomy (NCBI): domain Eukaryota; kingdom Metazoa; phylum Chordata; order Testudines; family Geoemydidae; genus Mauremys; species Mauremys reevesii. Next base: position 241,661,660 of record NC_052624.1, read on the forward strand.
GCTAGTGTCCCAACCCGTGGACCATCCTTCCACTCTTTCCTACCACCTCACTGATTACATTTATTACACCGTGCAGAACATTCCAGTGCTGCCTAGTAAATAGTTCAAGCATGGTGGTATTTATTTATTTCTTCATTTTTTCTTTTCCAAAAGCACTGATGCAAAGGTCTTCTCCCATCATCTCTCTACAATCACAGTCAATGCACACTCAGAGTCCAAGGACTAGTAAGATTGTTCCCTAAACCAATGTCAACCTCCCCAGAAACTGAGAGGTGAAGAAGAGCTGATACCATGAGGAAGTGAAAGCAGAGGTGAAGCAGTGGCTGTGCACCCCCTGCTTTTACGGAACTTTGGAAGCACTGCACTTGTCTTAGGGTAGGTCTATACTTACCTGCCGGGTCGACGCGTAGCGTTCGACTTCTCGGAGTTCGAACTATCGCGTCTAATCTAGATGCGATAGTTCGAACTCCAAACGAGCTCCCGCCGACTCCGGAACTCCACCACCGCGAACGGCGGTGGCGGAGTCGACGGAGGAGCCGCGGACTTCGATCCCGCAGCGTCTGGACGGGTAAGTAACTCGAACTAAGGTGGTTCAACTTCAGCTACGCTATTCGCGTAGCTGAAGTCGCATACCTTAGTTTGACCCCCCACCCTAGTGTAGACCAGGGCTTAATCTCAATGCGTCGGTTGGAGTGGCAAACCTTCAAATTGCTCCTAGTATCAGCTCTGGCTTATGTATACTACATAACCCACATGCCACACATATATAGCTCAATCATCTGGAGTCAAATTGTTTATTACACAGATCATCACAAACAAGGGTCATTACTGTTTAACTCCTGCTATTTTTGTTCGTATATTGTGCTTGTAAGAGTAGTAGATCTACAGTCCCTGTAAACTTCCAAGATTAGCAGGTGCACTATGCAGAAGAACAGTAATTCAACAAAGCATTATATTTTATTTATTTGCCTGTGAATCAGTTGCAACCATGCTGTAAATCAGGGGTTCTCAAACTGGGGGTCGGGACCCCTGAGGGGGTTGTGAGGTTATTACATGTGGGGGTTGCGAGCTCTCAGCCTCCACCCCAAACCTCCTCTTTGCCTCCAGCATTTATAATGGTGTTAAATATATTTTAAAGTGTTTTTCCATTTATAAGGGGGGGCCGCACTCAGAGGCTTGGTATGTGAAAGGTGTCACCAGTACAAAAGTTTGAGACCCACTGCTGTAAATAGTCCAGAGGCTAACTTCCTCTGTAAGTACTGAACCTTTAAAGTCCCATTTATATTCTGCTAGTAATAAAATCTTTTCAAATAATAGTTTTTAAAGGTACTTCTGTTATCCCAATAGAGAGTAGTGATGGATATCTTTAGAAACTGTAGATTTAAAATAGAACTGGCTGAATTTTTTCATCACAAGTTTGCATATTTATGAGGGGGAACCAAGAAAAAACAAAGGAGATTTTCATGAATTCCCACCTTTCAACAAAATCAGTTTCAAGTTCATGCCTTTAAAAAGACTTGGAAATCTCATATAAAATTGCAAATGACTAAGTAACTAAATAATATTACCTCTGCTCTTGCAGTAACCTCAGTGCAGCAAGTATTTCAAATACTGTAGCAATCATATCTAATTATACTCTGCCCCATCTTCTCTCTTCTTTGTTGTTGGTTTTAGTTGTTACTCTGAGAATGCTAAGCCAAAGAAGTGAGTTTTACACTTCATTCTGAAGGCCCTGAGAATGAATTTATGCTGGGATTGAAGATATGGATATACATATGAAAAGAGCAGGTACCACTCAATTCTCTGCTCTCTAGCACTGTACTGTCTTTGAATATCACTCATGGGAATGAAACGGACAAATTTCCAGATCCATCAGTACAAGGCTTGGGGAGCATGCAAGCAAGTTTAAGAGTTCCTGTGCCTCTGCTAAAATCAAGCTTTTGACTTCAAACCCAACAAATTTAGGCTTGTTTTTATGTCACCCAACTCAAGTACTGGGATGTTAAGACTCTGGCAGTCCTTGTTTTAAAGGGATGACTTTTTTCATTTAATATCCAATCTATCCTACTATTTGGAGAAATATACGTAATTTTTGGCAGAAATGTGAAAAACTCCTGCTGTCAACCTTCACAGTGGGTGAAATTTACCCCTACACAAAGGACCAGCATAAGGCAAAAGGATCACTAAACTCTCCAAAACTAAGCATAAGTGGAATTTAATATGCACACAGGTCTTGTGCTTGTCCTATGCACTGGACCGAATTTCATCCACTGTTCCTTACTGAGAGTGGTTATGTTAGTCTTCACGTCAAACAACACCCAAATCATCAAAAACAGGTTTCTCAAACCTGCTCTATGTAATGTAATCTGACTGTCAATTGCATATTAGCTAGATTTTTTTTAAAGTTAAAATAATGTGCTCTGATAGATATCATGGCATTTAATATGATCAGTCCTTTTCCTCCATCAGATCAATATTTCCTTAATTTCCTATTCAATTCATATTAAAAAAGTGTCATGATGGAATTGTCTGTATTTTTCTTCCACCTTGGACAAAATATAGAAAAACCTGAAATTTAGCTTCATAACAGGCAAAGTATTTCGAAAAAAAACACATTAAAAATACTCTGATCTGAAAAATAGATACATTTTCTAAGTCTGCTGACTTCAAAGAAAATGGTACAAATATCTATAATATTCTAAAATCTAGGCAAATAAATTGGATGACAAATCTGTTTTGTCTTCACTGTTTTGTTTTCACTGTTTTATAATTTATTAATGTATTGAATGGTGTGATCTGGTTAAATGTACATGCTAAATTTGTGCCTGCCAAAGACATGTGAGCTCATGAAACTAAGATTTTTTTTAAACAAATGCTGTAATACATTTGTACAAATGGGTTCATTTTCCCATGTCTGTACTGGATGCATATATAAACTATTCTATTAAAAAAAGGGATAACACAGGCCAAGATTCTGAAAAATAGGCACCTAAGGGCATGTCTATACATAAAAGCTGTATCACTTTAACTCTGCTAATATAGTTCAAGTGGTTCAGCCTCCCTAGTGTGGATGCAGATCTTCCAGAATAAAGGGGCTTAAACCATTTATCACATTCCCATATGAGAAAGGAAATGAACTATGCTGGTATAAGGCACCTATAAATTAATAGAACTGTGTCCATGGTAGTGGTTGTATAATGATGACAGACCCCAGTTACCATTAAGCAGGATTGAACCTGGGACCTCAGAAGCTTAGTGTATGAAGCGCTTAAACCGGTTTTAGGAGCTTAAAATAGGACAAGGCAACTTAGCTTTTAACACGATTTAGCATATATATCGACACACAGGTACCATTTACTCGAGGAGTAACGCTCATAGATTATTAACATACTCCGGTATCGGCTATGTGGATCAATTATGTATATATCGGGATCGACGGTATTGGCAGGAATGCTCTGAGTAGCTTGCCGAGCCGGGCGATGACACCCGAGCGGCCATGACACCAGGAAAAGCCGACCCCAGACAGGCAAGCAGGGCTTGAGCCCAGGAAAGCTCCGCGAAGTTTTCCGAAGCAAGCGGGAAATCAAAGCAGCAAAAAAATCAAAGTTAAAAATCAAAAAATAAAGAAAAAGCTCGATGGACCGCATGCAAATCTGTAAATCTGAGGGCAAATAAATCTATTCAGAAAAAATATTTTAAATCAATTTTTAAAAATCTTTAAAAAAATTCTCACACACGCTATAGCAGGCTCACGCCATCAGCAGCGCGCCGAAATGGAACGGAAAAGCAGAAATGGATCAAAGGGGAGGGGATCAACCAAGGATCAAATGATCCCACAGTTCCTGCAGCTGCTGCATTCTGGCTCTTAGTGGCTGGCCAATGTCTTAGTAGGTCAAACACAGTGGTCCGGGGTCAGCACACAAACACACACCCCACCCACCCACCCTACCACAGAAGTGAAAAAACAACCTGAAAACCTCTTGGACCTGATTCCTGAATGCTGCCTGCAGATAGATAGAATGCTGATGCACACACAAACAACCACAACCCTTCTTCAATGTGCCCCTGATGGGGTGCGCCATGGTGCACTGCGCCGCCATCATCATGTGGCAAATAAGGGCATCATCATCAGCATCGCACAAAGTGACCAAAAGGAGCAGTGCGGTCGACGATCAGATGGGTCCTGCCTAATTATTCATGATGGATGGATGGGTATGCATGATAACCATCACAACATAGAAACATGGGCAGAGCTCCCATCCCCATCAGCCCCCATGTGTAATGAAAAAAAAACAAAGCCCCCCCAGCACCCCCTCCCACACACCCCTACCCCTCACTCTGACCTCCATAGCTGCTCTCCTCTGACTCCACTCATATCTCTCCACTCACTCTCACTCAACTAATCACTGTGTCTTATGTCTATTCTCATATTTAAATCTTCATGTCTTAGGGACAATGCTATGGTAGCCCAGGAAGGGAAGAGGGAGAGAAAGCTCAACACAGGAGGGGGGGTTGAAGAGCACCCAGCTCAAATAGAATACAGCTCATAACACCCAGCTGATCTGACACAGAGCAGCTGCACTCTGGCTTCTGCTCTCTGGTTCTTTCTCTACAGTACTCTCTATACACTCTAGACAGACTAGGACTTGAGGATATTCTAGGGAGGACTAGATATTCTTCTAGGCAGGACTTCATTTATTGATTCTATTTAGATGGGAGGGATTGACTCAGGATCATTTGAGTTTTTCCACCTTAGCGCCCAAGCCCCAGGGCAGCAGGGGCAGCACTTAACAGCACAGCAAAAAGCAACAAAAAAACTGCAATCTTACACAATCATTTTATTAATATATTATATGGTATATGATGAATATCAATATGGCTGATAACCATCATCATGCAAGCAAAAGCATGCTGCTGCGTGCTGCTGTGTGCTCTGCATCTGGCTAGTCACATCATACAGACACAAACACAAAACAGTCACTACCATTGCCATGCCATTGCCATGCTCTGGCAGGCAATCCAGCAAAAAAAGAAAAAAAAGGCTTGTCTTGCTTGTCTGCCTTAGCGGAAGGAGTGACTGATGATGATTTACATTTAACAACCCCGCAACAACAAATCTTCTCAACCCGAAACAAAGGGGAGGGGGGGAGGAGAGAGAGGAGGAAAACTGGGATAGCCACGGGGAGCTACCACCACAGCAAAATCTCCAGAAAATCCGCTAGCTCTCGACCCGGACCACCACCCACATTTAATGTGTTTAGTGTGGGCCACGCACACGATTTTTTATAAAATCTGTTTTACAAAACCGGTTTATGCAAATTCGGAATAGTCCCGTAGTGTAGACGTACCCTGAGTCTTTATTGCATGAGCTAAAAGGCAGATGGCTCTTAGCAAAGATAGCACGGTGGTTCTCAACCAGGGATATACGTACCGCTGGGGGTATGCAGAGGTCTTCCAGCCGGTACATCAACGCATCTAGATATTTGCCTAGTTTTATAACAGGCTACATAAAAAGCACTAGCGAAGTCGGTACAAACTAAAATTGAATACAGACAATGACTTGCTTATACTGTTCTATATTCTTTACACTGAAATGTAAGTATAATATTTATATTCCAATTAATTTAAGTATTTATAATTATATGGTAAAAATGAGAAAGTAAGCAATTTTTCAGTAATAATGTGATGAGACACTTATCTTTTTATGTCTGATTTTTTAAGCAAGTAGCTGAAACTTGCGGTATGCAAAACAAATCAGACTCCTGAAGGGGGTACAGAGTCTGGAAAGGCTGAGAGCCACTGCTGTAGCAGACTCATCAATCTCGTGATGGTCTAGGTGTCACTAGAGGAGGACAGAGCACCACACCACGCAGGCATGGGTTACAGTTGAACTGATAAAACTAAGCAAAAATCATGCCTCTAACTTAAATAGTTTTATCAGTACAAAATCTGTGTGTGGGTCAGGCCTAAATGTTGGTTTCTAAGTCTATATTTAGGTTCCAAACTTAGGGCTTGATCCTACACTCATTTAAGTCAGGGGCCAAGCTCCCGTTCACTTTAAGAATGCAGGATCATGGCCTAAACAACCTGATATTCAAAAGTACTGTGCAATCGTCAATGATCTGACCTGGAGTTCAGCGCATGCACACTAGCAAACTGTGAAAGGAAGAGAAATAATGCAGAAAACGTGTTGCTTTTCAATGACCTTGTTCTGATCTCCCTGCTCTGATCTTTTTCCTAAACTGCTGTTTTAGTATTACATATTGTCAGGCAGTGATGCTAGGAGCTCAGGACTTTGAAAGGTGACCCCCTTGAAAGTCAAGCCCTGGTATCAATCAGAAAGCTTGAGCCCTGCAGGGATCTCAGAGAATTTATGGGTTTGTAGTGCTAAACTTAATGCTCATTCCAAACAGGAACAAATGAAACTCCCCCACATAATGAAACCATCTAAGGATTCCTAGAGATAGTTTCTTCATTCTTTGTCACCTCCCATCAGATTAAACGAGTTTTGAGTTACTAGTAGAGCTGCCTGAACCATTCATTTTAAACAATTTATGTATCATGTCTTTTAGTTGTGAACTGATCATGATTGTTATGAATTAGTTGTAATTATAGAGGAATTGTTCTTAGCAACTTAGCTGGGTTTTCCACAAGCTTTCCTTATCTAGTAGTTAGGGTTGCCAATCCTACAGGATTGGCCTGGAGTCTCTAGGAATTAAAGATTTATCTTTAATTAAAGATTATGTCATGTGAAGAAATCTCCAGGAATGTGTTCAACCAAAACTGGGAACCCTACTAGTAACTCTTCTGGTATCTGAAATTCAAAATCTGGCAACTGGTCTATGTGACTCGTCCCCTAGATCACATGGGATCAGGCGGCCCAGCGCCAGCAGGGCGCAAGCAGGGCGCAGGCGGGGCGGCAGGCGGGGCGGCGGAGCGGTTGCTTGCCCGCCCATGCCGGCGGCGTCCGGCAGGCCGAGCGGCAGGCGGCGCGGCAGGCCGCGGGCAGGCGCCGGTCGTGTCCCGCTGCTGCGGCTGGAGCTCCCAGGCGCGGCGCAGGGGAGAGCCGAGCTCCGCAGAGGAGGAGACCCCCGCGGGGGGGGGGGAAGGGCGCGCGGCGCGCTCGCTGCTTGGGGCAGCCTACTGTCTAGAGCCGCCCCTGCATGGGATACCTTTTTATTCCCTGAGTGGATGCAAACAGGAGCAACACTGAAGAAAATATTGACATGTTGCCTCTGTGAAAAAATGGGGAGCACTTTCACAAGACAGAGAGATGAGGAGAGCTAGAAAATGTTACAACATTTTAAATCATTTCCTTCCCTTTTCATCTTAGCCTGGACACTGTATTTGCCTCTGTACATGGACCCAAATTTCAAATTAGCTAGGTCCTTTATGACTGAGGGAGAGGTATGATACAAGCTGGCTTTATTTGCAGGCAGTATAGTAGATTGGCCTCTCCATGCAGACCACCTTAATGATCTAGCCAGAGATCAATATTGGGGCTGCTCAGTCTGCTCAGAGGCCATGCTGATGACAACACCATATAGTAGATTTTACATTCAATTTTTTCTCGTAACATTCTCATACAGTAATTGTGGGTATATATAGGGCAACAAAAGCTCATGAATATATTCATGAAAATACTTGTTTACATCACATATGCTCATACATTCATGCTTATTTGCATGAATAAAATCCCCTTCCCCAATGTTTTTCAAGCAAAAATTAGTCACACACATTTTTGGAGAAAAGCAAACAAATGATAGAAACGTGGTTGGATTCAACCAAAAATCTGATTTACCACACATTCCAAATAATTTTGTTCACTTTTCTAGATATTAGCATATGATTAAATAAAATACAGAGTTTGACAAGGCAGGGTGGTGAAGTCTCATCTTCCCTATCGTACCTCCAATTATGGGACAAAGAAGTATTTGGAAAAATTATGTTATCTGCCCACAGAGAATAGAAAGAACATTCAGAGTGTTGGGTCAGGTCTCTCTACCTTTCTGGTACATTGCCCTGATAGTAACGATCTCTGTTTGGCAATTAAGCATCAGCATAAATACCACGTGGCTGCTAAAAAGGCTAAATGCTTAGTGTGAGATGACCTTAGCAGTTTACCTTTTTATTGCTTTAATTATATTATCACAAATTCCATCTAATTCCTGGCATGTTCCATTTTAGACCAAGAAGGAAGCAAGACGTATGATGTTGCACATTGACAGACCCTGGGATACATTAAAAGCAGCCAACTAACTAAACATCTGGAATACTGTGCTAGATTCATCCACAAGACTCTGCCTTCGCTGACTGCTGGTGTTTAACAGATTTTTTTTTAATGACATGTAAACAAAAGCACTTTTCTCAAAGCTCGAAGAGTGCTCCATGAAAGAAAAAAAAATCAATAAAAATGAGCTCATACCTTGCCAACTCTTAATATTTTCCATCGTCTGGCTTCCTGACAGTAAATAGAGTCTAGCAGACAGATCCTCTTCTTCTGACTGTACAGACCTATGCCTAATGACTGAGTCCTCACAAACCAACCAGCTTGATTTTTTTAACAAGTTTTCCATTGCTTGAATGGCTGAAGTGGTGTTTCTGTTCTCAAGCATAGCTTTATATCCCAGTGGTAATACTCTCAAGGAGGAATTTTATGCAGCAGACACTGAACACTTCAGAGTCACCCTTTCAAGCTAGATCTTAAGGTACTGAATAAATGGAGGCTGTGTTCACAATGTGTAAGAAAATCCAGTCAAGGGGAGACTCAGGAGCCTTGTGGATAGATTACTCTATGAGGGTGCATCAGCAGAAATTATAGTTGCTGTGTGAGAGACTGATTTGCATTTTAATTTCTGTCATGCAGGTCTCATGGGTGCATCTATTGCCAAAAATGAATTTTAGCAATAGAAAATATTGTCTCATGGCATGAAGTGGTTAAAACTTTGAAGGAATTGGATAGTGACTATCTGCAGGATACGAAGAGGTGAATTTTTGGGAAAAGGTATGAAGAGAAAAGAACTAGTAACTCCCTCATTTCATCTGCAACTTCCAAAGTCATTTTTCTGTTAGGAAGCAGCCCTTTGAAATATTACCTTGGGATCATCATCATCATCATCATCATCAAATGTCATTACTGTAATACTAAGCCAGTTTGTGTTTTTCACATTTGTACAGTATCATCAATAGTCTAGTATTACACCAAATACATCTTCCGCTCTAAGTGTACGGCACATTTTTTTGACCTTGCCTTTTCTAACAAATATATTGCAAGGTGCATGTATGTATATAATAAAAACAAAACCCCAAAGCAAAGCACTCCACTGCACACAACTCTCCCTCTGGGGAGAGGATGAGAGAACAAACTCTTGACAGATGTTAGTCACATAGCTTAATGCATTGCTGGAAGATCCTCAGATACTATGCTTCTAAGCATGGTACAAATACCTATATAGAAAAGCACCAATTAAGTAAGAGCAGCATGTTATATGAAATGGCAGGAATACAGATATCGTAATTTAGAGCATCTTTTAATCTGGGGTCCTGGCTCTTATTATAACTGAACACTGCACATGACATCAACATTACTGAGACAGAAAGCCCCCTCAAGAGACTTCTTTTTCAACTCCACTAGTTTGTGTTTCCAGCAGCACATATCTGCTCCACTGTGTCAGCTATGCTGGCAGCAAAGTGAAATTTACTAGAAGCTGATCCCTGCAGTTCAGAGATCAGGATTTTCATCAATTTCACTTGGCTGCTAGCAAACCACCCAGGGCAAATTGAGTGAGTGCAGTCTATGTACTAAATAGATTCTAAGTATGTTTCACTTGACATTGTATTTACATCATGTCTGAAAAGCCTTTTCTTGGGAATCTACAAACCATGTGCATAGGCAACTCATTTTTGTTGCTAATAGTTTGCAAAAGATCAATAATTTTTCAGGGAACTAAATAGTTAACTAGGAATAACCTAATCCCTGCAAAGGTTTTCCCATAGGACAAACTTTATGTACATATAGATTGCAAATGTTCTCTTCTAATGCAAGCCCATTGCGAACATATTTTCCTTGGATTTCAATGCAAACAGTTAGCAAAACATCTATTGCTTTTCTTCTGTTACTATTTTAAAAGTTTTCACTGTCCCTACTTCTCAGAATCCTAGCTGTATCTTGAAGGATTAACTGACTTCTGCAGAGCTTCATTATACTGCAGTCATGGTACTGGTGAATCTGCAATAGGGCCAAAAAAAATTCCGCAGATCCACATATTCAACTTTGACTCCAAGATTCTGTTTTTTCACAGATGTGAACTGCATACAGGGAGACTAGAATAAGAGAGCTGAGACCGACTATATAGATCTAAGCACAGATTTGAGGAGTGCTAATGTAGACAGGTCTCCAGGCAGCAACTGACATTTTAAGTACTATACCTTGTTGTCTAACACTGCTCAGATTACAAAGTACAGGAATGGAAGGTTTCCCTGTTTTCCCAGAGCAAGGTTTCTAAGGCATTGTTTATATTAAAAAGCTACCCTTGGGTGACTAGATCAATTTAAAATTGATCTCGTTAAACTGGTGCACATCTGTAAGGTGTATGCACTTAAATTGGTTTAAATAAATTAGGTAATTTACCAAAGCAAACTAAACTGATTTCAACAAAGGTTTAAAATGGTTTAAGTGCTTCTACATTAGGGACATGAACCAGTGCAACTAGATCAATTTGAAATCAACTTAGTTAAACCAGTGCAACTTTTCTAGTATAGACAAAGCCTATGTTTGAAAGTTAGAGGCTTTTATTCACATTGGTGAAGAGAGGAAAGCTATAAATTAAAAAGGCAGAAAATGTAAGATAATGTGAATTAGTGATGGGACTGTATCCAGAAAGGCATTTCTAATTTGTTTCTTTATTAAAAGTTTCATGATGTGTAAGTCTTTATCCGTGATATCCTGATCTATAAACATCTTCATCTCTCTTTAGCTTACATTCATCTTTAGGATTTTACCTAAGAACTTGTCCTATTTAATAGGAATTATGTTTACAATAAAACATGCAATCAAGGTAGAAAAGAGATAGATGGAAAAAAGATGAGAAAAAGATGCAAGGGAATAGTAAGGAAGAGGAATCGACACGCTGTTAACTGTCAAGAATACTTCAAATTCATTTTTGGCCATGATTTTAAATATACAGAATCTGTTACCTATAACTGCTATTTCTGAATCTTAGTCATCAAGACAGACTGATGGCAATAGTTTCTCTTTCCTCCAACAGACAGGCAGCAGCAACCAAAAACTGCCAAGATTTATCAAAATTTGTCTTCCTTTCCCTGTCACCATCTACCAAGATGAAGCTTCAGCTAGAACTCAGTAGTTAGAATCTGCCTTTGATGGGTTAGAAGGGGTGCCAGAGAATATTAGGAAGCTACAGGAACTTGATCCAGCAAGTAGTCTTTGATGGTTATCAAGAGAATTGTGGTGATTCAACCCCACAGATTCCTAAACAGATGGAGCTGGTCCCTAAGAGCTTCTGTAACTCTAGAACAGTTAGTTCAGACCCTCCAGTCTTCCTTCTTTGAAAGAACAAAAGGTCCACAATCCACTAAGTATTTGTCTCTGTCTCTTTTCAAATTAGAACTGAGACAAGGAATTCTGCCTCTAACTACAACCCCCTAGCCCTGGAGGCTCTATGAGGTATGGAAGCGTTAATTATATGTCGGGCTTTCCATGAAAGCCCCACCAGAAGAGGCTACCTACAATATGTGCTGAACCAATGTATTTCTTGTATGTTCTGGTTATGCTCCTGACCCAACCACCACTCCAGCATCTCCCACATTCTGGGCTGCACTTAACAGTTCTTGGACCACTACATCCCTCTCCCTTTAAATGACTTTTTGTCACTGTGGGCCTTTGATAGTGAAATCAAGCCTACTGACCATTGCAAATAATAGCTGGAGATGATTAATGGAAATATTTTAAAATATTTGCATTATTCCAAGTGCATGTGTGTGTCTAGAGTAGGGGTTGGCAACCTTTCAGAAGTGGTGTGCCGAGTCTTCATTTATTCACTCTAATTTAAGGTTTCACATTCCAGTAATACATTTTAACCTTTTTAGAAGGTCTCTTTCTCTAAGTCTATAATATATAACTAAACCTGGGGTTGGCAACCTGTGGCATGCGGCTCGCCTGGGCCAGTTTGTTTACCTGCCGTGTCAGCAGGTTCGGCCAACTACGGCTCCCACTGGCCACGGTTCGCCGTCCCAGGCCAATGGGGGTAGCGGGAAGAGTTGCGGGCGAGGGATGTGCTGGCCGCAGCTTCCTGCCGCCCCCATTGGCCTGGGACGGTGAACTGCGGCCAGTGGGAGCCGCGGTCCGCTGAACCTGCTGACGCAGCAGGTAAACAAACTGGCCCGGCCCGCCAGGGTGCTTACCCTGGCGAGCCGCATGCCACAGGTTGCTGACCCCTGAACTAAACTATTGTTGTATGTAAAGTAAATAAGGTTTTTAAAATGTTTAAGAAGCTTCATTTAAAATTGAATTAAAATGCAGAGCCCCCGGACCGGTGGCCAGGACCCGGGCAGTGTGAGTGCCACTGAAAATCAGCTCACGTGCCGCCTTCGGCACACGTGCCATAGGTTGCCTACCCCTGGTCTAGAGAAAGACTGAGCTACTTGCACTCTCAGTACTACTTTGGCCAATGTATTATATTCTCTTAAATGGGTAAAGTTGAGAGGTGGGTCTCTGTCCTAAGTTGTGCCACTGCATAAATGCACTCTTCCTTTTTTTAATTTATTTTGCTATTTGTAAACTTACAAGAGGGACAAATTCAGAATTTTAAGTAAATGTTTGGCACAGATTTATAAAGACTGTCTGCCCCCACTTACAAAGACAGCACAGTGTAGGTGAACAGAACTTAACTCTTCCATATCTTAAGGACATGAAATCTCCTGTGTCTCAGGCATAGCATTTGTTTTGTATGACCTTACCAGTGTATTGGAATATCATAGAATAGTGCACTACAGAGGTGCGGAAGGAAGAGGGGGCTTTGTGTCTCTTGAGTACAGCAGAGCTACTACAGAATTGGCTCTACTATCTCCTGCCACCTCAGTAGTGTTGATTTATTGTCACTCACAGTGCATCAAAAACACCCAATCTATGGATTGAACAGTGACCAGATGAAGATGTTTTGCTGGAGAGCCTTGTCACAAGAAACAAGAAATCCAACAAGAAATATGGGATCTTCAGTTTCAATGTGAAGCCTGATAACGGTCTTCAAATGTATTAAGGGCTGTTAAAGAGGACGGTGATCAATTCTCCATTGTTCTCCATGTCCACTGAAGGGGGACAAGAAGTAACTGGCTTAATTGGCAATTAGGGAGATTTAGGTTAGATGTTAGGAAAAAAGACTTTCTAATTGTAAGGATAGTTAAGCTCTGGTATAGGCCTCCTAGGGAGGTTGTGGAATCCCCGTCATTGGAGGCTTTTAAGAACAAGTTGGACAAACCATCTGTCAGTGGTGGTCTAGGTTTACTTGTTCCTGCCTCACATTAGGGTAGGAGGAAACCCACTAGGTGACCTCTTGGGGTCCCTTCCAGCCCTACATTTCTATGAATCTATAAATATGGGTAGCAGTGCACAGTAGAGGATTTTTCTGACAGCACCAGGAACATTTAGTTCTAAAGGCAGATCTTTTTCTGGTCTTGTGACTTTAAATTTCAGGACGGCAGTTTGATATTTGTATAATTAGATGAATTCTCTGAGATGGGCTCTTGTTGGGGATTTTGATGATACCATATTTCCCTAACAGTGCCACACTCTGGAAAAGGTCTTTTTCTGGGTTTGGACCCATTGTCCAGTATCTAAACTTTCTATTAGGAAAATGAGGTGATATAGAGCATCTAAATGGCATGAAGTCATAAAAATGATCCATCTCTCACCAGCTGACGGCTTGAAAAATCCATATTTCTTTTTTTAAAACAGATTTAAATAAAGCATCTGTTTAATTAGGATTAGGGCCCCATTACTAGGTGTGGAATAGACGTATATGGAGTCACTGTCCTCAGCCCAGAGAACTTACAGAAACCTAAGGCCATGATCAGGTACTGTACAGAGAGGCCATGATCAGGTACTGTACAGAGAGGTACTGTAAATGGGGCACCCATATGAAAGGGCCCACTCACATGGAACAACTGGAAGAATGGAGGCCTAAAATAACAAGTGACACATGAAGGATGGGTGGAGAAGGATACAGTCCAATGTATAAAATACACAGACCTTCATCTCTCTACCCTGGGCTTTCCCTGCCCTTTCCCCTTGGCCCTCCACACACACACACACACACACACACACACACACACACACACACACACACACACACACACACACACACACACACACACACACACACACACACCCCTCTTGCTCCCATTCCTCTCCCTTAACCATCTGTTCCACAAATGCATTGCTCCATAGAAACAAATGGCCTTAGAGACACAGCTACTGGTGAGCTGTGAGAGAGGAGGACTTTGTCTAAGTGGAAAGCCCATTTGCTCCATGAGTCTCTCCTATTCTTTCTTCAGAATGCAGGTGTGGTGAGGGTTGAGAGTGCAGTTCTCCACACACGTGCGGCTTGATAGCTTTGCGGTCCATAGCAATATACCACTGTGGTAAGAATGGAGATAAGCAGCACTAAAATACAGGGAAGTCATAATTCCTTTGGATGTGTCATTTCAGACCGTGACATTAATAAACCCATACAAAGCAAGCATAATGAGAAAACTCAGAACACCAGGACATTAAAGGGAAAAAAAACATGATTGTGACAATCAGTATAAAGTAACATTAGAATATAACCACAGAGTGCTGGTGCAAAGAACTAATATGTACATGTTTCCTTCAGGTCAGGTTTTGGTTTCTAACAAAACTTGATTTTTCTCGTTGTTTTTGCATTAACTCAAGAGCTTCAAAAGTAGGGGTAACCCAAACAAAATTTATCGAAAACAGGATAACAATGTATTAAGGTTTTACGAGCACTCCAAGAAGTTGTTTATCTCTTTTGAGGTAGACAGAATTCAAATTGCCTTCATTAGCAGTGCAATATACTGTGGAAAATGAGCCTGGTTCTTATCAAGAGGGTCCCTGATTAGCATTTTTGCTAAATAACCAAGCTGTTCTGTTTTTTTCCAAACCACTCTAGAGCAGTAGAACAGGAGAGAGAGAAAAACTCATTTAGCTAAGTAATACTTGCAGCATTTTGGGGGTAGATTTTCTTTTAATTTCTGTCACTGAAGTTCCCTGCTCTTTTACTAGATTTTTAAATGATATAGACTATACTAGATAATGACTCTACTACATGATACAGGAACTACTATATAAGCAGTGAACCTTAAAAATATAAAGGCTATCTATGAAGAATAAATTGTGGTTCAACACCAGAATATGCTTTGCACCCCTCTGCCTTTCAGCGCACTGACACTGAGTCCTGGCAAGGTATTCAGACTTCATTATATATCACCCTCAACAACCAATCCAGCAGTCCCCAAAATTTGGAAGCATTCTTATTTTTCTAAGAAAATTGTCTCTTTCATTTCCCACAATACTGTGGAATCCTGGTTAACATCACCAGCCAGTTTTGTTCCTGACAGTATGTTTCATTTTAACAGGAATATCCCCTCCTTAAATATAAATGGATACACAAAAGCACACTGGATATTAACTGTAGAAAATGCAAATTGTGAATAGATAATATAATAAGTATATTAATTTTCAGTGATACTTACCATGGTATAATAGTTTACCCTTGATACAGATGCCAAGATCTTCCCCTCTAAGTGGTCAAAGTATTAATTTGTATAAGAAACTTCTTTTTAGGGATAATATTCAAACACCTCTGCTAACCCTTTGCTCGCCAGTCCTCTCCCACTTTTTTCTCCTTACTGAAATGTATCTCTTAAAAAATATTAGAGTTTGTCTACATAGGGATGTTAACCACAACTGCTATCCCACAGCAGTCATTCAGCAACAGACCTCATGTGGATGCTCTTATTCAAGAATAAGAGTGTATTTTCCTGATGGGATTAAACTACAGGCACAGCAATTGCTTTTAAAATTCACATTTTGCTTTAATCCAAAATAACTTTCAAGTGCATATCAATCCTCAGATTCTATTGGGGGCCTAAACTGATGACTAAAAGGAAGCACACAACAGGAGATATATATACCAGGGATTCTCAACCTTTTTCTTTTTGAGGCCCGCACAACATGCTATAAAAACTCCATGGCCCACCTGTGCCATAGCAACTGTTTTTCTGCATATAAAAGTCAGGGCTGCCATTAGGGGGTAGCAAGCAGGGCAACTGCCTGAGGCTCCATGCCAAGGAGCCACAGAGCTAAGTTTCTCGGGCTTCAGTTCCTGGTGGTGGAGCTCAGGGGCCCTGGCTGCAGTCCCATGTGGTGGGGCTTTGGCTTTCTGCCCTGGACCTGATGCCAGCCATACTTGACGGACCCTCTGAAATCTGCTCATGGCCCCCTAGGGGGCCTCAGACCCCTGGGCGAGAACCATTGGTATATCAGTATTTTAATTCAAATCTGCAACAGCTTTACTATTAACTCCACCTAACTGAACTCTGTCTGTTCTGAGCAGAGATTTTAACATAAAGGGGGTAAAATACAAGCAATACAATCCCACAGATTTTACTGCATTGTCAAGAATTTATGCTTTCATTCAACATATAAATGAAGTTTCTGGTAGACATTCTGTTAGTTAAGGACTTCACTGTCTAGATAGATGCATTGCTGTCTCATTGAGCCGCCTACACTGAAAGAACTGCACCATTATACGTGTTACCATACCCTATATCCATAGTAATAAAATATTAACTTAAAGCCTTGTTGCTAGCACCTAAGTGAAAATGGTGTTTAACAATAAACTGAGGCTCTGACTTGGAAAATCCCTGAGGAAAAAAAATTAAAGCCAGAAATCCCCATCAAACTGAGCAGCATTATGTGTGTGTTCTTAATTGCTGATTTTAAATTTTTCTTCTTGGGTTAATGGATCTATCACATCAATTCAGCAGATATTTAATTTTTTCTGCAGACAAAATAAAGATTTCTAAAGATACTTTGTCCAACCCTTCCCTCATGAGTGATAGAGGTCCTGTTGAAGACAACCAAATTCATTATCTAAATAACCTGTGGCCAACTTTAAACCAGGCCTCTTGAAAGAAGCCGGTTTACTCATCCAATTAACTAAATTTTATAATAAACTAACAAAGCTTAATTTGATGAGTCATCCCAACTAATCAGGCAGTATTAAATGGTTATCAGCTGCTTATGAAGTATTCAAGCACTGCCAGTTTGAATTTCAATGGATCTGCAGACACTGGGATAAATGAACTATATTCCTGAAATGGCAAATCAAGGGTTGATTTTGCACCAAGCCATGGCATCATCATGGCAAAAAATAGCAGACCAGGTTGTAGGTCCTAATTAGCTATTGGTCACTGTTGTTAACTGATGTTTTTGTGTCATAATATCCCTGCTATTAAATGTTAAATTTTTCCTCAACCTAATTAAAGATAATGTGGTAAAGAAAATGCACACAAAGGGTACATTACATAAATAATTCAATGGTTGGATGAACTCAGTAGCTCCTACAAGGAATTTAAGCTATCTCCAAAGAGAAACAACAATTATGTAACTTACATTTACAAAAAATTGTTTCATGTTGAAGATCCCTAACAGACCACATATTGATTGACACATTTCCACACTAATGTGGAATTAGTGAAACACCAACAGGTCCTTCGGAGCCCCAGATAGTATGGAAATTGTTTTCTGATTGTGGAAATGCACACCACACTTGAATTCACTATTTTTAAACTGAAATCTGTTCTTACCATCATGATTAGGATTTCCCAAAGTCCATGGCTCGTCTGAGTCAAAATGAGTGTCTCCCCCAATTCCTGGCCCAGGGAAGTAAGCATGGGCCAAAAATCCTCCCTCCCCGTCAAAGGGAGAACTGTCTCCATGAAAACCTGACGCAAAAATGATTGTAATGTCCACGTCCCTCTTGCCATTTTCTAATTCAATGTAAGGAACTTCTTCAAATGTCAGAGGAGTTACATTCTGCCACACATCAAAGGCACGGCGAATGGCTTTGCGGGTTTCGGCATCACCTACTTTTGGAGTGACGTTCTTTATGCTGAAACAAACAAACAAACAAATTAATCTGACAGAGTGCTCAGTGACACAACTCACATTCATTTTACTCTGATTACTGCAGGCATGGATATATACAGTGCGGGTAAGGCATTTTATCTTCAGAGAAAAATAGCTTTAAATAAATAGGTGAGAAATTACTGCATTAATCTGTGAAGTCTTTTATGCTAGATCTCATTATGGGTTAGTTATTTGATTCTCAGCGGTACAGAATTCTTATTCTAAGATCATTAAAAATATTTTATAACGAAAAAAATGCTTAACAGTGGGGTAACTGGATTAATCAACCATTGGTCATTTATCTCTTGGAACACAATTAGAATCAAGCTCAGCCAGAGGACTGCATGTCATTCTGATCAAAAACTGCAAATGTTCCCAGTTTAAATGAGATTTTAATTTCTTAGTGGTTAGAATTAACAACAGAATAATACCATACTGTGCCCACCAACCAGAACTTAAAAGGCCCTAAAAACAATTCTTGCTACATTCAGAACTATACAACTAATTCCTAATTAGAAACATTTTTTTTCCCATTTCATTGCAGGTTAAGATGTCCTTTTGCTGTCTTATTAAGCACACAGTGACCTTTTGTTAAATTAAACACTCCACGGGAAGAATCGTTTGACAGAAAAGTTTGAACTACTTCAGGAATCCGTACTGTTACAAGACCATTTGTTCTAAGCTATTTCATCAAAAGCAAGTACTCCATCTTAATTTCCATGATAAATGTGCAGAATTCGCAAACAATATTGATTAAAATGAGCGGTGGTGGAAAGTATGCTACAATCAGGGGTGAAAGTGGGTCAGTATGGGCCGGTACAGCATACCGGTAAGAAGCCAGTACTGCCCCGTACACAGCCCTCGTTAAACCACTGCCGTGGCAGTGCTTTAACGTCGTTGCCCCTTTTGCCCCCCCCCCCCCCGAGGCCGCCACCGATGGGGGTAGGCAAAAGGGACAACTGCCCAGGGTCAGTGATTTAAAAGGGTCCGGGGCTTCCGGCCGCTGACTCCGTGGCAGCAGCCAGAGCCCCGGATGCTTTTAAAGTGCAGCCGGAGCCCCAGGTGGCAGGGGACAGACAGCGCAGATGGGTTGGCTGGGAGAGGCAATAGGTAATAATTGGAGATATACCAATCTCCTAGAACTGGAAGGGACCTTGAAAGGTCATTGAGTCCAGCCCCCTGCCTTCACTAGCAGGACCAATTTTTGCCCCAGATCCCTAAATGGCCCCCTCAAGGATTGAACTCACAACCCTGGGTTTAGCAGGCCAATGCTCAAACCACTGAGATATCCCTCCCCCCATCCTGGCCCCTTCTGCCTGAGGCCCCTCCCCTTCTGGGGGGCCAAAGCCAGCCCCTGTACCAGTCATAATTTAACATTACTTTCACCCCTGGCTACAATGGAATCTTTACCAAAAATAGATATTTAAAATGAATAAACACACACACACACAGAGTCCCAAACGAATCAATTTGGAATCAATACAGTTCCCCACTGCTATTTGTAAGTCAAATGCTTTACAAAAGTCTAAGTATGTTACAGCTACACACTTATCTTTATCAACCAAATTTGTAATCGCCTCAAGGAATGAAATTTGATTTGTTTGACAAGATCTATTTTTCATAAAACCATCTTGATTGGCATTTATTAATCATATTAATTATTTCTTGTAGCAACTAACAAAGACCCTGATTCTGAAATTAGCTCTGTCTGAGTGGATCCCTAGGCCTTTGCAGAACTGATTGCAAGATCAAGGCTATATTAAGATTTTTTTGTAGTGAACAATATTGTACTATATGTTATTGTTAAAGATATAGAAAGTGAATCCCTTGCATAGGAAGTGGTATTTAAAATCTCCTAGCAATTTGTCGTTGCGGTAAGTTTTAGAGAGCAAATTTAAACTTTGAGGGGGCTGTATGGCAGGTGAGCTAATAATGAGTGAGGCTGAAGTATGTGATGGTGGGGAATTGACTGAATCCCTCAACTACTAATTTCCAGAGTTGTTAATATTTGGATTTTTTTGACGTTTTTCTTTGTAAGAGTATGCAGCATTTTTCAGAACTCTGCTGAAATGCACTTTTGCATGTGGTGAAAAAGGTTTGCTTTTTACACTTTAAAGATTATTGATCAAAAGAACTTAATAGAAAATTAAATTGTCCTGAGGTGAAACAAGGACTGTTAAAATCAGTTGGGGAGGTGAAGTGGAGGAGGCTTTACACTGACCTCGGGGGCTTTTGATCAAGCCATTAGTGTATCAATTTGCTGAAGAATCATAAAGGGGTTTTTAAAAAAACAGTTTTTAGTCCTGCTTTAACTGCAAATCTTAACTTAACCTTAACAATGGAGCTTCTAGCAGCACCTCCAACATTTTTTTTAAATGCCCAAGACTTTCAGTTTTAAGAAGCAACTTCTATTCATATGTTGTATGATAACTACATTTTCTAGCACATTTTGAAGTATAGTGTTAGCAGAATAGTGAACAACATCGATCTGGTGGTAAATGATACAATACTAATGTTAAACTTCAGAATGCTGGCAAGTCAGATTTTCACTCCATTCACGCTGTTCTCTGCGGAATTTCCCTCGACATACAGATTGCAAACCTTAGGCACAGTGGTGTAAGTTAAGTGCAGAATGAAAAGTTTAATTTTGAAATACCCAGCCTAATTGCATTTCAGCGAGACCTTTAATGTTATCTTAATACAGCTTTTTTGTGTACTCCATTACTCTACACAGGTCTGGCACCAATTACTAAACAACAAATTGTACGGGTCACTGTAGTATTATGCCACTTTCACAAAGATTAAATAGCCTCAGGCACCTTTTCCATCAGGCTTTAGCTATCAAGTTACTTCTGATAGTTCTCCAAATCCTGCCTTTCAAATTCAAGAAAAGTCCATTATTTATGGCTCTTCTACAACATACACTTCACACAGTAGAACAAAAGACATTCTTGGTTTCTAAAACAGCCTTCCACGGGGGTGAATTACATTTAAACATGTAGCATATGAAGAAAATATAAACTATTTGTTTATAACAGAATGTCTTTTGAAGTTTTCTTTAATAGCTACTGTGTTTTGGAAAGCTCCAATAATAATTGTGTATTTTAAAATGTATGTAACAGTAGTAAATGTGTCTACGACTGATTAAAAAGAGGCAGATTTTCATCTCATTTACACTGGTGTAGATCTAGAGTAGTCTTATTGAGAATCTTGCTTAAAATATGCAACAGAAGGGGACATGGAAAAAACGTGTCTGCAGTATAGGTATCATAGTGGCAAATAAACTAACTGGGAAAACTGTTGTCCTTTTGGAAGCAACAAGTTCATTATATAAGTACACTGCATTGGCACAACAATGCCCCCAACCCTTGCAGTCTAGGTGTTACTGCAATGCAAACAATGATAATCTCTTAAAAGACTTCATTTTGAACGTCACTGAAATAGCAAATTAAGAAGTGATAAGGCCCAAGGACTGCCCCATAAATACCTGAGCTATAAGTATAAAACCACTGCTCACCTGCCCTCACTAGAAGAGAGAGACTGTTGACAACTACCCACATAGAGGTACAAGAAAGCTTATTCACAAGGTATCAAACTTACAGATGCAGGAGCAACAGTAGGTTAGGGATATACCAGTGGGGGAGCAGTTATACTGTATGTCACCAGAGTGTGCTGAGGATCCTTCTTAAAGCAGGGTTTTCCAAACATTCAGACCTGGCAATCTCCTTCCAGAATAAGAAGTGTTCTGGGAGAGAGAGTTATGACACTTCTAATCCTAACCTTGAGCTGGTGACATTTTGTAACTGTAACTAAATCAGAAATAACTATGAAGATTTGAAATAGGAACTTTAATCACACAGGAGGGACACAATTATAAGCACAGTCAAAATTCTATGTGATGGATGAGGCTTTCTTGTTGATGGAAGAGGTTCCACAGGAGGAGAGAATGAGGAAATACACAGTTCCCATAATTTTTGATCAACAGGTAAATTACTAAATAGTCACTTTTTGTCAGTTTAGAAAGTTGTTCTCAGACATCGTGGAACGGGGCACCCAAATACCCCAACAGAACCTGCTTCAATACGGGGAGGGGGGGGGGAAACCCTCCAACCGCACACCCGTACTTGTTACCTAGCACTCAGCACTAGAACCCACAGTGGTATCATTAAAAAATTATAACCCATACTCAATGGGGACCACATGCTGAAAGAAATATTTCCCAAACCCCCTCTTCTGGCCTTCAATCAACTCCCCAGCTCACCAAGCTCATACTCAGAAGCAAGCTCCACACAGACCAGGTCACAAGAACTCAAAAGTGGTACCAGACCCTGCCATAACAACAGATGCAAAACCTGCAGATATATCTCCACTGGTATGATGATCAACATTCCCCACAACACACCTTTCAAGATCCATAGGTGCTACAGATGAATATCAGAACATGTGGTGTAGCTCATCCAGTCAGTAAATGCCTCAATAACAACTATGTGGTGAAACAAGACAGTCACTATGCTCTCAAATGAACTCACACAGACAAATAATAAAAGGCACTCATGGGCAAACACTTTTCACAAAACCATCATTCAATATCTGACCTCTCAGGCCTCATCCTCAAAAGAAACCTGCACAACACCTTCAAAAGATGAGTATGGGGGCTTAAATTCATAGCTTTGCTAGACACTAAAAATCATGGTTTTAATAAAGACACTGGATTTATGGCTTATCACAACAATCTGTAAACCACTAACCCAGAGGTAGGCAACCTATGGCACGCGTGCCGAAGGTGGCACGCGATCTGATTTTCAGTGGCACTCACACTGCCCAGGTCCTGACCACCGGTGTGGGGGGCGCTGCATTTTAATTTAATTTTAAATTAAGCTTCTTAAACATTTTTAAAACCTTATTTACTTTACATACAACAATAGCTTAGTTATATATTATAGACTTATAGAAAGAGACCTTCTAAAAACATTAAAATGTATTACTGGCATGCGGAACCTTAAATTAGAGTGAATAATTGAAAACTTGGCACACCACTTCTGAAAGGTTGCCAACCCCTGCACTAACCCCTCATTTTTTGTCCTATAACTGGAGAGGTGTTAACAGGCCATTTCATCTTGAATAGTCTCTCAGAATATGTGCTATTTATACTAAACAATCTATTCCACCTTGTACTTAGTTGTGATACTCTGAGTACCTTACCCAGGTGAAAATGCGCTCTGTGTAGCTCTAAAACTTGTCTCTTTCACCAGCAAAAGTTGGTCCAATAAAAGATATTACCTCACCCACCTTGTCTCTGATAGGGAAGAACTCAGTGTTTTGTTGTTGTTGTTGTTGTTCTTTGACACAAACACTATTTTCAATTTATTACCTGCTTCGGGCACTAGAACTTCTGAATCCATGTCTTTTGCCCATGAAAGAATAAGGTTTTCTTCAGTGGAATGGACCTTTTATTGCTATATGATATCTACAGAAACCAAATACCATGTCTAAAGGGCTTTCGTGTTAACATTGCTAGTCTGAGTAATTGGATCTTGTTGATTTTATAAAGGTCTCAGGTTTTCTTCCCCCCCCTCCAAAAAAAAAAAAGAAAAGAAAAGAAAGAACAGCTCCATCCTTCAGTGACAGATGTTTGTTTTCTAAATATCGCAGCAAATTTGGGGACATCGTACTCTCGGGAACTAGCCTCTTTAGGACATATCTCACCTGATGATTTGGAATCAGTCAGCATAAAGCTAGACGTCATATATTTGCCATCATACTTTGGCATTTTCTTTTTCTTCCTTCGCTATCATTAAAATAGTTTCCTGCTGTCCATATGCCAATTGCCACTGAGTTTTTTTTATTAAATGATCATCCATCTTTCTGAGCCAACCCAAGCCCAGAAGGGAGTCCCAACAAAGCCTGAATGATGCCCGTAATGCGTGCATGCGAAGCTATCACAACAACTGTCCCAACTCATGATCTGTGGGCATGGATACTTGTAGTGTCTGTTGTACATAATAAATAGATGTTTTTAATGGGGTTTGTACTGCTTTACCTAGGGTAAATTCAGTATACAGATTTAATATTTTATTAGCAGGGACTCTAGTGGCCTGCTGTACTGGTCTCACTGGATCACTAGCTAGAGTTCTCAGGGCTTTGACAAACCCGTTACACAGGGCTGAGGTGGGGTATCCATTTTTTAAAATAATTTTAAATCTATTGATTTTTCCCCTAAAGACTTATATTTTTATTTGATTTCCCATGACACTGCCACAGCTCCCCCAAACACAGATCTCCTCTGAGAGCTGCATGGCATGGGTTGGGACACTCTGTTCTAAAGAAATGAAAAGCACAGAAGGATAATAGTGTGGGACATTTGTCTGAATGGGTAAAAAACTCCACTTAACAATCCATCAAAAGTGATCACCCAATTCTAGATTCATACTTGATATGAAAAGGTTAACTTATAATGAAATTTAAACAAGGGCTAAATCTGAGTAACTTGTTAAAACCTTATCTTCTCATTGGTTCTGCCATCAATCAAAGCTAAACTGAGCTGAATACCTTTTTTTGCTTCTCTTGTCTCACTGCTTGTCTTACTGAAATGAATGGATTGCCTCTGGTCAAATACAGATTTCATTTTATGCCACTATTTCCCCAGAGACACTCTTCATCAAGTTACTTCATTAATCTGTCACTGGTTTGGGTTAAGTTTTAGCTTAAGCTTCTTTTAGTGTCATTTTGATAACTCTTTGTAACCTAAAACCTGTTTTTCAAATAAAGTGTGATCTTGATTCACACAGTTACAGAATCAATTGATTAAACCCAAATCAGAGATACTATTTGTGATTTTCCTATTTCACAACCGTGTTGCCATATTGGACAGAGACTATAATTCTTTTACCTTTTCTTCTCCGTTAAACTCTTTTAACTCATTAAAAATGAGAAAGAAAGGAACAATTAAAGGGTAAGTTTCCAGGATCCAAACCCAAGAGTAACAAAACACATTATAGACAAATACTTTTATTGAGCAAACGTTTTAAGAACCCTGAAATTCGTAACTTACTAGCTTATTTAAAATCTGTAAAATTTAAGAATAACACTTTTAAATTTAATTTATGTTCCAATATTTTATTATTTCAGGTTTGCTGAGATAGGTAATCATTAAAGAAGTGAGAACTAGTGTTTCACCATGGAGGTAAATTTTAGATGAAACCAGTTGACTTGAAAAAAAGATGTGGTAAGGAGGAAACATTTTTTCTTTATTAATTAGCTATGCTCTTCTACAACATAATCAGCTTAATTGACTGTTATGCATGGATCCTCTTGGAAGTACAGATATCAGGCCTTTTCCATAGCTCAGTTTACTGTCAGCATGGTGTGATTTAATCACCTTTCTGGGCATACAGGGTATATTTTACCCCTTTATTAACAGGTTAGAAGTTCTGAGGTACAAAACAATGGATCCTCTATTGCTAGCACCGCTGTAATACAAAAAGGGCAAAGATCACCTTTTAGTAAATTTAGGCAACCAATATGCTATAAGGTAAGGGCACTTATGCTTAATCAGCACATTGGAATTGATAACTATTCTGTGATATTCAGATTCTTATATTATGCCCAGCACTGTGGCATCTTAGGCCTAGTAGACACTAGAAACTTTTCCTAGTATAGTATACTCCTGATTATCCGAACACCATGGGGGACATGGATTTTATTTGGATGAGTTTGGATAATCAAGATGGCAGGAGCCATTCAACAGCAGGGTGGCTTCTCACACAGCCGGGGGTACATCCTCTTCCTTCTCACAGTCCTGGCTGGGATCTCTACTCTGCCTTGCACACTCACTCCCCCAATAGCGGGGGTGAAGGAGGCTCCCTGCATCATCACAGGGCCAGTGACACTGAATCTCTGCAGATTCAAAGTGCAAAGCAGACTGCCCCGGCCAGGACTCTGCTCTGCCCCACCAGGACCGCAGCCAAGTGCAGGGATCACTGAGGAGTCACTGGCCCTTCAGTAGCGCAGGGAGCTCTCTGCAGCTCCTCTGTTACGGTCCTAATCACTCACTTCTGGACAGTGGGGCGGTGGAGAGCTTCCATGCGCTACTGCAGGTCGGTGACACCTGATAAAACAGAGGAGTATCTGTCATGTGGTGGGCTGTCCATTCCTCCACTCAGAGGGAAAAGTTGTGTATGTGTGTTTGTTTAATTATATATCTCAAAAAAACTGGAAAGGAGGGTGGGAGAAGTGAATGTCACATGTGAACTGAGAAATGGTGAGGTTTGTTGTCATTCTAAGTAATATCATGAAAATAGAGGAAAATGTTACAGTGTAGCATTGCCATAGAAATATCATGCAATATAATGCAACTTCATTTTGTGTAGACTCTTTCATATTTGCTATCAGAGGGGTAGCCGTGTTAGTCTGGATCTGTAAAAGCAGCAAAGAATCCTGTGGCACCTTATAGACTAACAGACGTTTTGGAGCATGAGCTTTCGTGGGTGAATACCCACTTTGTTTGGATGCTCCAAAACGTCTGTTAGTCTATAAGGTGCCACAGGATTCTTTGCTGCTTTTTTGTTATGTCCCAAAATGCACTGAAAAGTCAAATAATGCAATTACAAAGTTAAAAACAAATGAAATCAGAGGGAGAAATAAATTATGAGTCCACAGAAAGAAGAGAAAACCTGTTTTCAGACAAGAGCTGAAGTAAGTGGACATTCTAGAAGAGACAAATACAGAGGAAGTTGCTCCAGAAAATAGGAATTATGCCAACAGCAGTGTGATTTTTGTAAAGAGAAGCTGACTTCAGTAGATAAACAGATGAAGAGTGCAGAGAATGCAATGTATGGCTCATGAGGTAGTCTGCAAGAAGTTCACAGAGGGTTTTTTACAAAGAAAAAGGGCAATTTTGTACTGGACACTCAGATGAGGAGCAATTAAAATTACCTGAGGATAAGGCTTATGTGTTTACCTTTGTAGATGTGAGAAGGTAGGCAACAGCATTCTACAGATGCTGGAATATGTTGAATTGGGACTTTGGGAGGCCACAGAGATGGAAGTTGGAATAGTCAAGGAGATGAAAACATGGATGATGACTTCAGCTATATCCAAGTAAAGGTAGTGGCAACATGCACACTTCTTTGTTGTTATGGCAGTTTAGATAGGAAGATTTGAGACAGGAGCTGTGAGAGGAAAAGCGAATTTTAAAGTAAGAATGATACAGGCATACAGATAGTTAAGACAAAATGGAGGTCTGCATTTAGGAAAAAGTTGTGTTTGAGCATAACTGTTTTGCCTAATAAAAAAGATCTTTTTCCTTGGAGATATTGAGGTGAATTAAAGTGAAATAAAGCCATATATTTGTTTGGTCAAGCCAGGAACAAGAGTGAACATGGAGAAGTTATTAAAGAAACTGAAAGATATATACAACTTTGAATCATCAGTGTAAAAACAGTAGGTAAAGAAAGAGGAGGTAGGTATCTGATAATTTAATGGAAAAAGTACATAGGAAGAGAACTCAAGCTTAAAACTCCATGTAGGAGAGGTCTTGGAAAACAAGGATTGTTTCTCTATAGGCAGAGGGAGAATGGTTTGATAAACAGAAGACACATAACAAAAGGGTCCTGGAGATATAGGCAAGCTTTGCTGGAGGTCCTGGAGGTTGGAGTGAGCCATAGAACTCAAGTAAATTACATAGTTATTGTAATTAAAGGAATAAGTATATTTCAATCATTACAAGAGAAAGGAAATCACTAAAGGGCAAATCCTAGGGTCCTTACTCAGTTTTATTTTGTCTTCACAGGCAAAACCACCACTGACTTTAAACATCGCAGTGACTTTAGAGGGAGTTTGCCCAAGTAAGCACTGATTAAAAAAAAAAAA
The DNA here is from genome assembly GCF_016161935.1 of Mauremys reevesii. Taxonomy (NCBI): domain Eukaryota; kingdom Metazoa; phylum Chordata; order Testudines; family Geoemydidae; genus Mauremys; species Mauremys reevesii. Next base: position 241,689,741 of record NC_052624.1, read on the forward strand.
AAAGAGAGCTTCAGAATGACACACTAAAATACCTCTGTCTTAAATAAAACAAACAGTAATTAACAATCCAACAGGAAATGGCCATCTCGGAAATTTGGTGTAAAATGTGTCATAAAGAATTAGCTTTCCCATTAAAACACGCTGAAAATCAAAAACAGTTATTCTAAGACATATTAATTTTAAAAAAATTGGAGAAATTTTAGAGTCAATTTAAAAATGATAGGATTTCCAAACTATTTTAGAGGCAACACTGTTTCTTTCAATCTTACTTTATGTTACAATCCATGCCCCTGGTGGAATATATTAAAATTGAACCTCCACTAATGGGAAAACAGTCTAATTAATTAACTCTAGAAATGAAACAGTGATCAGAAATTCAAAAAGAATTTTGAAAACTCTTTTTTTGATTCTATTCTTATCTAGTAAATAATCATAAATGGCCTAATTGTGCAACCTGCTCTCATGCTGATGAGCACGTAATCATGTGAGTAGTTTCTTGGCTTCCATGGGACTACTTACATAAGTAAACACTCACCAATATACTGGAGGCAGGATCAAGCCCTAACTAGGGTCTGATTCCACAACATTTACTAGTGAATGTTAATACTGCTTAAGACCAGGAGTCGTCTCATTGCAGTCCCATTAGTTCTTAAGGATCAGGCCCTAAAGTACCATAACAATTCACGGGAGTTCTCCTATAGGGAATAGTTATATTTCTATTATAAAGCTCTATTTTCTGGAGTCTTGATATGTTTTTTCATTGAGAGTCTGGAGTAATACTGTCATGTCCTATGATAACAATGCATAGAATAAACTTACAGGTGTCTGTAGCTATAAAAGATCACTTCAGTTCTAACACCGCATATAAGGCTAGATGCTCATAAAGTCCCAGGCAAGTTATTCTGTTTAACTAGTCCCAGGATGTATTTTTGTTGCGGCCCAGTACGTACCCAGAAAGTTCCCAAGTGTTTCGAGATCTGTTTATCTGCCCACACAAATGTTCATGACCCTGAGGTACTAGAAAACAAGGCATTTTTCAAGTACTACATTTTTGTCTTTCATAGAAACTTCAAAGCTACATATATAGTCACACATCCTTCCTTACAAGCTCTTAATCATGCTCTCCATGTATGGAGATATCACTACTCAATTGTGTATCTCTAAGCACCTTTTTTTTTCCTATTTACAGTGTATGCTCAGTGACAGAGTAAACTAAATAACCTCAGATACTTAGGGCCAGAGTGTGGAGCCCTTATTCACACTAGTGAGCACTTACTCAAGTAGTCCCAATGGTTTCAAGTGAGGTGTCCTCAACCTGGCACCAAACAACAACAACAATTAACATGTATGCATGTAAAAGTAATGTGATTATGAGCGGTGGTACTTTATCCTACATGTGTTTGGAAAGTTTCAAATACTCCTATGGGATATAAATGAATACAACTGAATTACAGCTGGTTGTTTACAAGAAATAAATTTATAGCCCTTAAGGTCAGAAGGGACCATCATGATCATCTAGACTGATCTCGTACACATTGCAGGCCATAGAACCTCAAGCACCCACTCTGTAATAGACCCCTAACCTCTGCCTGAGTTACTGAAGTCCTTGGACCATGCTTTGAAGACTTCAAGTTACACAGAATCCACCATTTACATTAGTTTAAATGGGCAAGTGCCCTGTGCCCCATGCTGCAGAGGAAGGCAAAAAAACCCAGGGCCTCTGCCAATCTGACCTGAGGGGCCTCTGCCAATCCTTCCTGACCCCAAATATGGTAATCAGTTCGATTCTGAGCATATGGGCAAGACCCACCAGCCAAACACCTGGGAAAGAATTCTCTGTAGTAACTCAGAGTCCTCCTTATCTAGCGTATATCAAAGGAATGGTTTCCAGAATTAACAAGTGCCCACACCTCCAACTAACTTCAACACTCAGGACCCCTGAAAAAATCAGTGGTTAACATTTCCCATCATATCTTCTTTTTATTTTAAAGAAAAGATGTTCAGTTCACATCTTTTTTATTTGGAGTTTGAAATAATACTGTCATGTTTAATAAAAACAATGCACAGTTTATCCTTACAGTCTGTTGTTGACTGCTGGTATATATTAAAAGTCAATATGCAGGCGTCAGTCCCTCTGCAATCATCATCTATAAACTGATGTATTTATGCTTTGTACATTCAAGTGCAAGCTGTCTCTATGCAAATTCAAAATATTTGATTGGTTTTCCTCAGTGTCAGTTGTGCTTCATGGAACTTTTAATTTTCAAAGACTTGAAGACCTATAGCCACTTCCTATGTTTCTTCATTTAAAGGGTGTTTCCTGAAGATTTAGCATGAAATTCTCTCCTCCTATTCCATCCATTTAGGGCTACTCAGGCAATTTCCCTGCCATAGGGTAGCTCACATCTGTAATTAAGTGGTATAACTGGCCAGCATAAAATGCCTCCCTCCCGCCATACTCTGAGCACAGCTCATACAGAAAGAAATTAATCAGGATTGGTGATAGAGAAGAGGGTCACCTACCTGGGATCTGATCCACCAGTGAAGTCAATGGAAAGATCCATTGATTTTTAACGGGCGCTGGATAAGGCCCCTCACCCACCCACATCAGTTAAATAAACCCTGAAGTTGAACTGAATGATATATCTTGCAGAACAATCAAAACTGCTTTAAACTCAGGAATACAAAACAGAGCTGCAGAATGGCGTTTAATATATTAAATTAATTGTGAGTAACCCGGCTTTAAAAAGTAATCTTGAGTTTTATATAACAGGCTTGGTTCAAGATACATCTTTACCTTTTGATTAGCATATTGCTACTTCATTTCTAAACATTTACTACAGGCTGAGGGCTCTTTCCAGACTCCTTTTTGTCTGATTCCTAATGCTAGAGTTCAAATTATGAATAGTAAGATTATCTTTCTGATTATGGAGATTTTATGGTCGATAATTCTCCAATGTGTTTTTCTAACCAAATCCACCTTGATATTCATTATTATAAAGATGACAGTTTTATTCTCATTGATTTACATCATGGTATCATGTTCAAAAAGTTAAATGGTTTATTTCCTGAAGCCATAAGTGGAGGTTGCTATTGTGACAAGCTCATAAAATGTCTTCATGTGAACTGAACATTCTATTAAAAAGAACACCTCCCTAAGTATCACAGACGTCTTCCCTGACTCAGTATTATGTTCATTAAATCATTGGTTATATAACACAATCCCAAACTCTAAGACAAAATCACGGTTGTATCACATTAGTCTCTGGCTTGCTTTGGAATGGGAAAATAGTTTTCTAGTGCTCTGGACCAGTGATTCTCAACCAGGGGTACACGTACTCTTTGGGGGGTACTCAGAGGTCTTCCACGGGGTACATCAACTCTTCTAGATATTTGCCTAGTTTTACTTACAAGCTACATAAAAAGCACTAGCAAAGACAGTACAAACTAAAATTTCATACAATGACTTGTTTATACTGCTTTATATATACTATACACTGAAATGTAAGTACAATATTTATATTTCAATTGATTTATCTTATAATTATATGGTAAAAATGAGAAAATAAGAATTTTTTCAGTAATAGTGTGATGGGACACTTTTGTATTTGTATGTCTCATTTTGTAAGCAACTAGTTTTTAAATGAGGTGAAACTTGGGGGTACACAAGACAAATCAGACTCCTGAAAGGGGTACAGTAGTCTGGAAAGGTTGAGAGCCACTGCTCTGGACTCTCTGTTTTAAACACATACTTTCCTGCCAGCTAACATGTTCAACACTTCTCAGTTCATAATGGACTGATTTCTCTCTTGGGTAAAATCCCTCTGAGTGCTGAGTGTGTAATTTTTAAATATGGTACCAGTACAAAGAACTACGATTATAGTATGTATTAATATTATGTACAAGGCAAAACTAACTGTAACACAGACTGACCCTGGTTGTTGGCATCTAGGATCAAACCTGGGATCTCTGGAGTTTAATGCATGAGCCTCTACTGCTTGAGCTAAGAGACACATCTCTTTTAGCTACTCCTGTAACAGGCTCATCAATCTCGACCTGGTCAAGCCATGTCTAGAGGGGGACAGAGTGCCACACCAAGCCGACATGGGTTGCATAATACATCACAGGATATATGCTGTAGAAACTGAATTACCATATTAAAAATATCCAGTAAATACATTTATGTAATTGGAAAGTTATGGTACAGAGGAAGAAAAAGGGAGAATTACTAAAAATAGTAAATACCAATTCTGTGCTAAGGACTGACATGCATACACTTAGTCAGTGAATGCAGGAATCATCTTACTTTCTTGTGGTCTCAACCTTACCCACCTCCTAAAGACCAATAACCCCATACTCTGAAGGACTGGGAGGTTGGCTTCATCTCAGTATAGGCATCCTATTTGGTTTACACACATTATTTCTCTCAGTCTCTATTTCTTTAGAAGCTCACAGGAGACAATGTGGGTGCTCAGATCATGTCTTTCTGAAATGACATAACTTAATCCCATGAAATAGGTTGTGGTTCTATCACTGTTCCTATGGCAGCCAATCACTTGAGCCTCAACAGCCCATGTGAAAGATCAGAAACCATTTTTCCTCTGGAATTGTTAAAAAATCTGCCATTATGCTTCAACACGGACAGTTTCTAATCATCATTTGCACAGCTGAGATACTGGTATCTAATACTAGGTACGACCTCAGTTCAAAGTTTTAGTATCTGGCAAAAAAGATACACCTATCCTAATGAGAAAATTATTCATATGAAGTTTCACTGAACATGTGTCAAGTTTCATTGAACATTTCTAAAGTTCCATGAAACTGCTTCAATTTTAAGAACTTAAAATTGAAAATAGGCAAATTTACAAATTCATGCATTTTCCTGCAAGTCTTTTGCCTGGCTGAACTGATATTTTTATTCACCACTGAAAGGGTATCCTGCCACGACAAGGCAATCGATCAGCCGTGAACTTAAGTGACAACTTAAGTATAATAGCTAATGTAGCCCTTGGACACCCCAATGCTCCTCTTCTACAGGAGAATGGACCAAAGGATCCATTCGGCAGTGACACAATTCTATTCAGCTTCTTATACTGTACTCATTCAGTTTTTGTAAATTGCAGCACCTAGATGTCTAAAATTATAGTAGATAAAAGCAGAATTGTTTTAGTGGTATACAAGTTCAAAAATCATATAATATCATTAATATTTTCCACTGTTACTTTTCCAAACCTACCTATATGAGCTTTGTTCCCCCTTCCTATCCCCTTGTTTCCAGTTGCATTAATTTATTTAAATTCAACATGGGTGCCAGAAGAAAGTTCCAAAAGTTTGTCCAAAAGTTCTTGGGGCCAAAATAACAGTGACAAAGAGAAAATACAGAAAGAAAGACAAAAGACACAGGTAAACATGTCCAATAAGTTCTTGGGATGTATTGGGGACAACTTCTTGTTTCAGAAGGTGGAAGAAGTAATCTGTAAGGCTGGCCATTTTAGACTTGATTCTGACTAACAGAGGAATTGGTTGAGAATCTGATGGTGGAAGGCAATTTGAGTGAAAGTGATTACGAAATGATAGATTTCATCAATCTAAAGACAAGAAGGAGTGAGAACAGTTGAATAAGGACAATGGGATTTCAAAAAAGCAGACTTTAAAAACTTCAGACCTGGTAGATAAGATCCCATTGGAAGGTAATCTAAGGGAAAAAGTAATTCAGGAGAACTGGCAGTTTTTCGAAGAGACAATATTAAAGGTACAACTGCATATTATCTGAATGCAAAGGAAAGATAGGAAGAATAGTAAGAGGCTAATATGGTTTCATCAGCAGCTCTAACGACCAGAAAAATAAAAAAGGAATCCTATAAAAAGTGAAACAGAGAAATTACTAAGTAGGAGCACAAAAGAACAGCACAAGCACATCGGGACAAAAGAAGAAAGGCTAAGGTACAAAATGAGTTAAACCTAGCAAGGGACAAAAAAGGCAATATGAAGAGGGTTTATAAATATATTAGGAGCAAGTGAAAGATGAAGGAAAGTGTAGGTCCTATACTTAGTGAGGAAGAAGATCTAAAAATGGATGCTATCAAGAAGGTGGGGTTGTTTAGTACCTATTTTGCATCAGTCTTCACTAAAAAGATAAATTGTAGCCAGATACTTAGCACAATTAATATTAACAAAAAGTGGGAAGGAACTCAAGTCAAAATAAGGAAAGAGCAGTTTAAAGAATATACGGATAAACTGGACATATTGAAATTGGCAGGGCCTGTTGAAATTCACCTTGGAATACTTACGGAACTAACTGAAGTAATCTTGGAACCACTAGCAATTATCTTAGAGAACTCCTGGAGTAAGATCTCTGAGGACTGGAGAAGGGCAAACATAGCACCTATCTTTAAAAAGGGGAGTGAATTAGACCTGGTGAATTATAGACTAGTCAGCCTAACTTCAATACTTGAATAAAGATACTAAAACAAATTATTAAACCATCAATTTGTAAGAATTTAGAGTTTACTAGGGTGATAAGTAATCACCAACACAAGATTTGTCAAGAATAAACCATGCCAAATAAACCCGATTCCCTTCTTTGACACAATTACTGGGCTAATAGATAAAGGGGAAGCAGCAGATGCAACATATCTTGATTTTAATAAGGCTTTTGACACAGTCCTACATGACATTGTCATATATAAATTAGGGAAATGTGGTCTAGATGAAATAACTATAAGAGTGGGTGCACAACTGATTGAGAAACCATACTCAAAGAGTAGTTATCCATAGTTAGCCATCAAACTGGGTAGGACATATCTAGTGGGTCCTGCAGGGGTCTGTCTTGGGTCTGGAACTAGTTAATATTTTCATTAGTGACTTGGATAATGGTGTGGAGATTATGTTTATTTGATTTGCAGGTGGCACCAAGTTGGGAGGGGTTAAAAACAGTTTGGATGACAGGATTAGAATTCAAAAGGGCCTTGAAAAATTGCAGAATTGGTCTGAAATCAACAAGATGGAATTCAATAATGACAAGTGTGAAGTACTACACTTAGGGAAGTAAAATCAAATGCACAACTACAAAAGAGAAATAACTAGTTGGTGCTGAAAAGGACCTGTAGGTTATATTGGATCACAAATTGAATATGAGCCAACAATGTGATGCAGTTATAAAAAAGGCTACTATCCTTCTGAGGTGTATTAACAGAAGTGTCATATGTAAGACACGAGAGGTACAGTAATTGTCCCGCTTCGCACTGGTGAGGCCTCAGCTAGCATACTGTGTCCAGTTCTGGGCACCACACTTTATGAAAGATGTAGACAAATTGGAAAGTCCAGAGGAGAACAACAAAAATAGTTAGAAATCCTGACCTATGAGGAAATGTTAAAAAAAAAAAACTGGGCACATTTACACTTGAGAAAAGAAGACTGAGAGGGGACCTGATATCAGTCTTCAAATACGTTGACTGTTGTTATAAAGAGGATAGTGATCAACTGATCTCCATGTCCCTTTAAGATAGAACAAGAAGTAATGGGATTAATCTGCAGCAGGGGAGATATAGATTAGCCATTAGAAAAACTTTCTAACTACACCTCTATCCTGATATAACGCGGTCCTCGGGAGCCAAAAAATCTCACTGCATTATAGGTGAGACCGCACTATCTAGGGGTAGGGAGAGAACCACTCCCTGCCCCAGTTCATCTCCACTCTGCCTTCGCCTCCTCCCTGAGCGCGCCACCATCGCTCCGCTTCTCCCTCCCTTCCAGGCTTGCCACGCCAATCAGCTGTTTGGCCCGACAAGCCTGGAAGATGGGGAGAAGTGGAGCGGCAGTGGCGCGCTCAGGGGAGGAGGCAGAGATGAGCTGGAGCAGGGAGTGATTCCTCTGCGCCCACCTGTTACTTGCTGCGGCCCTCTCCGCCCCCCACACCCGCCCAAGCTCACCTCCGCTCTGCCTCCTCCCATGAGCGCGCTTGCAGCTCCACTTCTCCCCCCTCCCTCCCTCCTAGGCTTGCCGCGCCAATCAGCTGTTTGGCGAGGCAAGCCTGGGAGGGAGGAGAAGCGGAGCTGTGGCATGCTCTAGGGAGGAGGCGGAGCGGAGGTGAGGTGAGCTGGGGCGGGGAGCGGTTCCTCTGTGCCCCCCCTTATGTGCTGCAGCCCCCCTACCCCATCTCACCTCTGCTCCGCCTCCACCTCCTCCCTAGAGCGCGCCACAGCTCCGCTTCTCCTCCCTCCCAGGCTTGCCACGCCAAACAGCTGATTGGCACATCAAGCTTCTTGGATATAATGAGGTAAAGCAGTCCCGTCCCCCGGAGCACTCCTTTACCGAGTTATATCCGAATTCGCATTACATTGGACCTCATTATATCGGGGTAGAGGTGTATACGGATATTTAAGCATGGGAATATGCTTTCAAGGGAGATTGTGGAATCTCCACCATTGGAGGTTTTTAAGAACAGGTTGGACAAACATCTGTCAGGGATGATCTAGGTACATTTGTTCCTGCCTCAGTGAACTGGACTACATGATCTCTCGAGGTCCCTTCCAGACCTACATTTCTATGCATCTACATATGATCTCAATTATATTTTACTATTTTAAAAGGTCTGACAATTAAAAAAAACAAAAACAAATATTTGATTTAAACACAGCACCTGAGGATATATTCTAGAAACCACTAGCCAGAAAGTTAACAAGGGAAAATCTGGTGCTCACCTCTGCAGCTCAGAGGCCCTCTTAGCATTAGAACCGATGCAGTTCTGCTGTGTGTGGGTCAAAGGATGGATCTCAAGAAGAAATCCACATTAGTAGAATGTGGAGCATAGGCAAGTTTTGGAATATAGTGTTTTTAGATGTCAAGGAAGTGGCGATGGCCTCATTCTGCTCCCACTGAAGTCAATAGTAAAACTCCCAGAAGCTGAACACTTTTGAATGTCCAATCTATAGCAAGTACGTTCTGTGAGCTCTTGCTGATTTTCATTTGAAAGAAAAGTAGTGCTTGCTACTGACACTGGAGTGTTGAAATTATACCTTCAATTTTAGAAAATGTCTGGCAAAGTCGAGGCTGTGCGGGGAGGGGAGGGGAGCAATTTGCCCCAGGTCCTGGGCCTCACAGGGACCCCCACGAGAATGTAGTATTCTATAGTATTGCAACTTTTTTTTATGGAAGGGGCCCCCAAAATTGCTTTGCCCCAGACCCCCTGAATCCTCTGGGCAGCCCTGGGCAAAGTTTGATCTGGGAGGTTAATGCTAAATGGCAGTGGCATATGATAAGGTGACACAGCAGAGTGAAAGTTTTGCAAAAAGGGCAGGAAGCAAAGAACAGCCATAAATTCTTCAAGATAGACAGATTACTAGAGGGTTACCAAACAGATTAATATTGGGATCCACCTTTGTATTGCTTTTATGATTAATGACTTGGGTGGCAGAGCAGAACGATATTTCAGTTGCAGGGTTTATGAATGGCATCAAAATGGTGTAATGGGGTGGAGAATCAGGCCCACTGATTTGAGATTTGGGATTACAAACGAAGAGTAAGAATGTTAAACACACACTTCACATATAAACCCCTAGATTAAGACGTTAAAAATGTGGATAAATGTAAAATAATATATTTAGACATACTCCTGCTAGGTGCCGAGTACCTTCAATTCTCATAGACTACAATACTCAGCAATAAAAGCACAAGTTACTTATCTACTGGAACAACTCACTGATGATATGGGGGATTTCCCCATCACTTGAAGTCTTTAAATCAAGATTGGATGTCTTTCAAAAAAGCATTCTCAATCAGAAAATATGGGATTGATAAAGGAATTACTGGGTAAAATTCTATGGTTTGTGTTATGCAGGAGGTCAGGCTAGATGATCATAAAGGTCCATTCTGCATCATATAGTACTGTAAATAGCTGGTCAATGAATTTTAGGATGCTTTGATCCCAGAGAACATTCAGTGCCATGGTGGATCCCATAATCCTGAAGAGATTATGCTAAATTTCTAGAGGACTACATAAAAAAATCTCTGCTTTGCTGACAATTTTATGGGCCACATACTGTGTACCCATGACACTTTTTGGTTGACAGCACTACAGCAGGTACATATTTTTGCATAATATATTTTATTTTCCAAACCAAGGTCATCTTTGATACAGCATGCAACACGTCCTGTAAATTGCAAGTCAGATCAAGAGTTTCACTGATAAATACACACCCCCATGCCTATTACATGAGACGGCTTGAGACGGCTGTGTTACTGACTCACCAAAATTTAATCAAATTCATTTATATTTTGAAATTGACCTGCAGGCACCTGCATTTGCAGCTACTGCCTTCCTCCAATGACCTAATTTGCATATTTAAATTAGAACCCCCAATTCCAGTGTGACTTTTCCTAAGAAGTTGCCAAGAGGGTTGAAAGGTAGAGTTAGGGGGGACATTGGAGGTTAATTTGGTGCTGAAAGCTTCAAAGAACATTCTGTTTAAATGCAGATAATTTAAATCCAAGAAACTCATTCCATCCTTTTGCAGCATGTGAGTAGTTACTCCAGGGATACCGAAATCAATATTTTTATACCACACATCAACGTCTTGACAATGCATAGTAGACATTTAGAAAATAATATCTAAAACATTTGTTTTCTTTTAATAAAATGTTCAGTGATACCACCAAAGGGTTTATCGATTTTTTTTTGTACCTGTAAGTGATATGTTTGTGTTGCCACTTCTGTCCCGTTAATGCATATCGTTTTCGACGAATGTTAAATTTGGAGCTACCTCTTCTCTGGTCAGGCACACCGCATCGAGGCTTCTTCATCCAACTGCAAAAATCAGTATTGCACAGTTACACTATCTTATCAGCCATATTCAGGCCAGAAAGCAAATTGCAATAGACTTATCCAACAGAGGGCAGTATCCATACCTCTTAAAAGTTATATATTGTTCACTTTTACATTTACTCACAATAATGATTATAAATATGAAAAGTTACATGGCTAAAGATTTTTTTGTTGGTGGTGGTGGGAGGCGAAAATAACATGGGCCATCAGAACTTCAACATGTCCCATGCTATTCAAATATAAATTCCTCTCCTATTATTTTTTAAATTTTCTTTCCCTGCAATCACTGCATAATAGCGCTTTGGCGTCTCTCATCTGGCCGAGTCTTGTAGCATTAATAATTTATTCTGACTCTAATGAGATAATGAGGATCTATATTATAGATTATTGACTATACATGAGGTTAAAATATTTACATGAAGATGTAAAGTCTTGATTCTTTAATCATAATTTTTCATTTCATATTCTCTCTTATCTGTCACAGTGTCTTTATGTTTGGATAAGCCCAATTTCCTTTCATCAAATGGTCCACTCCAAAAATATAAAGGCATTTTATCCAATACTCCGGGACTGCTAAAGTAATTATATCATTGAGCTCCCCATTAAATATTTGACTGCCCTACTGTCCCTCTATATTAGGAAGAGTAGCCACCTTAAATAGTAAACGTAGCCTCTCAAACGCAAGAATTTGCCTGATAATTTTGAATGTGCTGTATAGCATTAGCTTCAAAGGTTCTGATCCACTTTTGCCATGTCCCATAAGAGTTCAACCAGCTAGTGCCAATTGCTGAAAAACAGAGAGTAACATGAAAGTGTGCTAAAGAAGCTCTAGTGTTTCTGTGGAAGGTATCAGAGGGGTAGCCGTGTTAGTCTGGATCTGTAAAAGCAGCAAAGAGTCCTGTGGCACCTTATAGACTAACAGACGTATTGGAGCATGAGCAATATATATATGCAAGCCAGAAGCAGGCTAGAGATAAGATATATACCTGCCCCTGGAAATTTCCACTACATGCATCCGACGAAGTGGGTATTCACCCACGAAAGCTCATGCTCCAATACGTCTGTTAGTCTATAAGGTGCCACAGGACTCTTTGCTGCTTCTGTGGAAGGTGTTTACTTGGAAAGGTGGGTCTCAAATATTTTACGTTTTTAAGTGTATTTTACGTTTTTAAGGGTTATAATGATTTGGTTTGATGGTCTGACTTAGGTGTACATAAGAAAGTACCAGATTCTGATATTCATGCTCTAGCTGAATGAATGGTTTCTCACTTGTGGAGTAAGGGGTTATTTACCATGAATAAAGTATCACAATCCAGACCACAGAGATTATGCAATGGAAGTGAACACTCACAAAGTAACTGTCCAGTGCCGCCACACACATAACAAGACATTTATTTTCTAAGTGGAAGACGTTATGTGACAACTTTCTATTCCATTTACCTGATTTCTATTATGCCAAATAATTAATTATGTAGATGCTGTAGCTGTATCTGTTGTTTTCTGATACCATTGTCCTTACTATACCATTACTGAAAAGCTGTATTAGCTTGGAGAACAGATTTTCATTTCAGGCAAGAGCTTAACTACCCTTTCTATAAATTGCATTTATCTGTATACAATGTACACTGTCCGTATACATATATACATATACATGTTTAAGTCCCCTCCCTTTGATTGGCTGACAGAATTCACCTGACCCATCATCCAATTAATATTCAAATTACATTTACTATATCAGTCCCCAACATACAGAGATAAAAAGCAAACTTTCATTTGTCCTACAGAAGCTCTTAGTCCAGTACAACTGAGAGAGATTAAGAAAAGTCTTTGGGGTTTGCCACAGTGGAAACAGTGCATGCTATTGTGATAAGGAGCACTTTTATAGATGTATTCCAATGACACCATTGAAGTGCTAAAGAAAACAGATCTTGTCGTACAAACTGCAAACAGAGGTTTAACAGTACTTGTGATGTAAATTTTCAACCCTATGCTCAGGGAATTAAGTGTGCATTCTAATTAATACAATGCAAATCATATGGTAGATTAGCTAAATATTTAAAGACAGGAAAATGGTGCTTCTCTCTAACATAGGTCACGCTAACTTCCAAATTTTAGATATTTATATACACATACATTCACATCTATGCGTGTCAGGCATTATATACACCAGAGGCGTGCGCGTGCGTGTGTGTGTGTATATATATAAAGCTATTATTTAGATGACAACATATGAGTTGAGATACCTAACTTTAGGCAGCCAAGTTTTAAAAGTTTAGCTGTTGTGCTTTTTACCACATAAAAGAGACATATCTATATCATCTGTATATGCTGCTTGATATGTACAGGCATCTCCTGTAAAACATGATCCTTCAATCATGGGAGTATATGCAGGGCCTACTCACGTCAGTAAGGGTTGTGGGGTCAGGTCAATCTTTCCAAAGACCTTGACTGGTAACATCTCCATAATGTAGCATAAGTATAGGAGCCAAAATTTTCAAACTTGGCTGCTTCAAGTCAGACACTTAACCATATTTATGCACCTAAATAATAGCCTGATTTTCAGAGGTAGATATCACCATCTATTTAGGTGCCTAAATATGGCTTTAGATGCCTAACTTCAGACAAACAAGCCTGAAGTTTTGGTCATCAAGTTTAAAAAATACTATTATAGATAAATTACAGAATAATTATAATTCATTTTTTAAAACCTAACTACAGATTCATGTCTTGCACATGAAGCAGTTGATTACCATAAATATTTTCAGAAGGATTCTGTAGCCTCTGCAAAGATAGCTACACAATCTGTAATCTCTTACTTTCCCCCCACCTGCTATACTATTCTTCTGCATTACAGCTGGTTTCACATGTCTTTAAACAACCTGGATTACGCAAAGCAGATGTCAGTAATTTGCAGGGATATACGATGACTGCCAGCTAAAATTTGTTCTAATAATAAAATAATAATAACAAAGGGCCAGTGTGACATTATCTGACTAAAATATAACCATGCAAATCACTATTGCTACCACTGTTACATAATTGCAACAAATCTTATACAAAGTGTGACATGTGGCCAGAAAGGGTTAAGCATCTTGCAGGCCAATTGACCCAGAATCAACCTGTAGAGACATGTTAGAAATGGTAACTAGGACCATTCCATGCTAGATAGGCTAGAATTTTGAAGTGCAAACCTATATTGTTAGAGAATTAGAGGTGATACTAATTGTGTGTGTTTACTTATATCTTAAATGCTAGCCATGTAAACAGACAGTTCCTGTCTGTCCCCATAGCTATTGATTCAGAGATCAAAAGGGAACATAACATTTAGATTAATCTTGGGTGAAATCATGTTGTTGTCTATATGTCTCTTTAAAGTTTGTGATAAACTGCTTAATGGTTGAATTATCTTATGTTAATCCATGTAGTTAATTATCGGTTAGGTTTAGGAAACAGAAGGCTACATCAAAAGCCTATTGTTCACCGAGGACTGTATGGTCAACTGGCTGCTAGAAAACTGTATAAAAGACCCTCGGGTCCTGATCCTGTCATCTCAGACCTGCTTGATGCTTCATGCAGGGGAAGCTTAAATTGTAAGGCTGAGATCCCAGTCCGAAGCTGGAACCCACTGAATATGAACATTGGTCTATAACCCATGGACTAATTATGAGGGAACTCTTTGCAACTACAAAGCTCACCATCTCTGCTATGAATCTGAATCTCAAGAATTATACTCATATCTGTATGTGTATTGATCTTATAATCAATACTCTCTTTTGTCTTTTTAAATAAATTTTAGTTTAGTTAATAAGAATTGGCTGTAAGTGTGTATTTGGGTAAGATCTGGAATATTCATTAACCTGGGAGGTAATATGTCTGATCCTTTGGGATTGGTAGAAATTTATATGATGAATAAGATTTTCAATAATCCTCATTATATTTGACTTGGGTGTCTGGGTAGAGGCCTAAACCTGGGTTACATCAACGGAATTGTGTTGTTGGCTTCTGGGTAATTACAGAAGCTATTTTGTGCTGGCTTGGTAAATCTAACTATTGGAATATCCATCAGCTTTGGGGACTGCCTGCCCCATTCTTTGCAGCTCACCCTAATTGAGTGACCTCAGTTGGCTCCCCTGGGACTCTGGTCACAGTCAGTAATTTGCAGGGATATATTATGACTGCCAGCTAAAATTTATTCTAATAATAAAATAATAACAACACAGGGCCAGATTCAAATTTCAGTCACAACCGTGGAAATAAAGGGGAATACCATTCTTCTCAATGGAATTGCCTTGGAATTACATCTGAGTAAATGAGATTAAAAATTGGCTCAGAGTTTTGCTTGTTTTTATATAGACACACTGTCAACAGAACTTATTTTGAGTAGATGTTAGATTAACATGCAGTTACCATGCATTTAAATTACAGGACATATTTACACTATGTAAAGGAAAACACACACACACACACACAGAGTAAAAACCAGACATATAAGTAACAAAAGACAAGTTCTCTCACCTTAAGGTGATATCACTACGTCAAATGAAAGAAGCAAGGAATAAAGCAAAAAACACAGAACTATTATATTTTGTTAGAAATGCTGTACAGAAAAAAATCAGGCTCTGGTACATATTAAGAAATCACTTCAAAACATAGTATTTTAAAGTTGCTGTCTTTAAATCAGTTGAAAAGATACCCAATTTTAAATTAGTCATCTTAACTGATGGATATCAGTGTTTAATAACAGGGTTGGCTCACCTGAAAGACATAGGCCTGATAAACACTGAAATATCCAAAGCTGTAAATTGGAAAATGAATCCTCAAAGCTATTATTGGAATGAGCTCTGAAGTTATGTTGAAGTTTCAATATTCTTGTAGAGAATTTTGTAAGCATTGTAAAAGGCTTTATACTCAAGAGAGGGATTTAGTATAAAAGATGAGACCAACTAGTAGCCAATGGGAATTCAAATTTCAGCATTCTATCATTTCACTTCAGGTTTTTACAATCTAAATAATTTACCAAATCCCCAAACACCATGATTTATTACATCTTTTTTTTAAAAGTAATTACTTCCACATAAGGTTTTAAAATGTCATAAATCTGTCAAATACATTATGCTTGTATGCTTTTAAATTGAATGGCTAAATTATGACCTACATATCATACCATGTTCACAACTACTAACCTTATGTTAAAGGGAGAAGTGTGGCTCACACAGACTATAAATCCCACTCTAATTCAAACTGAGGCCTTTGCACATCACGTGTTGGCTCTCTAGCCTTGTATCAAATCATACCTCTCTGTATTAAACCTGAGAGGAGCTGCAATCTTCTTATTTTAGTGCATATTAAGGGTTAGACTCCTAGCAAACTGACAACATACCCTCAGCTCAGCTATTTTTGGTACCTCAAAGTTTTAAGTGATTTCTTCAATGTCCAGTGTCAAGAGTCCAAATGCAAATCATCAATACACATCCTCTTTATCACAAGAGTAAATGCAGATTATATACACTTTATGGTATACAAGTTCCTCTTGATCTTTTTTATTCTTAAAATGATGTAATGAATATTAACAACTCTATCCTCCCATTGATTGCAGGGAAGCTTCACATGGATAACACCACTGATGGTCATTACATTTGTGTATTGTGGGTATATTCTTTCCCCCAGTTCCCCTATGTATCAGTAAGCAAACTGACAACTATAAAGCACATTGACCCCTGCATTTCTGGTCAGTTCGGGAACAGCGTACGTTGATAAAAACAGAAATGGACTTTCAACAATAAAATATTTTCTCAAGCAACAAAAGGGAAATAACTGTTTATGAAAACAGAGGCTTTCTAGGAATCTTTTCCCTTAGTTCATTATTTACACTTATATTTTAACCTGTATAACTCATCTGTGTAACAGCTTTTTTAGAGGATTATTTTAAATGAATTCAGCACTTAAGAAAGGTGCCAGATAGACAGCACTTGTGACTGAAGTCTTTTCTTTGGCCACAGGATACTGCACACCAAATTTTGCTCTCAGTCCATCAATGTAAACAGTGAGGAACTCCACTGAAGTCAATGAAGTTACACCGGGGTGGATCCAGAGTAAATGAGAGCCAAATACGACCCAATATATAAAAGCACAGCAGCCCCAGATTTCATATAATTCCACTCTAACTTTGTAAATCTAGAGAACCTTGTACTAAATATGTCTGTGATTATTATTCAAGCTAAATAGAGCACTAGATAGACTATACTTCACAAGTAGGGGTGGACAGCAACTTTTTGAGTAAACTTTGAATTGGAAAATGCCAACTTGTCAAAACCAAAACTTTTCACAGATACAGTTTTGAACCTAGATCACACATAGCCAAAGAGAGTTCCCTAACCACCAAGCTATAAAATCAGTCCCTCTTGTGCTGGTCACATAAATATTTAATTTATACAGAATGAAACAGTTCAAACAGGAGAAATTGAAAAAGCCTGAGTCTATAACCTAGTGGCTAGGACACTGCGCTGTGGGACACACTGATTCAAGTCCCTGTTCCAAATCAGGTACAGCAGGACTTAAACCAGGTCTCCTACTTTGCAAGTAAGTGTGTAACCAATGGACTATTGGCTATCATTTGCCAAGAGGGGAAAGAGTCCCTCTTTCTCTCTCATTTTTTCATCGACAATTTTGACAGGTTGCATTTTTGTTCTGATGTGGAATAAAAATAAATTTCAAAACTTCAAACATTTTCACTGATGGAATACTTGTTTTCTGGCCAGCCCTATTAACAGGTGATCTTAAGGCTATTTAAGATCCAAAAGTATGTGAGTATCATATTTTTCAGAAAGAAACAGAGGAATGATTTGGGCCATTTTTTAAAAAAATGGAACAACCTTGGCTACCAAAACAATTAGGGGTAAAACTGGGAGACAGAGTTGCAAAGATCAACATTAGATTCAGCAACAGAAAAAAAAACATTGAAAATTTAAGGATCCCACTGAAGGGTATTTTGTTTTGTTTTTTTCTTCAGGGTTGCCTTCTCTTACCCTTTATTTCCTTCCCACCCAACCATGGCATTACATCAATTTCCACAAGAGTCTGATTTAAAGTCCATTAGTCAATGAAAATCTTTCTATTAACTTCAGCAGTCTCTGGATCAGGCCCTTAGTCAGCAAAGATGGATGTGGTTCCCTTCTCTCCTTGTGTTAGGCAGAGGGAGTCTCTGGAGATTGACATAAGATGTTCCATTTCATGCCAGGGACTAAGTGTGCTGCCTCTCTAGTAGTTCGTATCCACAGCTAGTCTAGGGAACCAAGTTCAAGGCTTCAGCTCAGAAAATGTGTATGGCTAATCCTCCAACATTGTTTTCATATCAATTGCTATGGCAGCTACTAAAACAAACCACTGTTTTTTATTTAATAGCTCAAAATTTCTGCTCATTATCATTTCTAAGTATTAGACTGACAATTAATATATAAGCAGCAGAAGCCATGGAGAAGTGGAACTCCACCATATCATAATTGTTTCTGCAGAAACAGGTTCTTAGAGAGCTCCTGAAAAGAGTATTACTAGAAGCATGCTCATTATTTGACTAAAAAAAAAATACAGAACATTTCTTTTATGAACTTTGTCAAACATCACATTCTATTTAGAAACTTGTGAACTATGATACTATCACCAGGGCAGGCAATTCTCTACATGAGAGCACTTATTCTAGAGCACCTGTGTTTTAATTAATACAGTTTCGGCAGAAATGTACATCAGATGATTGCAGAATAGCATAGCTACTCTTTTTTGCCATAGCGTTCTACAGTAAATTAGACTTTCGTTGATTTATTTCAGGGAAGTGAAAATGTAGAAAACTGATCAAATACGTTAACTTTTGAAAACATCATTTGTATGAAATGTTGACTGTGGTTATTAATATATGGATGTCATCATGTAAAATACTAATGCAAATACCAAAGAATGTTCTTACTGGATTTATCAATGTGATAATGGTTTTGTTTATACAATCTCCTTCCAGTTGGCATTCAATGATTTCGTTCTTTTCCACCTGTTACTCCCAAGCCCCATCTATAAAACAGTTATCAGGTTTCTCAAGATCCCTGATAAACAAATTCCAAAATACACCAAGAAGGCCATTATGGAAATAGCATGTAAAAAGAGACAGGTGAACACCTGTAATATTTTTGTATGCCAAAATATTCCTTAAGGGATATTTTGTTTCATACAAAAACAAAGTCCTCCCAAGAGATTTTTGATGATGTTGTTGCTGCATATATTTCTCTGCTAATATTCCCAAAGTTGGTTCCTATCAAGCAACTGAATTAAGTTATTTTAATTGTTTGTCCTCTGATAACTAAGTGGTATGCTGTAATCTCTTCTCAATGAATGGGAAATAGGCAGGTAAAGCCCTGTGCAACAAGATGAGAACTCTGTTTCTACTAGGTCCTCATTGAAGTATTTATTTTGTACAGTGAGTGTTGTCTGTTGGTTCCCAAACTTTTATTACCAGGTTTATTATCCACAGAGGAAGAAATGTAAAATTGTCAGATATTTCTAGCTGAAAAAAAAAGTGTTTCCTCTCTCAAGATCAGACTGTTCCAAAATATTACAATATCTGAATAATTTAAAAGGAGTGTACAGACTCTGGAATATTGTCTTTTTCTCCTAGGCACATGTAAGCCACTTGGGGTTCTGTCCTTAGTTACATAGGTAGAGCTTCCATTGATTTCAGTGGTCAAATGGATGTAAATGAGGGCCAGCTTTGGCCCAGTGTGTACGCTCCTTTCTCAACAGAAATGTCTGATGGGCCAGATTCTGCCTTCAAATTACTCTCATGCAACCCAGTTGAAGTCAAATGTAAGTGTGTAAGTGAATAAAGAATTCACCCCAAGTGGCTTACATGTGCCTAGGAGAAAAAGACAATATTCCAGAGTCTGTACACTGTACTTCTGTGTGTGAATAAGCACATCATGCTTTACTACCTACACTGAGGAAGATAGATGATCATGTATACAAGAAAACACAAAACAAAAGATTGCAATTACTGTGTAAGACAAATTTACTTGTATCCCATGTGGCACAGAAATAAAACAGGCTTGCCAATTTTCTAGCTAACGTGCCCACTTTAATTTAGCTTAGTTTGAAATTTTTGTGCATGTACAAATATTTTTCCTTCAGACTGAAGCTCTTTATGCAGTATCTGCTGCTTGACAGCCAATAGCAGAGAATGGCCACTACCTTTCCCCTGGTTTGCCACTTCCTATTCTTCCCTTGCTGCCAACTCACAACAGATTATTTTCCTTCTAGCAAAATATATGGCCTCATCAAAACCACCATTAATGCAGCTTTTAAAAACCCTATAGTAGGTGGCGCAGCTGCACTCTCCCTGCATAGCTCAATCATTTTAGCTCTGCAAGGAACCTGATCTGTAATCACCACTCTGGAGGCTGAATCCGAAACATGCTTCTGAACCTGGCTATTTCACAAGGCAGCACACACTTTCTGTTTCTCTTCCTGCTGCATTATCTGTTACAAGGTCTTTTAAATTTGTTAGTCCAGGGACGTCTGACCCACTCACCTCCCCTTAGGGCTGCCCTAAAAACTGCTTCGCTTTATTGCTTTTCAGTGCAATAATGCATGTGCTAGTGGGATACAATGATTTTTCCAATCCTTCTTTGGCATCAGCAGTTTAGGTAGACTCTTTCCTAAACTGCTAAGTGATTAAAAAAATCTTTCCTGTCCTCTATTTTACCATGAAAGAATAACAACAAATGCCACATAGAGGGGTAGGGGTGTGGGGGAGGTCTGGGCACAAGGGAGAAGAATTCTTTTCAGAAAGCTTTTTGTTAATTTTAGAATAGGTGTATGGATTCATTTGCATGTAATAACCAGTGGATATATTGCCATGGTGCTATATTTTTCCTCTCTTGATAGTCAAGCAAAATAACTTATCTAAAAAAAGAAATAAAATCCCTATTAAGTTTCAAGCAAACAGTTCATTTGTTACAAGTTTCCAGGTTTGTTTTCTTAAGCGTGCACTACTATACTTTTATTATTATTCTTTTTATTTGACATTGCTTTATGTCTTTGTACATGAATTTCAATCATGATGTTGCACAGAGTTAGGCTGTGTACACCGATATAAAACTCAAAATGGCAGTGAAATCATACATCATACACTCAACACCACTAACATTTCAGAGAGCTTGCAAAACTAAAAATCTATTTTATATTAAAATGATCACGTGTGTTTATGTCACTGGAAACCATTAAATGAATGGACCAGTTGACAGCCTGAAAGATTTTTGCATTGAGGAAGACAAAGGAATCTTCCCTGAAGATTTTCCACCAAAGGTGGAAATGTTTATGCCCACCAGAATACTTTTTCTGACATTTTTCTTATCCACTATCAGCTGGCTTATGTGTCTCCTTCTGTGTTATCTATTAGCCATTCCCACAGTTAACCCTCCAATCCTTTATTTTTAATCACACTTCAAAAGCAGAGGGCGAGGCAGGGCTGACAGTGGAAATTTGCCAACTAGCCAGTATGAAATAGAGCAGAAAAAAAGAAAGGACAGTTTCATTCCCTATTTGAAATTGCTGCACTCTTTGGATATCCCAGTCATTGCAGTTCATGTGCTTTCAAGTTCCTACGGTCCTACTTTATTTTGTTGAAATATAAAAGTTGAGAGCACTTCAGTGCCAGTTACTTACTCAATTGTGTTTCTGTCCACTTTTCCTGTCATATTAATGCCATAGAACTGCTGCATGGCAGCTATAGCTGATTGCATGGTCTCTGCAGAGCGCAACACCGACATGCTGGGGTCAGTTGGTGGAAGGTAGCCATACTTTTGTAACCATACCTGCAATGACAAGTACAGTTCCTATTACATAGAGATTACAGTTAAGTAAAATATTACCTAGTAGTTAGCCTCCATGTCATATCTGATGAAGCTTTTAAGTCACCAAACATAAATCATGTTAGTTAGTTTGTAAAGAAGAAACTCTTTGGGGCTTTTATTTCACCAACTTTGTTAAGGATTCTATTGTTTTAAGACCAAGAGCAGTTTATACCCTTGAGCCAGTTCCAACTATTATCTGCAAGTGCCAGCTTCAACTATTTACAGTATTTATTTATTTCAAGTAACAATTTAAGCACTTATCCCTGGCTCTAGGCACTTCCACTAATTTTTAAAGCAGACAAACTATAAAATCCACCACACATGTCAAATATAATTGACTACCCACATGGTGCATAAAAATATTTGCCCACTAGAACAATAAATCCACAATAGCTCTTACACACAATGACACTGTTCTTATTTCCTTCTCAAACAGCCATGAAGAAGATGAGTTTGAAACATGCAAAGAAGGTTAACAAGTCTTTACTCTCATAGGCAAAAGAGCGGGGAGGAGGGGCAGGAGGAAGTACCAGAGCCAACGCCCATTCCTGGTGAAAAACCTGCCAACAGCCTCCTCCTTTCTAAATCTACATGAATCTAGCTCAGATGCTTATGATGCTCCCAATTGTGATAGTATGGTACAGGATCAGAAGTGATTACTCCTGGGGGAGGGGCAGGTCCCAAACCATTTAAGGCTTTATAGCCGGGGTGGCTAAACTGAATGACCCTCCAGGCTGCATACAACAATCTTCAGAAGTTCAAGAGCTGGGGCGCACCTGCTGGAGCTTCAGCCCTGTGTGAAGAGGAGTCTTGGGACAAATGGGAGATGCGGGAAGTGGCGGCCAGCACGTCCCCCTGGTCTGTGTCACTTCCCGCAGCTCCCATTGGCTGGGAACGGCAAACCGTGGCCACTGGGAGCTACAGGGGGCCGTGCCTGTGGACGGTCAATGTAAACAAAATATCTCGCGGCCCGCCAGCGGATAACACTGATGGGTTGTGTGCCGAAGGTTGCCGACCTTGCTCTATACCAAGGGTTCTCAACCTTTTTCTTTCTCCTGAGCTCTCCCGCCCCCGCACCATGCTATAAAAACTCCACGGCCCGCCTATGCCACAATAACTGAATTTCTGCATATAAAAACCAGAGTTGGCGTTAGGAGGTAGCAAGCAGGGCAATTGCCTGGGGCCTCATGCCACAGGGACCCCTCACAAAACTTCATTACTCAGGCTTCAGCTTCAGCCCCTGGTGGTGGGGCTGAGGACACAGGCTTCAACCCTGGACTTCAGCTTTCTGCCCTGGGCCCCAGCAAGTCTAATACTGGCCCTGCTTGTCAGCCCCCCTGAAGCCTTCTCGCAGCCCCCTAGGGAGCCTCGGACCCCTGGTTGAGAACCACTGCTCTATACCCAAGATACCAACATGGCCTCCAGCACCACACTATCTGAGATGCTCAAAATCTTTAATGTATTTATCCTCACAATATCCCTGTGAGGTAGGGAAGTGCCATCACCCCCATTTCACAGATGGGAAACTGAGGAATAGAGGGCTCTCTTGCTGCAGTCCCAAATTGTGAATTCAAGCCTCTCCCCTGCACTCACCTTATTCATTAATCTACAGCTCTACCTCCAAGCAAGCTTTTCTAATCAGTGAATTTGGGGCTTCCCCACCATAAATGAATTGCAGGCTTCTCTCTCTTCTCCTAATTACTGAATTATGTTTCTTTACCAACCTTCTAAAGTTGAGGTGACAAGACTAGACCCTGTGACGCCCTGAATGAAAGAACACTTAGGACACATGAGAAAGAACTATTCTTTACAACCTCTCACATAAGCAGCCACCCTAGAGCAATGCCAACTACCCTCGCAAGGGTGCACAGATATGTCAGCAACACTTTGTGGTCAACAATATCAATATCAAATGAATCAGATGAAAAAAGTACAGCCACACTTCCTCAATCCTACTTGGCCTCATGCTAGACCATATGCCTGGCAGGATAAAAATGCACCAACAGAGGTCCCCCTGTGTCATTCATCCAAGTCTTGGTTATACATGCAAAGTTGAAAGCCTTATTGTTGATCAAATCACTGATGGTGATAACTTTATTAACCACCAACCATCCACGAAAGATGAAGATATGGGTCATTGTCAATGCAGGAACAAGACTGTTATATATGACAAATAAAATCCTCAGGTTTATCAGCAGCTCAGAAGTCTTAACTCAAGTAGGCTTAAACTGTACCTGTCTACCACATCCATAGTTTGTATTGAATCAGAAGGATGATGCTGTGTTTATCTGGCTCTACAAAAAGGGAAGGTGTCCTACCAGGTCAGTATTAGCATATTCCCTGCCCACTGCTGCCTCAACATTCCATCTCAGAGTACAAATGTGACTCAGCCCAATAGCAGTGGTCTATGCAATGGACAAGATTATACTGTCGGGTCCCATTTGACTTCCACATTTTGGGCCAAAGTTCATTTACTTTATACACTTCTGCTCTCTGGGCACCTTCTGGTTGATCAGGTCTCTGAATTCCAAGACTTCCCTGTAGTGTTTTCAAATAATAAAAATCCTACCTGTTGCAATGCTCTCTATAGGAGGTCCACATCTGTTTTCATTCTTGGATTCTCACTCCCTAGGCTGGGGCCGCAGGATCAGTGTGAAATTTGAGGTTGAGGGAGCATAGTCTCCAACAGATTAAAGACGGAGTAGATGGGCTTTAAAGGAAATAGGCACAGCTCCCCTAAGCAGAAAGTTGATGGTGACACTATGGAGACCCAAGAATGAGGTTATTTTCTGGGCTCACTTATCACCTCAGAACAGAACAAGTGAGGGGAAGCAAAGACTTGCAGAGAGTGAGAACTATGCAGGAAATGAAAACAAACCAATTAAGTAAAGTGCAAAAGAAAAATCGTTCTTGACAACACTTTGCTGTTGCCTGAGAGAGTACCAGCTTCTTCCTCTGGTATTCCAAATATGGATTTGTACCCTGTGGAGCAGAGACTGTGCTTTCCATGTAGATGCTCATCCCAAATGGCAGGAGCACACTGTTTTTGACTGTAGGCTTCCGAGGCAATCTATCACTGATCCCCTGTTAGGGCTGCCCCCCTTCCAATTCTCACGCTGCTCACTGCATAGCACAGGCAGCATTGCAAGCTGGGACGGAGGGATATAGAGGGAGTTATCAGTGCCTGACTTCACCAGAAGCTGAAGCTTCACTCCCCTCCATTAGGGAAGTGGTAAAGAGCAAGAGTGCAAAAGGGAGAAAGCAGGGCAGGCTGATACACCCCATGACAGGGTGGGAGAAAAGTGGGTAGGGTGGTGTGGTAGAAGAAGCATCGCAGTGGGCACAAGAGAGAAGAAGGATAGAATACCCCTCAAAGAGCAGGAAGAGGTCATTGTGTGAGTAGAAGGGGGAGGGATAGCTCAGTGGTTTGAGCATTGGCCTGCTAAACCCAGGGTTGTGAGTTCAATCCTTAAGGGGGCCACTTAGGGATCTGGGGCAAAAATTGGTCCTGCTAGTGAAGGCAGGGGGCTGGACTCGATGACCTTTCAAAGTCCCTTCCAGTTCTAGGAGATTGGTATATCTCCAATTATTTAAAAAAAGGCTACCATAATCCTTCCTCAGTCTTCAGAACAATAACAAGCAGGGGAAGTCACACTGGCAGTGTATGGGAAGGTCACATGAATCTCCTCTGGAGAGGTTTCTCTACAGGTTCAGCTAAACATTGAGGATATGTCTCAAAATTGATCCAGCTGCTGAATCTTTGGGATTGCTCCACTGCTGTCATACATATCAGTTTACATTGTTGTGCCCTTTCAATGAAGCATCATGCAGCAACACAAGGGAATATATAGAGGGCTGCAAATATAGGAATTGATGGCTCCTGTTTCACTTCTACAGTTCCCCCACTCTGGTAGGAGAGGCCATTTTTAATAACTGATTAAAAATCTTTTAGGTTCTGAGTTCCCAATAATTAAGATATACACAAAACACCTCATTTAAAATTCAGCAAAAGGGACACATCCCTCCAATAGCTGGGAGGCTCCTAAACCTTGTCTTTTTCAGAGAACATCCTCTGGGAAAAAGTTTCAAATGCTGGTAACTATAGAGGAGACATTGGAATCTTGAGTGAAATCACAAACAGAGGAAAGCAAGAAAGCAAGAAAATGAGGTAGCTGGAATAGGAGGTAAAGAAAAGTAATTCTGGTCCATCTTTGTTTTTTTAAGATACCTACTACTGCAGAAATTGTCCTTCCCCAGTACTAAAATTGGATGTATCCTCTGTTCTAATCCAAAGCAGGAGTGATAATGCAGTGTTCTCAGGGAAGTATATTTTCAGAACCCATCTTATACTCTATGGAGCTCATCTATCATGAAACAAGAAGATAGTGAAGTACACTCCTCATACGTGTAATGACTGGGGTTGCAATGAAGACTGCACCAACCCTGTTACCTCATTAACAGTGATGAACAGTAATAGATTTCACTCATTTATGAGATTAATATAAAAAGATGCATGTTCTCTCAAGTACAGAACTTTCCCATCATGCAATAATCTGTATGTAACCAAAAAGGATTCCATCGACGTAGTTTTCATATATATGTTTTTTACTCACTGTTCACAATAACCTCTTGGAAACCTGAAATGTTTCATAACCAGTTTTTTTTTTCCTCCACTGCATATGCATACTAGTTTCTTACTTGGTTACCAATAAGCATTGGGCTGTAACAAAATGATTTGGGGAGTATTTTAAGAAGAACTAAAGCATTGGGACTGAAGCATTTGACATGAAAAAATAGAATCCCACAAATTTTAAACAAATTATGTGAAGTGACATAGGAAGCAATTCTTATTTTCAAAAAGGGGCAAAGATATTTAGATACCTGAGACTCATTGAAATATAATGGGTTTTAGGCACCTAAATGCCTATGTCACTTTTGAAAATGAGACACAAGCTCCTAAGTCACGTAGGCACTTTTCAGAGTAGCAGCCGTGTTAGTCTGTATCCAAAAAAAAAAACAGGAGTACTTGTGGCACCTTAAAGACTAACAAATTTATTTAAGCATAGAATTCAACATGATCTTGGTAAAATGGACAAATGCTCTGAATTAAAAAGGTTGAACTTCAATAAGGATAAATGCAAAATACTCCATTTAGGAGGGAACAATCAATTGCACACACACAAAATGGGAAATGACTTCCTAGGAAGGAGAACTGCAGAAAAGGATCTCAAGTTTATAGCGGATCACAAATAAATATGGATCAACAATGTAACACTGTTGCAAAAAAAAGCTTTTGTAAGTGTTACCATATGTCTATGTGAAAATGTACACCGATGGAGTTTCTTGAGTTACACTACTGTCCTTCAACCATTATTCGGCCTTCTTAGGGCTGCCCCAATAGTGCATGCTGTAAGCTGATAATGGTGTATTCTAATTACAGGCCTATCTGCTGTAACAAACACTGACTTTTCAGTGACAAGCTGATGAGGCAGACCAAAAACTATTATTTACAGAGAACACTATAGGGTAATTTCTGCTCCGCTTCCCCCACTTCCCCACCCCTATATTTCTGATTTCACCAGTCCTGTACTGAAGGGCTCTTTCTCTTTTTAATGCCCTGAGAAACAGCAGTGGCCCTTCAAAAAGCACAGAACTTTGGGGTGCTTTCTCCAGCATATCTATTCAGTATGAAGCTTCCCCAGATGACAGGATAACAAGTATTGTGGATGGGGGGAAGTAGTAGACATCATCCTATCTCAACTTCAGTAAGGCTTTTGACACTGTCTCACGTGACCTTCTCATAAACAAAGTAACAAAATATAGCCTAGATGAACCTACCAAAAAATGGCTGCACTACTGGCTGGAAAACTGTTCTCAGAGAGTAATCATCAATGGTTCACAATTGAGCTGGAAGGGTATATTGAGTGGGGTCCCACCGGTTCTGTTCAATATCTTCATATATGATTTGGCATAGAAAGTACACTTATAAAGTTTGTGGATGATACCAAGCTGGGAGGGATTACAAGTGCTTTGTAGAACAGGACTAGAATTCAACATGATCTTGGTAAAATGGACAAATGCTCTGAATTAAAAAGGTTGAACTTCAATAAGGATAAATGCAAAGTACTCCATTTAGGAGGGAACAATCAATTGCACACACACAAAATGGGAAATGACTTCCTAGGAAGGAGAACTGCAGAAAAGGATCTCAAGTTTATAGTGGATCACAAACTAAATATGGATCAACAATGTAACACTGTTGCAAAAAAAAGCAAACATCATTTTGGAATGTATTAGCAGGAGTGTTGTAAGCAAGAGACAAGAAATAATTCTTCCAGTCTACTAGCAAGTGATAAGCCTCCACTGGAGTGTCATGTTGGAAAAGATGTGGACAAATGGGAGAAAGTCAAGAGAAGAGCAACAAAAACAATTAAAGGTCTAGAAAACATGACCCTGAGGAAAGACTGGAAAAAACAGGTTTGTTCAGTCTGGAGAAGAGAAGACTGATTACAGTCGTCTAGCATGTAAAAAGTTGTTATAAAGAGGAAGGTGATAAATTGTTCTCCTTAACCATCGAGGATAGGACATGGGCGTAAATTGCAGGAAAGTAAATTTAGGTTAGACATTAGGCAAAGCTTCCTAACTGTAAAGGTAGTTAAACACTGGAACAAATTATCTAGGGAGGTTGTGGAATCTCCGTCACTGGAGGTTTTTAGGGTAATCTGATTGTGGGCCGTGAGACATTTTCCTGACATTGACTATTCGCAGGCACGGCCCCCCCACAGCTCCCAGTGGCTCTAGTTTGCCATTCCTGGCCAATGGGAGCTGTGGGAAGTGGTGGGGAGGGATGTGCTGGTCACTGCGGGCAGATCCCATTGGCCGGGAATGGTGAACTGCAGCCACTGAGAGCTGCGGCGGGGGGGAGAGGGCATGCCTGCAGATGGTCGTCAGCAAAATGTCTCATGGCCTGCAATGAGATTACCCTGATTGGCCGCACGCGGGCCGCAGATTGCCCACCACTGGGTTAGACAAAGACCTATCAGAGATGGTCTAGATAATATCTAGTCCTGCCTCGGTGCAGAGGACTAGACTAGGTGACCTGTCAAGGTATCTTCCAGTCCTACATTTCTATAACTTAAAGATAACATATTAATATGACATAACAGCAACATGAACAGTGGGAGAAGGTATCCTAGCCTGTTAATAGTATCTATAAACATGGATAATAACTATAGCAATTAACAAATGAACTCAACTCCTCTGCCTGGTGTGTTACTGACTGGTGGAATCTGAAATAAAGGAAACAAGTTAACAACTAAGAAATCCTGAATCCTCAGAACCCACTGATCTGGATGTAATAAACTTCCCCTTCTTTGAAACCTCATATTGGGATGGAAGAGAACTTAAATGGAAACAACCATCCTCAGAACTTCACCAACAACAATCCTCTCGGCTAGTGCAAAGATGTCAAAACAAGTGTTTAGATGGAACAAAGGAGGAAACAAACTGTTGGCCTGAAAATTTAACATATGTCCTCTCTTTCCAGATAGGAAAAAAAGTGACTGAGTTCTTGTCTAGTGAATTACTGAAATAAACTGGATTGCTTTCTGAGACCCATTGCCAGTACAAACAATCATTGTGACAGTTTGGGGATATGTCTGTGTCATGTTATGAATTCCAAGTTGTTTTATGAATGTCATTTATGATTGTAACCTTCATTGTGGATTAGATCATCCATCCTGTAGCAGGGAACTGACACCCAGTGGAGATACCTATGTCTGGGAATCAGTAACAGAGCAATCAAGGGCCAGCAGCACTGGAGTGGAACAATAGGTCTGCAGCTAGCAGGAGCCATTTATTTTGAATGACTTTCTACCCAGAAGCTGACTAGGTAGGTGTGGGGGCTAGGGGCCAGTGCCTGGAAACTCCCCCAATAAAAGTTCATGGGCAAGAAAGCTGACAAAGGCTGCTTTTCCGAGCAAGAAGACATTCCCGCAGCAGAAGCAAGATAGTCACCCCAAGAAGGACACACTGGCTGCGTAGTCCAAGGATTCACACCAAACCCAGGACTGTCAGAAATAGTCACAGTGAAGAGGGATGTGTTCAGAATAGTTGTTCTCCTAAGATCTAACACTGTACTTTGTTTAAGAGTAAAAGTGTTCAGGAGGGCTGTGGCACTGGTTCCAGGGTCAGGACAGCTGGACTGTGGCGTCCCACTTCTTAGACTGAAAGTCCCAGTCACTACCCAGACCCAGGGTACTTGGAAGCACATGGGATTCAGCAGTTGGACCCAACAGCAACAGACTGCTGTCCAGCTAGAGAGTGGGTTGAGACCAGCTGGGACATATTATGACCAAAAGCTTGGTCCTGGAAGGAAATTTCTTTGGGAGATATGATTCAATTATCCACAACAACTGACTGAAGACTGAGAACCCACTTCACAAACTATTCAGGACAATGCTCTCCACTCAGAAATCTCTGAAGAAGTCTATTATGAAGCCAGGCCCATGGAACCACCTCCAGACATGAAACTAAAAGTCTTAGTAGATGTAAACACTCCCTCATAGAGCATACGTTGAGAGATGGTATCCTCCTTATGGCTTGCTGGATTTTCTGTAGCCTCTTAGAAAATGAGAATACTTTTATGAGGAGTGTGCTGTACGGAAGAAATTGGCCAGATAAGTAAGATGCTGGGAAAGGTGAAGAGAAACTCTTGAAACTTCTAGAACTAAGTCCTAGAAAGCCTGCAGAACCCCGTTTATGCTTAATTTGATTAAATCCACAGAAAAGGCTGGAACAGGCCTTTGAGGCTGCACAGGCCAGCAGCCAATCAACAGAGGCCTGTTAGGAGCCAATCAGGACAGAGCAGAGGCAGCCAATTAGGCCCTATATAAAGGCTGCCTAGCAGGAGGAGAGGTAGTCTCTCCCTGACTGCCAAGGGAAGTGGACTGGCTCCTGGGCTGAAAGGTAGCACTTGGACAGAGTGGTGCTGTGGAAGGGCAGAAGGAGCTGGGGACCACCAACCAAGGAAAACCCCAGGCTGCAGGCCTTGCTACAAAGCGGGTTCACAGGGACAAAGTGTGACAAGAGGAGAGAAGGAGGTCAGGGAGGCTTCTGCTAGAGGGTCCCTGGGTCGGGACCCAGAGTAGCGGATGGGCCTGGGTCCCTCCCTTCCCCTTTGTACTACACTTGGCTGAGGAGGAGCATGGCATGATACAGGCTGTGGCTGGCCCCTGAGACAAAGGGGCTAGACTTTGAGGCTGCAGCCAGCCACGAGAACAGGTGCAGATGGAGGACTGCTGATAACACCAGACCCCCGGAAGGGGGTGAGACCAGAGCAGTGGGCACTGCCGGAGGGCAGTGTCCTGAAGAGGACATCGCCACGCAGGGAGCAATGTGGGTCCAGACACCAACAGCGGAGCAGATGATGGATGGGACACCACCAGCAGAGGGCGCCCTGCAGAGGACAGAGCTAATTCCCAGATGTGCCAGCGGGAGGCTCTGCGGTTGTGAGTCCCAACCCTGTCACAAGGAGGAAGACTTCAATGTACACAGTTAATGACATTCTTTTTACTGAGGGCTGCTGCAATATCTCTGTCATATCTCTCCAGATCTTCTGTGAGATGGTCAAACCACAGGCAAGAGCTATTATGCAGAATATATCCAGGGTGAAACAAAGATAAATCTTGTGGGACAGGACAATGTCCATATGAAAATCTTTTCTGAAGCCAGATAATTCCATAAAATAACAATTTTGTTCACACCAAAACTTAACTCTGAAATCATAGAATCATAGGACAGGAAGGGACCTCAAGAGGTCATCTAGTCCAGTTCCCTGCACTCATGGCAGGGCTAAGTATTATCTAGACCATCCCTCACAGGTGTTTGTCCAACTTGTGCTTAAAAATCTCCAATGATGAAGATTCCACAACCTCCCTAGGCAATTTATTCCAGTGCTTAACCACCCTGACAGTTAGCAAGTTTTTCCTAATGTGCAACCTAAACCTCCCTTGCTGCAATTTAATCCCACTGCTTCTTATCCTATCCTCAGACGTTAAGAAGAACAATTGTTCTCCCTCCTCCTTGTAACAACCTTTTATGTATTTGAAAACTGTTATCATGTCCCCTCTCAGGGACATATGCTCCTGAATATACCTGAGAATAAATCCTTTGCAATCTGTGTTCCTGTTGACCCAACAACATCAAAAGCAGTCCCATTAGAGTACCCTTTCCTTTTCTTTGAACTGGAGAAGAGCCCATATTCAGTACACTAATCCTTTATTATTTCTGTCATGTCCACACATGTGCAAACTACCACTCCAAGTCCTTTGAAATGGGATAACCTATAATCTAGGAGCAAAACCAAACATGCTCCTGAAAAGTCACAGTTTCCCAATCTCTCTAATTTTAGGTCTGCAAGTTTCTGTTTCTATCATGAGGATTAAATAAATGATTCACAGAGAATCAGGGAACTGAATTGGTGTCCCATTTTATTATTGTTTGTGGAGGGAGAGAGGGAGGCTCTAATCGGGAAGGGTCCCTATTATGCTAGTCTGAACAAACACAAAATAAGAGGAAGTCCCTGCATCTTTCATGATGAAAGAGTATTTGTGCATTTTCATGATCATTTTCTGAAGTTTTTGCTCAATAGTTTCTGTAATGCAGCTTCCAAAGATATATGGTCAGCTTCTACTCAGCTAAACATCCCAGCGGGTTGCATCTTTATATAAAGTTAAACAGGCTCCCCCTAAAATCTCACAATCTTCCATCTCCAAAACAGGCTCACCTTACCTATGGATATCATCCTGGAGAGAAGCCTTCTCAGCAGGTCTACATCCATCTTGACCTACCTAAGAGAGGGAGATACTTGGGCTGTAGGGCTTCCCCTTTCTCCAGGAGACTTTCTACGGAGGAGACATGGGCTTCTCCCCCTTCTTTCACACCCAGGAGTTAGCCTCAGGCATCTGCTAAGGGTCCTCTCTTCCCATTTAGGTCCCTCACAGTTCCTCCTATTGAAATCCTGTTTCTCTCTCCCCCTTGCTTTGCCTCACTTCTCCTGTGAGTGATATCCATCTGTCTCTGTGTGCTCTCAAGCAGATGTCCCGCATTTGTGTACCACTTCATGCGCATCCTTTCTGTCCTTATGCCTTTCTATGCTCCACCACCTAACCCTGCTCTGTACAGGCCTATCTAATGGCAGGAACATACAACAGAACTGCTCATTCAGCTGCCCAGGACATGGAGCATTGCTGGTCACACCAGGATAGTTGGCATACACACACTGTGTTCTAGAGGAATGAGCATGAGGCTGACAGTCAGGAACCAGTCCTGCCACTGACTCTGTGTGGGTTGGGAAAGTTTGCTTGACCTTTCTGTGCATCAGTCTGTACAACATGGATAATATTTACCTACTTCCCCTCTCACTAGGTTGCAAGGATTTGTAAAGGGCTTGGAACGTGTAAAGTGCCATATACTTGCTATCATGATTTAATGAGGTCTCTAGTACAGCAATAACTAGAGTTCAAAGTGCTTCTTTCTCATCATTACACTACAGAGGATTACAGCAAGTTGAGGGGATAAACCCTAGCATGCCTTGGTATTAGCATTTCTTTGATCCCCATACATTTGCACTACCTCACCTCCAAGCTGATTATTTCTGTCTAAATCTATCTAATCTATATACACAGTCTTTATCTGTAGTGTGCTCATCACCACAGTACTCGGGAGGAGGGGTGTTTCTTCCAAGTCATTGGCTTTAATGGTAAGCAGGGGACAGATACAGCTTGCTGCTTTCTTCCTACATTTTAACACTTTCTTCTCTTCTTCATCTCCTATTTTAGATTCCACTAAGATATAAAAAATTATCACAGACATAGGTCCTCACCATACCAAAAAAAGAGAGAGAATCTGCATCTGCTGCCACTATTTCATAAGAAGCAAAGAAGTGACCGAAGGTGCTTGGTGCTAATTTTAAATGCTGCAGAATTTTCTGAGCTCTGTGAATGATCACTGCAGCCTGTCAATTACTTCCTGAAAGAAGCACCCATCAGTTTTGCCTGTGTCGGCTATGTGGGGGGAGAAATAGCTTTGTTGCCTGTATAAGAATTTAGCTTCATTGTCTATATAAGATAAATAGGAACTACTTTACATACATTACTGCTATAAAATTAAATTTGCATTGCATGGCTGCTAATGTAATTTTGTATATGTAACTACATCTATGATATTAACATAAAAAACCTGTCCTTTGGATATATCCCAATAGATGGTTTAATAAAAGTGTAGAAACTTTGTTCTAAGACATTTACAGAGGAAATACATACATACATTATGTACCAACAGATGGTGGCGTGCGACTTTAAAAAGGCTCATGGGAAGGTAGTCCATTGTAATAAAATCAAAAGGTCAAGCTGCAAAGTTCCTCTGGGGAAATGATTATTTAAACCATATCTGACATTTGGTATTTGAAACTATTCGATAAAGTAACTACTATTGCACTTTCCAAGGCTTTAAGTTTGCATCAGCAAATTTATGGATTACAAGATAAACATCTAGAGGAAACTTGTGTTAGTCAACCAGTTTTTTCTTGTTGGTCTTGTTGTTTTATTTAATTTCCGGTTTCCTCATCATTTTTTTTTCTATCTTTTTACAGCCCTAAGCAAAAACAAATTTTGAATTCTAGAAATATATCCTTAAAATATAAATACAAATAATAGTGTTCTCATATCCCAGTTGAGACCAGATCTGCAAAATAATAAAAACCAGACCAAAACAAATTAACAAATACTATACCACACTGCACACTTAGGTGCATACAGTCAATGTGTAAAATTTCTCAACTGTAGAGAAAAAGAATCCAAATTAGTCCCACTGAAATCAACAGCAAAACTGACTTCTGTGACAGCAGCATTGGGCCCCAAACTACGTCACTGAAATGGAAGTTATCGCCTCTTCTTTCCCTTCCACTCCTCTTCCATAACTAATCCTGTCCCCACTCCTTGCAGTACATGTTCTAGCAGCTCATGTTTCAGTTCAGATATATACTTTGGGGATGCAGAGATAGAAGAAGGTTATATTCATTGCTGTTCGGTATTTTTAAAAGCTTCTGATAGAATTTGAAGTTTTTCTATAATATTTGCAATCATTTCCAAGCTTGTGTGAGGGAATAATTTTGAATCCCATGATCAAAATAGCCTTTTAAAATAAATTCACACTAAAGCTACTTTTAAACCTTGTATTTCTCATTTCTGCCTGTCTCTTCTTTTCTCAAAAAAGTCAGCTATTTAAGATCTAAACTTTAGCGATGCTGTGGTTCAAAGTTGCCTATTATTCTGCTAAACAAATTCTTGTAATTTATAATCAGGTTTTTTTTTCTGATTATTTCATAAAATTATAATATTTTAAGTGCTATAATGGCTCTTTGAGAAACTTTACTCCTGTTTTCTTTAGAAGCCTGGAGAAGTTAGATGAGCTTGGATTTTATAAGGAAAATAAAGCATATGACTATAACCAAATCATAGTCTCCTATGGAAATACATGAGAGGGTCAGAAGAGGCCACAGAAAATTGTGCAAGAGTCAGTCTTTGGAGTTTCCATCATATCTTCCTCTACAGGTGAGGCGTTAGGGGGTTAGTGGAGGAGGCAAGGAGTGCAATCTCCCCAACCTACAGATTTCCTGGGGAAAGGAACCCCCAATCTTGGGAGCAGTTTATGTCTCCCATTTAACTGCTCTGAACCCCATTTTCCCCAGGCAGACACCATCTGCAGCTGTGCAGTAAGTGAGGCTTGGATTTCTAATCAGAAACCACAGGAGTCACCAGGAGATGGTTGTATCGAAAATGGCTAATCTGCTACTCCATTCCCACATACCCCACCTTTGCAGCCTTGCCTCCAATATTGGAAGACTGCTAATCCAATAGTGCTCCTGCAGAAGAGTTTTCATAGGGATTCCAAGGTCAAGGGAGACGGTTTTGTGGAGCTAAAATTCCTCACTTCCCTAGGAGAGTTCTGTAGGAGAAGGGTGACTGCTCCTGAGAAGGTAGCAGCCAAATGGAAACTACCACTGCAATTTTATATACTTACCTGCAGCCGTTCTCACTGATGTTCACCACAGGTAACCCTTGTTTTATTTTTCTCTGATTTATGTGTGATTTACATGGAGCCATGCAGTAGCTCTGTACTGTAAACACCAGATAAAGGGATATAAAAATATCAATGTATTTAACAGTTTCCATTTCCTTTATGTTAATTCTGGTCCAGTAAGTATAACAGTTAATAAACTGGCTTTTCATCATGGTTCAAATCCTACTTAGGTCACACATGAAAATGAGTTTAGTGATTCATCTTAGTGCCTTGTTCGACATTTGCCCATACTTCAAAATCACCATAAAATGTGTCACAACTGGCTTCATGACTAGATTAATAAGTATGTTATAGATGAGGTACATTGACAGAACTATGTGCAGAAGATTGTACAGCTCCTGCCTGCTAGCCTGCTTGCTGTACTATGGATCCCAGTCAATTCTGGTACAAAACATCCATTGACTGATGACAGAACATGACCACTCTGGCTAGCTGTACTAGACCCTCACTTTCATGAACCTAGAAGCCATCAAATGTGTTCACTTGAAAAGTAACTGAATCCCATTTACTTAGCAGATGTATGGACTCCTTCCACAATTAATAGAAAGACAACATACATTTCAGTGCATCTGCAATTCTCCTTTTTATGTCACTTTCCAAAATTCCTTTTGTTGTGTTATTAAAGGGGCAGAAGTATTAAAGTAAAAGGGGATGGAGTGGTGAATGGTGGATTCATGCCAGTGGGTGATGTGACAAGGTGAGTCCTGCAAACAAGGAGGGATATACAGTAATTGCTTCAAAGCAAACCAGGAGACTCTCTCTTATTAGCTCCCCTATGGGGTTTACTGTCATCATTACTTCAAATTAAAATGTAGTAGTGCAATTTTTGCATGGCTTAATTAGTGGCTTGATAATGTGCACTACCGAGCTTTCTCAACTGTCATAGGTTTCAATGGGAGTTGAGGAGGCTCAGCACCTTGTAAGGCTCAGCAAGAGGTCCCCAGCATCCAGCAGGAGTAGAACTTACATCTGCATTTGTAATTAGAAAAAAATGGCTCATTAAAAGTGAGAACATTGTTTCCCTTACAGTAAACTTGGGTAAAATTATTTCATTTTATAACAACGTATGCATTGTGCTTTTCTCTGTACATGCATTATCTTTCTAGCTCAAAAAATACAGCTACATTTAAAAATGATGAAAGGGGAGTGAGAGAAATATTTTTTTCTAAGAAGCATGATCTTCCATACAATTAAGGAAGATAATATGCAAAACAATGCCATCTAATACATTTTAGAAACTGCATTTGTAATGATTAAACATAATAGGTTCTGTACTCTTGTAGCAATGTCATTAGCATGCTAATCCTGTGAACATTATGTTTAAATATTTCAAGCAGCATCTTATTAGATACTCATTTGTGTTCAATTTAACATAAGTCATTTTGACTGGATCTACTATAAACTACTGGCAAATTAGAGATGGGCCAGCCCTATCATCCAGCAGCTAGGTCCACCTTGTCAAAAGGGTACACGTTTGCATAGGCCCAACTTGCTAGTGTACAATTCCTGATACACAGGCACAAGCTAAGGACTTGTACATGTGTACCCTCCCAGACTGTGTGTATATACTGATGTGTGCACTCAGAATTGAGTTTAACACAGAAGTGCACATACTTTTGCAATTTTGGCTTTGAAAATAAGAAACCAGCTTTGGAAAAGTGGTAGTGCCATTAAATAGATGTGTAAGCTGAATATTTGATTCTCCAGGTCTTTTTTTATGTATATAAATTGCTGTTTGTTTATATATATATATAAACAGCAACAAACACTGGGATTAATCACAGGGGGATAGAGCCAAAAAATAAAATAGGGAGGTTGGGAGGGTAGCAGTGACTTTTCCCCTTTCACTCCTCTCAGGAGCCAGAAGATCTGGTGAAGCAGTAGTGGAGACCCTTCCCTCTCCCATAAACCAAGAGATGCTTCATGGGCGGGGCTGGCTCCAGGCACCAGCAAAGAAAGCAGGTGCTTGGGGTGGCCAATGGAAAGGGGCAGCATGTCCGGGTCTTTGGCGGCAATTCAGCAGCGGGTCCCTCGGTGCCTCTTGAAGCGAAGGACCCACCACCGAATTGCCGCCGAAGAATGAAGTGGCGTGGTAGAGCTGCCACCAAAGTGCCGCCGATCGTGGCTTTATTTTTATTTTTTTCCACTTCACTGCTTGAGGCCACAAGTCAGCTGGACCCGGTCCTCTTCATGGGAGAAGCACCACAAAGTTCTTTCTCCTGTCCTAAGGGTGGAGCTACATATTTATTAGTCATGTATTAGTGAGAGGAAATTTTGAAAGCTGGAGTCTTTGGGCAGGCACAGAGATATCACCCTCCCAGATTTTTCAGCATCCTCTCCCTTTCCAGTAGATATTGTGGTTTACAGAATCAGTGAATCACCTCAGTTGTGCTTTCCACACACTAGAAAAGTAGTATCAGTACATGCCTCTCCCTCCATTCCCTTGGTAAAAAGTGAGACATGACTAGGCTGTGAATATGCTTGCATTGGCTGTGAAATTCCACAAAAAAGGCTCAAGCAACAGGGACTTCTGAAGGCATATCAGATTCCAGATGGAAATAGGTTTTTGGTCCCTCACTTCTCTCCAGGGATTCACTTATATATTTCCTTTCCCAGGTGACCTCTCTTGATCTAACCAACTCTCCTTCTCCCTAGACTCCTCTCACTGTCCTCTCATTGAAGCAAGGAATTTGTCTTTTGATCAGCCTGTTCTACCTGCACCTTGTGCTTTAGGGATATGCTTCCAGATAGTGGAGGACCTTCAGACTTCCTCCTACTGCAGGACTCCTCCTGGAGCACACCTTGAAGTAATATCCTATGCAGCCATGCTTAAACCATATCTGTCGAGCAACCATTTGATTGTTTCTAAAACCTGCCTCCCATACTCCTCCAAATGGTAGATTATTACTTTTATATTAGTTTTTACTAGGTATCCAGCACACTGAATCAATATTTAAACTACGGGAGGATGTTCGTGGTGGAAGCATACTCTAACCTCGGCCTCAAATGGCTTTCACAGATGACTGAAAATCAAAGTAAAGCTAAAGCATTTGATAACTGCAAAAGTCATTCATTGGTTGTACATGACAGTATTGGGAATATTATTCCTATAGCACAAAATGAGGGGAGATGAGTGTTTTGAAGGTCTGTGTTTCTATTTTAATAAAATAATAATTTAAAAATGAATAAATAAGAGCAAAATGGAAACTGCCACAAAAGAGTATATCAGGGATGGTCTGTCTAGATCTGTATTCTTTCTCTACAGTAACAACTTCCTCATGTTTCAGGGGAAGGTGTTTGAAACCCCTTACTGGACAATTAGGGAATACCTTGGCCATGGAGGAAATGTCTTGCCCCAATCAGTTAATAGCTGGCTTGTCCTAAAGAGACAGGGATTTTATCCCTCATACGTTTTTACTCTAAAACAATCAGGGATACAATCATTTGCAAGTATTTTTTTTAAACATCCTGCTAGGCTCTTGGACTGGCTGTATTGTGGCAATGAGTTACAGAGGTTAATTATGTTAATAAAAAAATGGTTTCCTTTTTCAGTTTTAACTTTGTTCCCTTCCATTTTTATTGATGTGTGTATGTCCGAGCAGCCTGTTTCAAGGTGATCAAGGGTCATGTAACAGTTTGAAGGCAGGACATCCTATAAGAGGAACCTGCTCAGTCAGGGATGGAGATGCGGGGTCAGAAGAAGGACCTGGGATGCATCAGCCAGGAGAAGGTCTGAGAGGAGATAGCTGCAAGAAGCAGGCGAGGAAGCTCAATGGAGCGAAGCTGTAGGAAATACCATGCAGCATGACCTGAGTTTTGGGGAGTTAAGTGGACACTGAACTGGTTTGTTACATAAAGAAAACCCTGAAGAAAGTGACTGAAATTCTGCTGCTTTTGCAAATGATATGTGATGTATTGGCTGGTGAGTTGGCCCACAGGGTGCATGTGCAAATGCTTTACTTTCCCACAGAGGGCTAGAAAGCTGCAGGGATGTGTGCCTACACATCCTGTGGCTTCTACAAGTATAACTGAAAATGTTTGCGTCATGTCAAACTACATTTCTGTTTAGCTTCAGAACAAGCAATTTATTTTATTTACTTCTATAGGGTGCCTACAGAAACTGAAATGTTAAGTTCTGTACATGACACTCTTCATAATAAGAGACATGCACCCTTCTAAAATTTTTACTTCTCATTATTATACTACAAAATATATTGACATTACTTTCAATTCCTCATTCTTGTGAAGGTTCTGAGATGTTTCAGACACCGTCCAGTAGGTACAGAACTCAGCATTATGTTAGAAAACCTTGGAAAGATTGTTCCTTCACACTAATTTTCATGTTCTCCTTTCTTTCTTCAGCTCCCAAATCTGAAAACTATTAGTGCTGGAAAAACAGCTGAAGCTGCTCGGAAAGACTGTTTTGACCTTCTTGCCAAAGGAAGATTATATTGTGAAAAGTCAACTTAGATTTCAGACTCTTCAAATTCAGTGAGGATGTAGCACCTTTAAGGAACTACTCTGCCACTCAAAAAGCTTCCAGAGTGACTGCTCTGTACCTGAAAGGCACCACGGCCAACTCTGAAATAGACAGACTCAAGTGCAGAACTGAATTTCTGCAAAAGCTGCATTTTGTGGAAACATGGGCCCCTATTCAGCAAAGCATTGAAGCATACGTTTAAGTCTATCCCTATGTTATCAACAGTATTTATATGGCTCCTTTTACCATAATATCTGAGCAT
The DNA here is from genome assembly GCF_016161935.1 of Mauremys reevesii. Classification (NCBI taxonomy): domain Eukaryota; kingdom Metazoa; phylum Chordata; order Testudines; family Geoemydidae; genus Mauremys; species Mauremys reevesii. The sequence goes on from NC_052624.1 coordinate 241,730,336, forward strand.
CTCACAATCTTTAATGAATTTATTCTCACAACACCTACGGTTGGGATGTAGGATGTTATTGTTATCCCCATTTTACAGATGGGGAGCTGAGGCACAGAGAGTTGGCCAAGTGACTTGTCCAAGGTCACATATGAAGTCAGACACAGCTCACCCTGCTGCTCTGTCTGCACTGCACTGAAACTCCCAGGGCCCACTGAGAAGGTAAATTTGGGGGCTGGGTCCACATGAGCCCTGATAGTGTCAGCTCCCACCTTGGTGAGGTCCCTGACACTTGCTGAGGGGGAGGACATCATGTGAGATCACAGGCTTCTTTACAGAGCTGAGATGGGAAACGGACACAAAAACTCTCAGGAAGGTAACAAACCAATATTAGCAGCCTCTGCAGAAACCCAGTTCCCACTGAACTATCCTTCCTTTTATTCAGTAACGCACTTATGCATGTACATAAGTCCCTTTGAAGTCAAGGGGAGGTAAGCACATGCCTAAAGTTGCTTAAGTGTTTAGCTGAACAGGGAAGGATGTGTGCACATCTGTTGCTCAGCTACACCCCACTGCAGTCATACACAGAGATTAACTACATGCTTAAAACACTTTTGCACATCCAAATGCAGCATGTACACACTTGTGTAGTTTCCCACTTGGTCCAGACTTTGAAAACATGCCCTTTTCTTAATCAAACTGAACATCATTTGTATTGAGGGTGATCATTGTACAAACAAGCCTCATTACTCTGCCCTTTATGAAACTTCACATTATATCATTCTTTCAAAATAAATGTCACCCTACTTCTCAGCAATGAAGACTCAACATTACTAAGACTTCATTGTCATTATAAACTAGACTAAATTAATTAGCACATGATGGGTTACTATTATAAACATTTTAAACCAACCACATTTATCAAAATAAATGAAGTACTTTATGATGACATATTGTTGTTGTTCACCTTCTAATTCACAAAAATCAGTTCATTACAATGTCTCCATGTTGACTGCAAATTAGCAAAAATTCTATTCTTACTCGTTCAACAACCACAAAACTTTTCTATGAAAGGTGATTTGACAGTAACTTTATAAATTCTCATTATGTAAATATAAATCTTTCCAGTCTTTAAACTGATATACAAATCCTATTTTTGAAATACAGCTTTTTGTGTATATTTATAAAACAAAAAAGGACCATAAAAAAAACTCATGTTCAGATTTGACAAAAATTCCTCTCCAGAATTCTTCTTCAAAGAATTTCCCTATATAAGAACATAAGAACGGCCATACTGGGTCAGACCAAATGTCCAACTAGCCCAAATGTCCTGTCTGCCATCAGTGGCCAATGCCAGGTACCTAGGGTTGCCAGGAAACTGGTTTTCAACACCCGGTCGAAAACGGACCCTGGTGGCTTCAGTTAGCACCATTGACCAGGCTGTTAAAAGTCCGGTCGGCAGCTCAGCGGGGCTAAGGCAGGCTCCCTGCCGTCCCTGGCTATGCATGGCTCCGAGGCACAGCGGCAGCCACGGGGGCTCTGCGTACTGCCCCTACCCTGGGAACTGCAGCCAATGGGAGCTGCGGGGGTGGCGTCTGGAGGTTCATGCAGTGTGCAGAGCCCCCTGGCCCTTCCACCTAGGAGTTGGACATGCCAGCTGCTTCCGGAAGCAAACTGAGGTAAACACTGCCCAGCCGGAGCCCACACCTCAAACCCGCTCGCCTGAGCTCAACCTCTTGCCCCGTGGTAAAATTTTCAAAAGCACCTAACTGACTTAGGAGTCTAAATCCCTTTAACTTTCAATTAGTCTCCTAAATGCATATTTTTAAAGGGAGTTAAGCACCTGAATCCCTTTAAAAATCTAGATCTTAGGCACATGTCTATGCATGTACAGATAGTGTCACTCCTGGACTGCTTAAAAGGGCTATTTTAAGACTATATGCATCGTAAGAATCTAGACACATTCCAAAAAAAAATCATCTTTGCTTTCAATATTAATTTTATGCAAATCAGAATTATTTGTTCTCTCTTCAGTCAATACTACACATCTCTTTTCTAAGGGGAATGAGCAATCTAAGGTGATGTATTTTATACCCAGGAGAGAGTAATTTGGAAAAGCCAGCGGTACTCAGAAGATGCAAGTATTCAATGTAATGCCTTCCATGGATGATCAAATTTCCTCCGAAGATATAATTGTCATCATCTGATATCCTGCTAGAAAGCTTTGATGGGGTGAATTTTCTGTGGAACCAGACAGAATTGGAATTATCTCTTCCCTGCTCAGATAGTTTTGATTAAGTTTATTCAAATTAATCTCTCAATGCAATCATTTATTATTTTGTAACTCAGCTCATGGATTATTTATTAACTAATACTCTAACCTCAACAGAATTGAGGGGAAGGGGAATGAATGCTGAGCATGAACACAGCAGGAACCAACAAAATAATAATATTGAAAGTGCTCCAGGCCACACACACTGTGTCACAGCAGAAACTGGAAGTTAACATGTTCTGGCTCTCAGCTCCACGTCCAGCCTAAGCTGTGCACACTGTGGATCCTATTTCCTTATATTCTTCTTCAGGCCCTCTTTGTTCAGATCAAGTCATTCATTTGAAGTCTGCCTTTGTAGCGTCTTTCATGTGGTGCTGAATGTCTGGATTCCTTCTGACCCTATCTAATACACCATCACCCACTCTTCATTAAGTCTCTCTTAATGACTAAGTTCTTCGGAGTGGGTTATACGCTACAGTAAATTTTATTTGATGTATATATACATGTGCATGTATATGTCGACAGAGAGAGGGAGAGAGAGAGGGAGGGCTCCTCAGAACACTCAGAAAGATGCTCCAACATCACACTGATGGGCATGATAAAACAACCTGAATAGAATACTACCAAGTGATCCCTTCATCCTTGTCCTGCTACCCAACTAACTCCTCCTTTCATCATTGCCTCCTGAGCCTTAAATAGTGAGTTTTTTGGAGGCATCTTCCTTAGATTTGTAAAGTGCCATGCTATACAAGGAATAATAATATGGATGAGACTATGATGGGTAATGTTTTCAAAAGCACCTATGTGAATCACTAAGCCCCATTATCTCAGCTGCACAATGTGTATGCTGCCACATATCCTGATCAATCTGCTGTTAGGCTCGCACACATGAGCACATTGGCTTTTTAGCCAGGTATGAGATTATAGTCTAAAATTCCTCATATTTAAAATCAGAACTCTGAACAATTAAATCAAGGAATGAGATCCTCTTTAGGAAAACTGATTGCTGGGTCAAGCATTATTGAGCATGGCTAATACTTATAAGCATTTATGGGTGAGTGCCACCTATTTAGCTATTTCAAACACCCAGAGGTTCAGTTATGGTCTGAACAAATCTTTTACCGACTGAAAATAATTTCTGGAACAGTATAATATCCATTAGAGTAAACTACTGTTTGGAAGGATTATAAAATACTGTAGTTTGTTGAACCATGTTCAATTTACATGAAATTATAAAAAGAAACATGAAGAAAAAACAGGAAACTTCCATATTTCAAATGGAATTCTGATGCACTGTTCTGATTAAACCAGTGAAGTTTACATGACAAGGATTCACTCTACTTGAGGCTGGGTAGCAGAGAGTTCATAATTTTACAATGCGTTTGCTTTTTAACTTTTATTACTATTAAATTACTTCTCTCTGAGTTTGGAAACACTTTAATGATTAGCACTTGATTCTGTGGTCAACTCACTATCCTTCACTATCAGAGGTACTTCTTTTCCCTCCATTGCTTTAAAAATGTCTTTTGTTTGATAAAATGTGTTCACATTCCAATTTACTTTGACATTAAGTTTTATTATGTTATATACTTGGGAGTTATTTACTAGATAAAAAATGAAGCAAATTGACAGCAAGGCAAGAAGCTTTAAATTCAGTTAGGGAATCTCCAGGAGCACAGTTCTTACCAGACATTTTTCTTGCCCTGTTATCGGTGACAAGACCCATAGATTCATGTGACATCTTAAATACTATCATTTTACTGTAACTGATCTCAGCAACAATAGCTCAGTTTTCATTTCAATATTCTCTTTCTTTACAACAAAATCTGCAGAAACTTAAGAAAACCACGAGGTCCATGCTTTGCAATACTTTAATGTATCAAAGTAATGCGATTAATACTACTAACAACGCCCAAGCTCCAGTTGCTAACTGTGCTCCAATTAACTAAATGAATCGTAAACCAATTTGGTTTTTATAAACCCTTAAGTTTACTTTGTTTTTTCACCATTCAGCTGAGGAAACATGGTATTAAATCCAGACCCAGATGTCCTCCCTTGTGTGTTACAAATTCCTGCAGATTTCCCCATGAGGAAAGGCTTAGGCATAATGCTCATGAAAGTCAGAAGTTTATTATCTAAACTGGATATTATTAAAATTGGGATTACAGTGGCCTCACCAGATGTTTTGCTTTTGTGAAACCTGGTTGACAGGAGTGACACTGAGCTAGGCTATGCATCAGCTTCTTGATTTTTATTTTGATCAAAAATTGATAGTTCTTTGGCTTTAAATATTTAAGAAGGTTTGAATAAACTATGATAGGTGTTTTGGAAAGATGGTTCTGATTTTACTAGCCACATTTTGATAAGCTTTGCAATTTGTATTTGTAAGATATATTATTTTTAGAACTATTTTCAGATAATTGTGTAGGGCGATGCTTAGATTTTCATTTTATATTTTTCCAGAATATATTATACTGATCCCAAATTCAGAGAGACAGTCGCGGTGACAACAAATCTGACAAAGAACCTCTGAGCAATGCCATCTGTGTTGAGAATCTGACATGTTTGGCCATACTAAGGTCAGTGCAGAGGCACAACTTAGCTCGCAGCATTCTTAACGATGGAATTCAGCTGGCTGGATTAGGTGGATACTTTCCTTTAGCCTGACCTATCGCAAGGTAGCAGGGCAACTTCCTGAATACCAAGGATCAGCACTGGGATATTTCAACACTGATTTCACTTTTACCATCCCATTCCAACCCACAGTGGCAATGGTCTAAAGCAGTGTTTCTCAAAGTCGGGCTGCCGCTTGTTCAGGGAAAGCCCCTGGTGGTCCGGGCTGGTTTGTTTACCTGCCGCATCTGCAGGTTCGGCCGATTGCGGCTCCCACTGGCCGTGGTTCACCGCTCCAGGCCAATGGGGGCTGCGGGAAGGGTGGCCAGTGTATCCCTCAGCCCGCGCTGCTTCTTGCAGCCCCCATTGGCCTGGCACGGCAAACCGTGCCAGTGGGAGCCGCAGTTGGATGAACCTGCGGACGTGGCAGGTAAAAAACCGGCCCAGACTGCAAGGGGCTTTCCCTGAACAAGCGGCAGACCAGCTTTGTGAAGCACTGGTCTAAAGCATAGTGAATAAAGTCTTTTGAAAAGCCATTGACCAGCAGTTGTCAGAAACATGAGTGATAGTGAATGAATGAAAAATCAATTTATAGTGTTCCTTTTACCACTGACCCAAACTGAAAGCTAGAAGTTATTTGCAAATATATCTTAGCTTTGATTGAAAAACAGGCACTAAATTGCTGGTTTCCCTAGCTACCTTTTAGAATGATCAAACAACCTGCAAGCCAGGTCGCTAGCCTCTGAATCTAATTCTGGAACTGCTGCTTCATCATTTGACCTTTTCTGTGCTCCCAATGGCCCTCATCAGCCATTCTGCCACACTGGTTTGGAAGAATATTGTGACTGTCTCTATGGCTCTCTGTGTTGTGATACGCAGGTAAAATTATCATCACTGTGCTGTGCCTCCTCTGAGCTCAGAGTTCAGTTTTTCCATAATGTGTCAGGTAGCTACAGCCCTCAGATAACATGTGGGTATTCTGAGAGGTGTTTGCTGTTGACAATTTGATAGAAGTACAGAGACAAGTATAACATAAAAATGTTATAAATAAATATCCTTGTGGTAGAAAGGACAGCTAGAACACCACTAAATAAAGTTACATAACAAGGGCCTAGGTACTTCTACTAAAGTCAGAGTAAAAACTCTCATTAATTTGAAAGGAACGGGGTCAGGCCATAAAACAGTGCCAATAAACACAAACTACTTCATAGACCCTATTCTACCCAGCTGCCATTAGCTGCAACTTGCCATCTAAAGGCAACATCCCAGAGACAATGGGGCCACAATTCTTGCATGCGTATCCATTAGTTTCTTCTTTGCATTTTTTACTGACTCTGAACAAGAATTTGAGAGGAATCACATTTAGCATCTCAACTAGGCAGTTCCTGTCATGTGCTTTGGGTGACAGTTTACATCCAAAGGCACAAACACTAAAAATGTAATTCAGATAACAGATAAGGCGCCCAAATCCTGTGGTGATAGGAACTAAACCTGTAATTGTTAGACACACCAATCACAAATATTCACCAAAAACTAATCCATTAAATGAATATGTGCAAAGACAGATTTGGTAACCTCAAAAATGTTCCCAATCTATTAGATGCTTCAGTGCTGCCTAATGAACAAAAGGTGGAAAATTCACCTTCAGTTTCTTGTAGTATACTTGCTATGACCTCTTTTAAATGCCTCTCTCACATACAATCTCCAGTGCCATTCTCCAGAGTGTCTAAGTGATGTGGGTGAACCCGTGCCAGCTCTGGCCAAGGTTTGAGGTGTTAGCTAAGAACTGAGAAACTCATAGCTGGAAGCCACACCAGCTCACCTGTATAGCAGGTTTGTTCAAAACAGGTATTAGTCTTATAAGAATGTATTTAGTGTTTATACTCTACTAAATGCTTGTACGTCGCTGCCTGTATTAATCTCACTCATAATGCCTGTATTCCATGCTACAAGGTAAAATATAAGCTTGTTTTATAATTGCAAAAATGCCTGCTCTGAACTTGTGAACTCAGATGAGAAGAGTGGCCCTCTCCGACCATCCAGGAGGACGATCAACATTTAAATGGGCAATTATAAGACGAAAGCTTTGTTGATTGCCCCATTTCTATGGAGAAGTACATGCAGAAGGCCTTGTCCCATCAGTCTGAATGCTGGAAAAGGGAAATAAAAATAGCTAACATGAAGATTTTTCATCTTTCCTGTTTGAACATAAGGGCTGGAGCTAAGAAACAAAAAGCAGAATTTCCCTAGGTTGACCTGGGTTAAGCCTGAAAAAGGCATTCAGTGGTGACAGATTACTACATCAGATTACTACATAAGGAGTGCTCTGACTTGCACTAACTTGTGTTTAGGGACCAGCCCTGTGCAAAGCTAAGATGGCTTAAAGCCATTTCTGCCCATGAATCCCCCAAGATGTCCTAACCCTGCCCTAGTCACAGCTGAGGATTTAAACCAAAACATCTCTAATTTGAAGAAGAAGAAGAAAACAAATACATCTTTGACTTTCAAAAGACAAGAGCTTCCAGATGTTATAAGTGTCAAGGTAGATCAGCTTCTGACTAAATTCCAGCTACCTTGACAATATCACTTTAACACAGCTGCAGAAAGAAAGTCAGACAATGGAACAGGGCAGAGGAGATTTGATTTCACATTTTAGTTTGGCATTTAGCTAATTGCAATGATAGCAGGAACTTCTAAAAAAATATTTGTAATATTGTGTAATGCATCTACTTTTTGGTCAAGCCACATTTTGCGAAGGGCACATTGATGACAGAAAGTAACATTTCACTACATAACCCAGATAATACACGATTTCCTACCATTTCAAACATGAAAGCCAAAACTGATCCAGCCTCTGTGTCCCAGGAAAGCTCACATCTGTAATGTCCATAAGCTGATTTAAGACAGCTAATGGAAAATCCACAATACTCAACAAAAGGAATACCCCACTGATGTTTTCAGTTTATAAAGCAATTTAATAGGAGACAGTGATATAATCTGGTAACAGCTCAAGGTTGGATGGAGACAAACTGGATTTTCTCACCACTGTTTCAAATTGCTTCCTTCTTGAGCTCCAACATGGCTCCATCTCTTTCAAAAATCCCTCGAGTCTCGGCATATCTAGCGATCACTGCTAACCTGGCTGCTGCCTTCATGAATTTTGTGGGTTCTCTGAAGATGGAGTGGAAACATGGATTTGGGGATGTCACTTATCCAGAGAAACTCCACTATATATGGTATCTGAGCAGAGTAGCAGCAAGATACTAGCAGGGAGAATGCCAGTTCTAAGACCTCTTCACTGGCCATCTCACAGGGTTTTGGAGGTGTGGGAGAGGGACTTGTGAGTGGGGTCAGAAGGAGGGAAGGAAGAGAAGAATGTCATTCAATTGGGAGTAGAATGGAAGACACAGAAGAGGGATGGGAAAGGAGAAAGAACACCCATAAAAGTTTGCATAAGCTTTTCACAAACTTCCACACATCTGGGGGTTTATTCAAGTCAAGGATTTGAACTGGTCCTATATATATATATATAATTAGGATGACCAAGTGTCCGGTTTTCAACCAGAACACCCAGTGGAAAATGGATCCTGGCAGCTCTGGTCAGCACGGATTACCGGACCATTAGAAGTCCAGTCAGTGTGCTGCGGAGGGAAGGCAGGCTAGTCCCTACCTCTCCTGGCACCACGCTGCTCCCCGGAAGCAGCCAGCAGGTCCGGCTCCTAGGTCGGGAGGCCACAGGGCTCTGCACGCTGACCCTGCCCAGAGCACTGGCTCTGCACTCCTATTGGCCAGGAACTGCGGCCAATGGGAGCTGCGGGGGTGGCACCTCTGGGTGAGAGCAGCGCGCAGAGCTGCCTGCCATACCTCTGCCTAGGAGCCGGACCTGCTGGCCGCTTCCAGGATGCAGCGCAGAGTCAGGACATGCAGGAAGCCTTCCTTAGCCCCGCCGTGCCGTTGACCAGGAATCACCTGAGGCATGCCTGCACCCCGACCCCAATCCCCAACCCCCTGCCTCAGCCCTGAAGACCCCCTGAACCTAGAGCCCCCTCCTGCACCCCAAGCCTCTGATCCCTGGCCCCACCCCAGAGCCCACACACACAGAGCCCTCATCCCCTCCTGCACTCCAACCCCTTTCCCCAGCCCAGAGCCCCCTCACACAGCCTGAATCCCTCATCTGTGGCCTCATCCCAGTCCAGAGCTCACACCCCCTGTTGGAGCCCTCACCCCTTCCCACACCCCAATCCCCTGTCCGAGCGCAGCGAAAGTGAGTGAGGGTGGGGGAGAGAGAGCCACCAATGAAGGGGGAATATTGTGAGAAGGGGGCAGGGCCTTAAGAGGCGGGGCAGGGAGCATGGCCTCGGGGGAGGGGCAGAGCTAGGGTGTTCAGTTTTGTGCAATTAGAATGTTGGCAGCCCTAACCCAGGTACATTGTTTCCTTTCCACCTTCAGCACCCCCACTATAAAAATTGTTCCAGCACCACTGGGCCTCAGTTTATCACTGTACCATTTCCCTCAGCCCCTTTGTCTTTAAGCCCCTTGAGAAAGCAGTCTGTTCCCATACCTTTGAACTCCTTTCTTTCAACACTCTCTTCAACCCTCCCACAATCTGACTTCCTGCAACTGCACTGTACGGGAACTGCTCTCAAAGGTTCTTAAGATCTCCCCTTCACCAGTATTCTCTGTGCTAATTCTCTTTGATCCATCTACTGCCTTTGACACTGTTCACTACTCCCTCCTCCTTCTCTCCTTTCTGAGCTCCTGAGACAGAATGCTCCTGGGGTTCTCTTCAACCCTTTGACTGCTCCATTATGTCCTTTGGAGACACTGCCTCCTCCCACCTTGGACAGACGCCGCTAGGGCTCCGTATGCAGACCTCTCCTCCTCCCCTTTCTATACTCCAGATCAGCATCTTCTCATTCTCTCCCACAAGCTGAGCTATCACCTCTACCCTGGGGACTCACAAATCTGTCTACCTATCCCTCACCTATCCACCTCTGATATTCCTCAATTGTGACTTGCTAATTTATGACTAAAACTTTGTTTAAAATGCTCCTTTTATGGTTCCCCCTCACCCACTGTAATGAGCACAGTTTGGACACAGCCCAGGAATCAGGCCCTCTGCATCAGATAGGTACTAAAGTTCTACTTTGAAGGGAATACACACAAAATTCTATTTTTTTTATTCCTGCTTTATATTTTTGTAAAAATAATGTGCAAAGAACTGGCCATAAAACCTCAAATCTCCTAACAATAGGCCTGATCCTCCTCTTATTTATGATGAATTTGCTCGGCTGATTTTGGTGGATTTACTCCTTACTTGCATCACTGTAATGGTCCCTTATCTTCATGTTGTAAGATGAATATATAGGATTTGGATAAAGAAGTACTGGGCTTTCTATTTTATTTTTCTCTATCATATTTAATTACTATTTTTGGAATGTCCCAAAGTGAGTGTCAAACCTGGTTCCATAGTAACTGTATTTCTACTTTATTGCCAAACATTCAAACCGACAAAAGAAAAACTTCACAGAACCCTCATCTGTCCTATTCAGATTGGCTAGATTCAATTAAAGATAAAAAAGAAGCAAAGAAATAGATTATTAAATTACCTGCGGTTCCCCTTTACTAAGGGTTGTGAACTGGTATAAAGCTTTCTGTATTAAGATTTTATTGCATCACAAATCCAAAACAATAAATTTAATCATCATCCTGCTTCCCCCAAAAAATATGAGAAAGAGAGAAGGAAAGAACAAATGCTACTAGAAAATTGTTTCTTCCCCTCCCTCCTTCTGTCATGTAAGCACGCAATGCCATAAAATTACATAGTGCAATACAAAGAATACATGTACTGAATGATTAATAGCGTATGGCCCTGAAAAGTTTACATTCTAAAGATTTGGCCTGGAATACTACAAAGCAACACACAGCAGAACAGATACAGTTTTGTATGGGTGGCCTCACCAATCCCTACTGAGGATTGCTGCCTTATCAACCAACAAGTCAGTCTGCCCATCCACATACTTATCTATGATAGTGCCTATCATCACTTGGTATATTTGTCCATCCCCATTCCAATTCCTAGCAGCACTCCAGTAAGTAATGACAGAAACTATGTAATGAAAGAAAGAATTAAGCAATCAATTTGCAAACACCTAGAAGATAATGAGGTGATGAGTAACAGTCAGCATGGATTTGTCAAGAACAAATCATGTCAAATCAACCTGATAGCTTTATTTGACAGGGTAACAAGCCTTGGGGATAGGGGGAAAGTGGTAGATGTGGTAAGGCTTTTGATACTGTCTCCCATGACCTTTTCATAAACAAACTAGGGAAATACAACCTAGATGGTGCATAACTGGTTGGAAAATCATTCTCAGAGAGTAGTTATCAGTGGTTCACAGTCATGCTGGAAGGGCATAACGAATGGGGTCCCAGGATCGGTTCTGGGTTCGATTCTGTTCAATATCTTCATCAATGATTTAGATAATGGCATAGACTCTACACTTATAAAGTTTGCAGACAATACCAAGCTGGGAGGGGTTGCAAGTGCTTTGGAGGATAGGATTAAAATTCAAAATGATCTGGAAAAACTGGAGAAATGGTCTGAAGTAAATAGGATGGAATTCAATAAGGACAAATGCAAAGTACTCCACTTAGGAAGGAACAACCAGTTGCACACATATAACATGGGAAATAACTGGCTAGAAAGGAGTACTGCGGAAAGGGAGCTGGGGGTCATAGTGGATCACAAACTAAATATGAGTCAACAGTGTAATGCTGTTGCAAAAAAACCAAACATCATTCTGGGATGTATTAGCAGGAGTATTGTAAGCAAGACACGAGAAGTCATTCTTCCGCTCTACTCTGCGTTGATTAGGCCTCAACTGGAGTATTGTGTCCAGTTCTGAGAGCCACATTTCAGAAAAGATGTGGACAAATTGGAGAAAGCCCAGAGAAGAGTAACAAAAATGATTAAAGGTCTAGAAAACATGACCTATGAGGTAAGATTGAAAAAACTGGGGTTGTTTAGTATGGAGAAGAGAAGACTGAGAGGGGACATGACAACAGTTTTCAAATACATAAAAGGTTGTTACAAGGAGGAGGGAGAAAAATTGTTCTTCTTAACCTCTGAGGATAAGACAAGAAGCAATGTGCTTAAATTGCAGCAAGGGTGGTTTAGGTTAGACATTAGGAAAAGCTTCCTAACTGTCATGGTGGTTAAGCACTGGAATAAATTGCCTATGACGGTTGTAGAATCTCCATCATTGGAGATTTTTAAGAACAGGTTAGACAAACACCTGTCAGGTATGGTCTAGAATACTTAGTTCTGCCTTGAGTGCAGGGGACTGGACTAGATGACCTCTCGGGGTCCCTTCAAGTTCTATGATTCTGTGATTCTATGAAACTTTGGGTCTCCACTGAATTGCTTTAGTAAATAATGGTATTTGAAGCATTCCAAATCCTTGGGATTACCAAATTATGCAACATAGGGATTAGGAACATCTCCATTGTGTGCCAGGACACAACCAATCAAAATGATGGATGAGAACTCAGAACAGTGGCAGATGAACTTAGAGATCATCTTGAAGATGGTGGGAAGGGAGGCAAGGTAGCCAAATGGGTGAAAAGAGGAAGAAGCTCAGAAGCTACCAAGCCTTCTCACAAACTCAGTGACAAGCACCCCCATCCTTCAACATAACCCTACTCTAACTTGCCAAACTCCCTGACAGCTCATACCCTAACTTAACCTAAGAATAAAGTATATTGCCTATTAATTCCTGCCCCGTTATGAATCAGGTTAAAGCTAGCATCTATTTCAGAGTGCCTAGTACAATAGGGCCTCAGTTTCCTTAGGCACTTCTGTAATATAAATATTAGATAAATAAATAATAATAATAATCCAAATTAGTGCCATATATCTGGGGTGGATCTGAGCCCCTTTAGCCCTTAAACCATTGACGTTCCTCACTTAGTGCATCACTACAACTACCTATTTTATATAAAGTCACACCATCCAGCAAATACAATCAAAATCCCATCATCTCGGCAGAAAACTGGCACTACATTATGTGCCAGAGTCCCCTGGCATATGAAGCAAAGCTGCGCCGACTCTGAGATACAGGGAATTATACAGCAAAAACTATAAACAACATCATCATTCAATAAGCTTTCATTTTAGTAAAATAATTCTAAGAATGCACGATAGAATACAAATATGCCTCTAATGGATATTATATTCAAGTAAAACAAAATTACATTTTATTGACTCCAGATACTGAGAGGAAGTATACAAGATTGAATTAACTGTAATACTTAGGCGTTCATTCAGAGCTCCTACTCAGTTTATGTATCCACAGAGCAGTTGCCTAGAAGGAAGTCGGTCCAGTGGTTAGGGTGATAGCGTGGAAAGCCTGGGTTCATGTCCCTACCCCAGTGATCAAAATGTTGGGTTGACAAGCTGAGGATCTTGAAAATGGCTATTTTCAAAATTACTTATGCAATATAAAGAGATTTGATACATAATCATTCATATAATACATACTTTATGTTTTAAGATTAGTTATATTTAATTTGTGAGATTCAAATGTTAGATTTTGATTTTAGGTTAGACACTTCGCATTTGTAAATATCTCAATCTTTGTATGACATGCAGTTAAAATGTAGATTGGTATAAATGCAACAGGAGGAAACGGATGCATGAAGGCATAATTACAAAGTCAGCATTAATGTACACATCCAATTTTGGAATTAAAATTATTGAGCTGGAAACACTAAAGTCCTTGAGATTACTCTGGATTATATCAGTATAACTGAGAACAAAATTTGGCCAATGATCAGTCTCCCGACAATATTTTCCATGAAAGAACTTTTGGTTAAATTATGAGAGAACTCCTGAAAATTAAACTTTAAAATATTGCTAGGAGGACAGAACCATGAAAAAACAAGATATAAGATTGCTGTCCTCCATGTGTTAGTACCAGATCACATCATAATAATCACAGATACTTGAATATAAAAGAAAAAACTAACACATAAATCTAACAAAGAGACAGTCCTCTAGTGTGGCATTAGTGCAACTCACTGATGCATTGCCATACAGCAGACCCTGGTATAAGACTATGAAAATTCTACTCTGGTGAAGAAGACTTGGTCTCAAAAGTGAACTCAAAAGCAACACTAATAAATGAAGCACAATGAATACTGATTTTAGGGGAAACTGCACTCTTCATTATTTTCAGCCAGAAGTAAAACTTGTTGATAGGAGCAGAAAATATATACACTTCTGCCTCAGTATAATGCTGTCCTCAGGAGCCAAAAAATCTTACCACATTATAGGTGAAACCACATTATATCGAACTTGATTTGATCCGCCGGAGCGCACAGCCTCTCCCCCCCCCCCCCGGAGTACTGCTTTACCGCATTATATCCGAATTCGTGTTATATCGTGTGGCGTTATAACGGGGTAGAGGTGTATATGTAATGGATAGAAGTAGCTGTTCTGCATGTGGTAGATTGCATTATTTACAAAACAGTGAATACTTTAAATGCTTTCAAAGTCTAAACTTACAGCATTAGTGAATTTCTGTTAAAGAACAACATTACCTGGAGGCCTGATATTCATTTTTCAGAACCATTAAAGTGTTACCAGCAGAAAGTAAAGTATTAAGAGGAAAATGTCACTGTTTTGCAAGAAGTAAACAAAGCCTTTTATATAATCACTTTAACTGTTACCAACAGAAAACTACTCTTACAGAACAGGCTTTCACGTATCATCCATCAGCTGTGAAAGAACAAATTAAGCAGAATGTAATGTTACACTGCTATAACTCTTGACACATCTTTCCTTACTGCCACCAACTTCCTTTTTCTTTTAACTTTTCTTTCCCTTTGTGAGGCATTTTCAAATGAAGATTGGGTTGGGTATGGAAATTCATTTATCATTCATGACAACAAAATATAACAACATACACTTTCATACACGCCTCCAAGAGAGCTGAACAAAATCTGAACGCTCATTCAGCAGCTTCCTCTAGTGGTCATTGATCTTTGCAGAATTTAAGTTGCTTTTTGTTGTTGTTGTTTTTTGGGGGGTTGGGGGCAGGGAAGGAGTTCCTAGCAAGTATTGTTGCAAAAGAAATCCTTCTGAATATGAAATGATACAATATATTCTTACTGAATCAGTCAGCCTGAAACAGGCCTCATTCTCCTTTCATTTACACAGACGTAGATCGGGACTGGAGTAACTATTAATGCCAATGGAGTTACACTAGTGTAAAGTTTGTGCAATGGAGGAGAACTTTAGTACACTAAACAGGGCCAATCCAGCAAATGACTCCATCTGAGCCAATTCAGTGCCTCTGCTCCCTGCCTACTAGAAATGTGAGCCTCTCTGGATAATGACTTATGCTACACACCACATTTGCAATGCCCTTCTCCCTCCCATCCCCATCAAATATAAGGATGTAATCCTGAAACATGAAAGTGAATGGTGAACTTCAGTGGGTGTGGAAATCAGTCTCTAAATGCACAACTGTACATGTGTATTCCGTCCCAAATTACAATGATTTTTTTTTACATCAGAAAGGAAGTAAAATATCACACAAGGAGAACAATCAAATGTTTACGAAGTGCATGGAACACATGCTTAAAATAGCATATGATGTAATGAAATTCTCATAAATGTTTACTCAAAGTAAATAAACAATGTAACAGTAAAGGAACAGACAAATCTCAGTGCTGTACTGGATTTCCTTTTTTAGAATTCAACCCCCTTCACTTGTTATTTTGTCAGTGCTTTAGGTAGTTGGCTGCATAACAGCAGCAGAATGCCAAGCGCCTTGTTGCTCAGTTAAAGTACAAAGTATTAAGTGAACATCTGTCAATCATGGTCCTTGACCCAAATGTGACAAGAATCTTAATTGGATTTTCTACGGTAGCAGGAGAAAATTATGGATTGCAAAGGTTACAATGAAAAACAAAATGTCCTCATTCCTTACCAAATTGGTTACAGTAAAATGACCACTGGGAAGTACACAGAACATAAAACCAGTTAGGACCAAATCCCACATGCCTGAGTCAGTAGACATCCCAGGGAAGCCCATGGCATATGACAGACATGTTCCTGGCACTGTTTCATGGCCTACTGCACTGTGGACATTTTTCATGCTGGATAGTAGGATACCTCCAGAAGTATCCTTACCTCCATGTGAAACTCTACAGCTGCGCTGCTATGGCGCTTCAGGGTAGATGCTGCCTGCGCCGACAGGAAGGGCTCTCCCATCAGTGTATGTGATCCTTCTCCTCGAGAGGTGCTAGCTAAACCAACAGAAGGATTCTTCCATCAACCTAGCACTGATTACACCAAGGCTTAGGTCGGCTGAAATACATTGTTCCACGGTGTAGATTTTTCACACCTCTGAGCAACAAAGCTGGGTTGACCTAACGTTTTAGTGTAGACTAAGCCTAAGTAAAGATTTAATGCCAATAGCACAAAACATTTGCAACGGATATCAGTTTCCTGCTGCTGCATAAATGCTGATGCAAAGCACAGACATTTATTGAAAATATTGATACTGTGACAACTGACTATTACAATGACATTATTTACATTACATCAAATTCTCAATTTACATTTAATCATTGTATCTGATGGATGCTGTTGCAGTATTATGAGACTATTTCAAGTGTGCTCAAATCTGATTGGCTTATGAAACAAATGTATTGCATGCTTCAGTCAATAAGGGAATAGTTTAATAAAGCAAGCTATACTTTTAAGAGCTAGTTTCTTTTACTCACTGTCACTGAAAAATGGTCAACGATTTAGCAATCTTATTGCAGTCTAAACATTTACAAAAGCGCCAATCACTCCAGTATTAAGTGCTTAGAAATATTTAAAACTTCCCCAGCGGTGCTAAATTCAGTTCTCTGCCCTGTTCGTGGTTCAGTTCTTTTATTATTGAGAGTCAGATCATGTTTTCTGTGTTTTACAGAATGGCCTAAAAATGGTGAGGGGAAGGCTCTTCCTGATGTCCCATTGGGGGGCGGGGGGAAGGCCATTGCAAGGTCTTAAGCCTGCTGTTCAGACGGCTCTCCCTCCAGTCTGTACCTGGGTTCTCTTAGGGTATGTCTACACTACGGGATTATTCCGATTTTACAGAAATCAATTTTTGGAAACAGATTGTATAAAGTCGCGTGCAAGCAGCCACACTAAGCACATTAACTCGGTGGTGTGCGTCCATGTACTGAGGCTAGCGTCGACTTCTGGAGAGTTGCACTGTGGGTAGCTATCCCATAGCTATCCCATAGTTTCTGCAGTCTCCCCCACCCATTGGAATTCTGGGTTGAGATCCCAATGCCTGATGGGGCCAAAAATGTGTGGCAGGTGGTTATGGGTAAATGTCGTCAGTCAATGCTCCCTCCCTGAAAGCAACGGCAGACAATCATTTTACGCCCTTTTCCCTGGATTGCCCGGGCAGACTCCATAGCACGGCAACCATGGAGCCTGTTCAGCCTTTTTTCACTCTCACCATATGTCTACTAGATGCTGCTGACAGACGCGGTACTGCAGTGCTACACAGCAGCATCCCCTTGCCTTTGCAAGTTAGCAAAGACAGTTACCAGCCGTACTGTACCGTCTGCTGCTTTGCAAGTTGATAAAGACGGTTACCAGTCATACTGTACTGTCTGCTCCTGTCATGGGTGCTCCTGGCCGGCCTCGGTGAGGTTGGTCGGGGGTGCCTGGACAAAAATGGGAATGACTCCCCAGGTCATTCTCTTCTTTAAGTTTTGTCTAATGGAGATTCAGTCCTGCCTGGAATATCATGGCAGCTGGAGGCTTCTGCCTCAGGCTGGTCTCTCAGTCAGCAGCACCGCATGCTCACGCCTACCCTAGTCTACCCCTTGCTACCAAGGCCAGCCAGGAGCACCCATGGAACAATGACGATGGATACCAGTCCTACTGTACCGTCTGCCGTCGGCAAGGCAAGGCAATGCTGCTGTGTAGCGCTGCAGCACCGTGTCTGCCAGCAGCATCCAGTAGACATACGGTGACATTGAAAAAAGGTGAGACTTTTTTTTTCCTTTTGCTTTCACGAGGCGGGTGCGGGGAGGAAGGGGCTGATGACATATACCCGTGACAATGTTTTTGACCTTCAGGCTTTGGGAGCTCAGCCCAGAATTCAAATGGTTTTCAGAGAGTAAGGGAACTGTGGGATAGCTACAGTCGTCAGTCGCCCCTCCCTCCGTGATTCTTTGGCTTTCTGGTACACTTGTCTCAGCTCCTTAAGTTTCATGCGGCACTATGTTGAGTCCCTGTTGTGGCCTCTGTCCATCATGGCCTTGGAGATTTTTTCAAATGTTTTGGCATTTCGTCTTTTGGAACGGAGTTCTGATAGAACAGATTCATCTCCCCATACAGAGATCAGATTCAGTATCTCCCATACGGTCCATGCTGGAGCACTTTTTTGATTCTGGGACTGCATGGTCACCTGTGCTGATCAGCTCTCCATGCTGGGCAAACAGGAAATAAAATTCAAAAGTTCCCGGGGCTTTTCCTGTCTACCTGGTCAGTGCATCCAAGTTCAGATTGCTGTCCAGAGCGGTCACAATGGTGCACTGTGGGATAGCTCCCGGAGGCCAATTCTGTCGAATTGCGGCCACGCTAACTCTAATTCGAAATGGCAATGTTGATTTCAGCGCTACTCCCCTCGTCGGGGAGGAGTACAGAAATCGATTTTAAGAGCCCTTTATATCAAAGTAAAGGGCTTAGTTGTGTGGACGGGTGCAGGGTTAATTCGATGTAATGCTGCTAAATTCGAGATAAACTCATAGTGTAGACCAGGCCTTAGATGTAGTCAGCTGTGGTTGGCTCCAGAGGAAGATGTGAACTTTGAGGTAATTTAGACCTAATCTATGAGGGCTTTAGAGGTCAGTTCAAGAACCGTGGATTTGATTCATTACAGAGCAAGAAGCCAGCAATGTGATTGGCTACCTATGAGATTGTAAAGATATATTTACCACATTACATGATTCGAGGCCACAGTTTCAAAGGGGCCTTAATTTGGCTCTAAGTTTGGGTTTACACAAACTTAGTTCCCAAGGAGGGGACTGATTTAGGAGGAAAGAGGGAAGAAATGTTCATTAAGTAAAATAAGTATTTAAACTTAATATTGGGTGACACACTGAGATGGGGAAAACAAATAGAAATTGAGCAAGGGAGGGAGCCATGAAATTGTAGCCACTGAGCAATGCCATCACAATCTTTGTTAAAAACAAGTCAAATGACAGTCAATAAAAGTTAATAACAGTCAAACAGTTAATAAGTTAATAACAATCAAACAACAGTTAATAACAGTCAACAAGTTGTGGGATCATGACTCACACACACACACACACACACACACACACACACACACACACACACACACACACACACACACACACACACACACACACACACACAGGACAAGCCAAGAAGTTGAAGGAAAACTCCACTCCCAGCCTCCTAAAAACAGGAGAAAGCTCAATATGTCAAAAGGTTCACTGGTTCAACAGGATCTTACATTCCTCAGGAAACAGATACATCACTTTCCTTTAATGTTCTAATTTACTAGAAATCTAGGTCTGAAAACAAACTGTAGTAGCAAACCTAATGAAAAGAAGAGGTGAGGAAGGTACTGGAAAAAGTGCTTGTACTGACATGTCTGTAGATTTATACAAGTTTCAGGAGAAATCCACTCTAAACAAAAAAAAAAGAGAATAAAGGGTCAGACACCAGGGTGAATCAGTCTTAGATTTCATTACTAATCACTTTATCTAATCCTTGATGTTGAAAAAATAAGTTCTCTCCAATCTGCTTCTACCAGTCTACATTGTTTGAACCACAGAATGTCAGCTGTTTTTACTTCCTACTCTGGAAAAGAACATAACTTTTTCTTATTACCAGCAAACACTGAAGAAACTCAACAACATATTCCTTAATATGCAACCCACTGCAACCCACTGCTTGCATCCGAAGAAGTGGGTATTCACCCACGAAAGCTCATGCTGCAAAACATCTGTTAGTCTATAAGGTGCCACAGGATTCTTTGCTGCTTCTACAGAACCAGACTAACACGGCTACCCCTCTGATATTCCTTAAGTTCACTCTACACTGAAGAAAAACTTATTCATGAAATTATACTGAGGCACTTGAGGTTAGCTCACTAACAAAGACTGTTTGTGAGTCTTACATAGTGAAGTTTAAGAGGTATTGCTTAAAGGAGACTGTTAACAATTAGCTTGCTTTGGGGCTGACAGTTGATCTTAACATTATTTTTCTGTTTAGCCAGAGAAATTCCAGACAAGAATTAAACTAGCATTCTATTATTAGAGCGACAAGGTAGATAAGGTAGTATCTTTTTTTGGGCCAACTTTTCTGTTGGTGGAAAGTTAGGGTTGTCAACTTTCTAATCGCACAAAACCCAATACCCTTGCCCCGCCCTTCCCCTTCTCTGAGGCCCCGCCCTCCGCGTGCTCCATCCCCACTCTCTCTGTCACTTGCTCTCCCCTACCCTCACTCATTCACTGGTCTGAATTACACGGGGTGAGAGCTCTGGCTGGGGCTGCAGGCTCTGGGGTAAGGCCAGAGATGAGCACTTTGGGGTGCAAGAGTGGGATCCAGGTTGGAGCAGGGAGTTGGGATGTGGGGGGGTGGAGGGCTCCGGTGGAGTTGGGATGTGATGGAGGGGACTCAGGGCTGGGGGAGGGGTTTGGGGTATGAGAGGGGGTGCAAGGTCCCAGCGGCACTTACCCCAGTCCCAGGAAGTGGCCACCAGGCCCCTGCGTCCCCTTGGTGCATGGGGAGGCAGTAAGGCTCCGTTCATTGCCCTTGCACCTGTAGGCACCACCCCCGCAGCTTCCATTGGTTGCAGTTCCCAGCCAATGGGAGCTGCTTAGCCGGCACTCAGGGCACGCGCAGCACACAAAGCCTCCCTATTTTCCCCCATGCACCTAGGGGACACAGGGACCTGGTGGCCACTTCCTGGGAGCCATGCAGTGCCAGGGCAGGCAGGTAGTCTGCCCCTGCTGCACTGCCAAACAGGGTGCTGACCGGAACCACCAGGGTCCCTTTTTGATCAGACGTTCTGGTCAAAAACTGGATGCCTGGAAACCCTATGGAAGGTACAAGCTTTTGAGATATACAGAGATCTTCTTCAGGTCTGGGGAAAGAAACAGAGGGCTTGGCTACACTTACAAATTTGCAGCGCTGCAGCAGGGTGTGAAAACACACCCTCTGCAGCGCTGCAAATTGCGGCGCTACAAAGCGCCAGTGTAGTCAAAGCCCCAGCGCTGGGAGCCGCGCTCCCAGCGCTGTCCGTTATTCCCCACAGGGAGGTGGAGTACGGACAGCGCTGGGAGAGTTTTCTCCCAGCGCTGGCGCTTTGACTACACTTAGCGCTTCAAAGCGCTGCCGCGGCAGCGCTTTGAAATGCAAGTGTAGCCACAGCCAGAGTGTCTGAGCTAAACACAAGTTGGGACAGATGTTGAGCAGAAGAGGTAACATGTGGGAGGCAGTCACTAGAAGTGAAGTGGGCAATTGGGGGTTAGATTGTTATGCATACAGGGTTTGAAGTGGGCAGTTAAGGGTAGCAGACCATGAGCAGCGGTTATCATAGGCAGGGGAAGGCTCTGCCTTCCCAAACAGCCTGATGGGTACCCGCCCATACTCAACCCCCAGGACCCATCCTGCCTGCTGTTCCCTTTCTGACAAAGGCTGGGCAGGCAGGCTGGGGGATACGCTACACTGCCTGTTCTCCTGGTGCTGGGGCCGTGCTGCCTGCCCAGCGCTCCGTCCACACCGCCTGCCCATCTGCCCGCTGGGGGGGCGCTGGTGCTGCGGGCACACCAGCCGCACCACCTGCCCAGCGCTGGGGCTAGGACTGCACTGGAGTTGGGGTTGGGGACACTCTGGCCTCACCGCCTGCCCAGGGCCAGCCAAGGGTTGGACCAGGTGGTGTTGCCCGGGTGGCTGAGGCATGTTGGTCTGGGGTCGGGCCCGGCAGTATGGCCCGGGGAGGCTGGGGCATGCCAGTCGGGGGTCAGGCTGGGCGGCGTGTCCCAGGGTAGGGTGAGGACGTGCTGCCCGGCTCTTGGGGACTGGGGGCGCTAGCCTGGAGGAGGGGCCAGCAGCCACAGTGTGTGTGTGTGTGTGGGGGGGGACAGCTGGGCACACTGGGCAGGGGCCAGCAGCCACAGTGGGGGCTAGGCTCTGGTGGGAGTGGAGGGGCTGGGGCCTCAGGTGGAAGGGGTGGGATAGCTCAGTGGTTTGAGCATTGGCCTGCTAAACCCAGGGTTGTGAGTTCAATCCTTGAGGGGGCCACTTAGGGATCTGGGGCAAAAATTGGTCCTGATAGTGAAGGCAGGGGGCTGGACTCAATGACCTTTCAAGGTCCCTTCCAGTTCTAGGAGATTGGTATATCTCCAATTATTATTTATTATAAGGGGTGGGGCTAGGGGGACTAGCCTCCCCAAGCCAGGGGTTCACCCACCGCCGATGTAACAGACAGTGTGGTGTGTTACAAATTGTAATGAACCATAACACCAGTGTCCCTGTTAAATCCATGTCTTTTAGTATTTAGCAGAGTTATGAATTTAAGTTCCCATACGTGCCTTCTTAAAGGCATTGTGCAGATTTCTCTTGAGGACCAACACGGCTACAAAAACAGTGCAAATATTCTATTATTGTCCAGATCCTTCTTTTTGCTTAAAGAGGCACAGATATACCAGACTAAATTCAGCACCAGCTTACACAGGCTGTGGAGTGGAAAGAGCACAAGGGAAGAAAGGAGTCACAGCAGCTCAACATTTCTGCAGCCCATTAGGGGGATCAGAAACTGTCCAGTGCAGCTCAGAAAGCAGATAGGCATAAACTGGCTAAGCCTTCTTCACAATTGTGTCCTTTCTGTAAGGCACACTCAGATTCCCTAGTATGTGGTTGTACTTACTTTATCCAAATGACAACCTCCAAAATGGCCTACTATAGTTCATTTTAATTTTCTTAAATCAGCTGGGTTTGAGGCTCTGTTTTAATGAAGTAGATATGTGGCTCTCTCTCCCAGCCTTCAATTAGTTCTTTGTTCACCTAATGTCCCTAAGGTTTATCTTTAATTCTCAAACTAATTTGCACCTATGTATTTCTGTCTAGGCAGAAGAGTTATTTTTAGTAATTTAATTTACCTTTTTTATATTGTCATAGACATGAGAGAGAGACAGAGATGCTTTCAGAACCCTAAGAGTAAAAAAATCTGTCCCTAGATCCAGTCTCCACCAACTAAACCAAAAATGTTACATAAAAAAAATGTTTTTAAGGGGAAAAAAATTCATTTTGTTTGTTTGGCTTTGGTTAAGTTATTTTAAAATGATGAATAATTAAGAACAAGTCTACATGCTGTAAACCTCACACTCAAATAAACAGGAGTCCCCAGCAACCAATTTATCAATAACTGCTAGCAAACATCTAGAAGTTAATTATACTAATTTCACACACTAATGACTTTGCAGTGCATCTAAAAAAGCCTACAGCCTCTTTTCTGTACTCCTCCCCGACAAGGGGAGTAGCGCTGAAATCGACATTGCCATTCCAGTAGTTACTGCAAAAGTGAATTTGAACAACATTGTACAACTCCTGTTTATACCTCATTCCAATTGTGGAGTTATATTTGATTTAAATTCTCATTTAATATGGCAGCTTGTCAAACTATGCTTTCATTAACACTAGATCTAGTTGTATGAGACTTTGCCTATATTATTTAAGGTCAAAGAGACAGGCTCTGTTGTAAAACTCTGGTTCAAATGGAAGAGACAAGATCAATTCTCATTTTCTAAATGGAAAAAGCCCCATTTGGCAACTAGGCTAGGTCCATCAGCAGCCTATCAAAAACAAGTTTTAAAAAGGTAATGCCTTACACAATGTTTGGAGATTCTACTCCAAATAGTAAGAAATAACTACTCATTCCTAAGCAAGTTTTCTTTTTGACATATCCAGATAATAGCACTTATAATACATACATGACGGTGTGCTAATCAATGCCTAGACAGTTGCTAACAAAATTCTAGTACTCTGTAAGGGCCTCACTCTGTTCCCATCCAAGTTAATTGGAGCTTTGCCATTGATTTCAAAAGGAGCATGATAAGGCCCTTTGCAGAGCACTACAGCCACCCACTTAAAATTTTGGGTCATGCATATCTGCAACGAGTATGGACCGACTAGCCAGGCTTTGCGGGTTTCCTTCTGTCAGGTATGTGGCATCTTCAGTGGACAAGATTCCTCTCTGTGAATTCTCCACTACACAACCAGCAAGCCCAGAGCAAATGCCACACGTGTGCCTTGGCATGCAACAGTCATGCAAAATTTGCCAGTTTGCCTACTTTTGTATACAAGGGATTCATATAACGACACTTCCGCCATACCTATGAACCAGCCTGATTGCCATGCCATCCATTTTACTCATTCTCCTAAAAAATCAGTCTTTTAGCTCATGCAAACATATTAAAATCATCACTAACTCCCCACTAATCTCCCCCCGCCCCATGCTAAAAGAAAACATGGTGGACTCAGTCCTGGCAGCACAGTTTCCGCAGGAGAACAGTAAGAATGGGCCAGCAATATGCATCTTGTGATAAATAAGAAATAAGAAAAAGGGCAGTTTAAGCTTGAAATCATGCATTTCTAGGAGACTTTGGGGGTACATAGCCATGGAGAAACCACATTTACATATCAATACACTAGGGAATATATGACACAAATAGCTTATGCTAGTAATCAGAACCTTAATTATGGTCCCCTGGAACAAACTTGGGCAGTGGGATCAGACCTAAGTTAAATGTGGAGTCCTGGATGTGTACAGGATGTAAAGAAAAAGGGTACACAAGGAAGGTCAGACCAACCTGTGGTTGTGACATCACAATGATAGGAAAGTGGAAACCAGATGGTCACTGTTCACTCATTCTCCACTAACTATCCTCTTCAACTTTCAAGTATCAGAGGGGTAGCCGTGTTAGTCTGGTTCTGTAGAAGCAGCAAAGAATCCTGTGGCACCTTATAGACTAACAGATGTTTTGCAGCATGAGCTTTCGTGGGTGAATACCCACTTCTTCTGCTTGCATCCGAAGAAGTGGGTATTCACCCACGAAAGCTCATGCTGCAAAACATCTGTTAGTCTATAAGGTGCCACAGGATTCTTTGCTGCCTCTTCAACTTTGTTTCTGATGGCCTCCTTATGCACAATGCAGGTGTGATGGCCTGGAACCCCCTTCTGGGATGCCACCTGATGTACTGGGATTTCACTGAGCCTCAGCCTGGGTTCCCTCTATCTGCTTTGCTGAATTAGGCTCTCCGACCTCTGGCAGCACAGACACGCAGGTAGGAACACACCCCGCTGCAGACACAGACTGAAGTCAGCTCTGTGTGAGAGGACTCCCCCAGTACTCACATCTTTTTGGGAGATAAACCCAAAATAATACTGTCTTGCGCTGTATAGAAAAATCTGCACAATGCAAGCTCATAAAAATCCACCCCCTTCCTCAATATGAAGAGAGAAGTACACACTCCTTGCCCCCCCGTTATAAACTGAATAAACTGGGTTTTATAATAAACAAGAAATAAATTTATTCACTACCAAAGGTGGATTTTAAGTAAATATAAGAGATAACGGACAGAACAAAGCACATTACTAAGCAAATGAAACCAAACACACAAACTAAACTAGTGTCACTAAAGAAATTGGTTACAGATAGTATTTCTCACCCTAGATATTGTTGCAGGTAGATTACAGAAAGTCTCGAGAGGCAGCTGCACTGGTCTCCCTCTTGAGACCTCAGGTATTATTACTCACAAACTAGACACCCTTCCAGCTTGGGTTCAACCCTTCCCTCAGTTCAGTTTTTTCTTCCAGGTTTTTTTTCAGTGTCTCTTTGGGTAGGGAGGCAGAGGAGAACCACAATGATATCACTTCTCTGCCTTCTATAGCTCTTGTGTAAAGCGGGAACCCTTTGTCTTCTAGTGGAAAACCACTGGCATTCCAAAAGGGGAGAAGGGGTATCTAGTACCATGTGACTTGGACCCATGTCCCTGCATGGCAGTGGCAGCCATTGTTCATAAGCTCTCTCCAGTGTCCACAGGAAGACTAAGCTCTTTCACAGTCCATTGTCTCTGCTAATGGCCCTTTAACCCCGTCTGGTTTTTCCATTGTTGTACCTGAAGCACTTGTTGGGGGTGACACCCAAAGTAACGCACTTGAAATACAGATATATAGTTAATATTCCTAACTTCAGATACGCAGGCATACAAATTAGATAATCACATTCAGTAAATCATAACCATTCCAATGATATCTTACTTGAGCCATCTTGCATAAAGTATATCTCAGTTATGTCATATTCGTATCATAAGCATATTTTCATAAAGAATATGGAGTGAAACGTCACATCAGTAAACCATTTTACCATACTTATACTGATTTTTCTGTGATTGCAATTATATTTGCTTGCAGTACTAAATAAAGTTTTCATGTTCATTCATCCATTTGTCTGACTCATGAATCTCGTCTCCCATAATAAATTTACTTAGCCTCCTGAGTACAAGAACCTGGTATTAGCGCACGGGTGGGCAAACTACGGCCCGCGGGCCACATCCAGCCCGCAGGATCGTCCTGCCCAGCCCCCAAGCTCCTGGCCCAGAAGGCTAGCCCCCGGCTCCTCCCCTGCTGTCCCTCCTCTGCCACAGTCTCAGCTCACTCACTCCGCCACCAGCGCAATGCTCTGGGCAGTGGGGCTGTGAGCTCCTGGGGCAGCTGTAGCGCCGCCAGCCACCAGTGCTCCAGCCACCTGGGGCAGCACGGTAAGGGCACAGGGAGCAGTGGGGGTGGATAGAGGGCACTATTGTCCTTTTGCAAATGGGAAAACAGAGGCACAGAGAGGGAAAGTGACCCTTGGGGTCAAGAGGAGAGAACCCAGATCTTTTGATTCCAGTGCTCTGTCCACTGGGTCATGCTCTCTCAACATGGAATTGCTTTTCCTAAGACAGGAATTTTTTTAAAAGAAGTTTACTGCAGTTCAGAAGCTGACTAGATTTCAGCTTAATAGTTTCCCTTTAAGTGAGAGAAAGATTTTTAAAATGCACAAAAAACTTAGCAAGTCTGTGATTTGCATTATAAATTAAGGCTACTACAGCAACAAGCTGTTTTAAATTCTGGCCTTGTTTAATTACAACTGATGGTAAATCTCCTTTGCTTGCGGTTAGTGAGAAACTTTGATATCTATGGCAACACCCCTAGTATAATCTGTCACCTTGTTCAAAAACACTCCAGTGTGTTTAGCTGATTGTCAAAACCCTTTCAAGATTAGATCCAGCCTTTCCCATTGTGGAAGGAAAAATAACGTGTCTACAATATCGTCCATAATGGTGATCTCTGTTTTAAAGGAACACAGTCAACATGACATATAGTGAGACAAGATGAGTGGGGTAATATCTTTTATTGGACCAGCTTCTGCTGGTGAGATAAGCTGGTCCAATAAAGGAGATTACCTCATCCACCTTGTCTCTCTAATCTCCAGGGCTGCCCCAGGGGGAGGGGGTCAGTTGGGGCAATTTGCCCCAGGCCCCGGTCCCCACAGGGGCCCCACGACCCCTGGCCCATCGGCGGTCTGGGTCTTCGGTGGCATTTCGGCGGCGGGGGGCCCTTCAGTGCTGCCGAAGACGCGGAGTGACTGATGAGCCCCCCGCCGCCGAAATGCCGCCGTAGACCTGGACTGCCGCCGGGTGAGTACAAGCGCCACAGCTCCCTCCGCTTTGCCCCAGGCCCCCTGAATCCTCTGGGCATCCCTGCTAATCTCGTGAGACAAATTCGGCTACAACAACACCGCATGAAACATGTCATGTAGTCAGTTTCAAAATATGAGTTAACAATAGTTACAGGTTCTACACCTGCCCATAATTCCTGCATGATTTTTTGTGGCTCTATAATCACATTTTCCTGTTTTTAAAACTCTCTCCTGTTGCTGTGTGAAAAACCCATATAAACAGTTATTAGCACCATTTTTAACACAGAGGAGAACTAATGTCCAAGTATGTTGTCTGCAGTTATCTGGAGGAGTAAAGTAGCTCTGCGGCACATTTATCACCTTACCCTTATTCACGGAAATGTCTCTGTACACTAGAGATATTGTGGGTGTTGCGACAGAAGCTAGAACGAGGGAGCAGCTACTGCATGTAGCTTGCTCCCCTTGGTAGGGGACTTTCTGCACCCACTATTGTTGGTCACAGAAGCATTAATTTCTGGTATTAACTCCCCACAAAGGGGTAGCAACACTCAGAGCACTGAGAACTTAACTGTATGTTTTGAAGAGGACACAGTCAAGCTGTCAGAAGGAAAGGTCTGCTTCAAGGACAAAAGAAGAACAAGTGCTCTTCAGGTCTGGTTGAGGGTGGGGCCTGTGATTTTCTTCTTATCTCCAGTCAACCATGATTCTTTCCCCAACAGGCCTGCCTTCCCAAATCACTGAGGGAATGAAGTATCACCAACACCACAACAAGCCATGCAGAGTATGGCTTCCCTCCTGCATGTTCTCTGTGAAGAGAGTTCATTGGTCCAAAGACAACTTCCAAACAGCTCAGAAACTATTTATAACAAGTGGTCATATTTGTCTCTAGTAGCAGTCATAACTTGTTGCTCTAGTGGTAGGTAGAAGATATAATAGTGCTACCTGTGAATTGTGGAAATGCCATTCCTAATTTCTGCTGGTGCTCAGTTTGCACCCTGTTACTCTAGGTTGCATAGCTACAAATAATATTGGTGGTCAAAATTATCCAGCCTTCTTTTTTTAAAGCCAGACAAAGAAGTTAGAATGATAACCTCC